>NW_006159726.1:747622-748154 GCF_000334495.1 Tupaia belangeri chinensis | reverse complement strand
TGTGAACTATAGCAACAAATCATTTTCCAACTGTAGTGAGAATGCTTGTAGAGCAAAAGGTCAGGAGGGGAGGCTGGAACTAGTTGGAGTGGGGACAAGAAAGGAATTGGAGAGTTCTGTTGGCTCCTAGACTCTCAGAAAAATCTTCCTAGGGGATCATCACTTTTTCTCAGTATTGACATGAAAAAAGAAATCTAGGAAAAAAGAAATCTAGGATCTCACACTTAGCTTCTTACCTTGTATGAGAATTTTGCCTTGGAGAGAAAGACCTGTGCATAGGCTCTGTTTCAGATCATTGTGTTGCTAATAACAGAAATACCTGAGTCTGGGTAATCTATAAGAAGAGAGGTTTATTCAGCTCATGGTTTAAAGGTCTAAGGGCCAGGGACCACATCTGGTGAGGCTATTTTTAAAAAGTTTATTTATCATGGGACCAGCAGTTAGCGTAATGGCTATGTCGCTGAACTCCCACGTAGTCGACCGCAGTTCGCATCCTGGACCCGGTGGCTTAAAGCTCACGTCGGGAGCACGT
>NW_006159726.1:742430-747564 GCF_000334495.1 Tupaia belangeri chinensis | reverse complement strand
CCCTGGGGGGTGATTTCTTGCTTTCTGTCTCTATGTCTCTCTCGGTCTGTCTGGCGAGCGCACGCACCCTATAGCAAAAAAAAACTCTCAAAAAATATATATATATAAAGTTTATTTATCTATTTCTTCCATGAGCTAGAAAGACAGAGAGAAAAAGAAAGAGGACTAGAGCATCTCCAACAGGGTCTTGACACACACCCAGACTTCAGTCAACTCCAGATCATGGACAAATATGTGCCTTGTATACTCCCTACCTGAACTGAAGCCTTCCCTTATGGATTGCTTCATAGAAAATTGCATTTTTACTGCTGCACTAGCATCTGGCCCCGGAGGGTCTTCTTGTTGGTGAGGACTCTTCTGCAGAATCCCGAAGTGGCACAGGACAAGTACATGACAAAAAACTTGAGCAAAGCACAGCATGTGTATCTTTAGCCATGTGTTTCTGTCTTGTTCCCTCTCCTTATAAACCTACTAGGAGTCAACCTCTGGGGTCCCACCATAGCCACAACCAAAGGCTCCACTGCTAAATGCCATATCTAAATTAAGTTTCCCTTTAATATCTTCATAACACAACCAAATTTCAGAACATGAACTTCTGAGGGACACATTTAAGCCATAACAGGCTCTGTGTGGCTGTTTGGAGGTGAGGGGAAGTTGGGGAGGGGCCTGCCTAGATGCTGCCATCTTTAAATACGAATCAGGGAGCTCCTCTCCCCCCACACTTTAGAAATAACTGTAAGGATGGGCTTGCAGAAGACTGAAAGTTCACTTAAATATGTACGGCAGACTGACTATATGATGTGGTGTGAGCAGAAAACTATTAGGTTGTCGGAAAGTCGTGATGTATTTTCCTGTTTTTTCTATGCAAAAATGTGTTATAGCTTTCCTGACAACCCAATATTGGTTGTTACCTAAATTCTTTAGATCACAAAAAATACAGTACATTTCATTGTAGATGAGGTAGCAAACGGAAACTATTTGCTCAGAATGGATCACTGGATCATTGTGTTGCTAATAACAGAAATACCTAAGTCTGGGTAATTTATAGGAATAAAGGTTTATTCAGCTCATGGTATAGAGGTCCAAGGGCCAGGGGCCATAGGGCATTCTTCATCAAAAAGCAGAGGGCTTTAGATGGAAGATGAATAATTTCTCGGTGCCAGGCTAAATGTATTTATATTCATTCTGCTTTAATTTAAAAAAAAAAAGCCTCTCTGAATATCATTCCAAATTTTGTGCTTATAATTTATGGTAACATTTAGTCAACTCCTGAACAGCATACATCATTGTCAGATTATGTTTTCTCACTTCTGCACCACCATTTTAGGGTGCCCATCCTGTCTGATGCATATAAATCTTCATTTCCCTTTGGGATGTACCCAAGAACATTCAGCACCAATGTCTCATTTGTTCATGTCTTACACTAAAATTTGTTTAAAATGAGTAGGTGTCTTGTTTGTGCTGTCATTAGGAAGGCCGTATGTTAGCATAGCCATATGTGGGAGTATTTTTATTCTTTTAAGAGTTCAGAAAAGGGCATCTCTCAAGAAGCCTTAATTGCATGTCCAAATACAATATAAAAGCAAAACAATAATTGAAGTCCTGACCATGCCAAATATCTATTTGTGTTATTCCATTTATTTCCAAGAGTAAGTTTAATGTCTAAAAGCAAAGCAAAACAAAACAAAACAAAAGCAGTAACTAATTTTATTATACAGCTGGACTTGTATAATCTTGGTGCATATTCTTAGCACAATTGCAACTTCATAAACCCAATCAAACTATATCCTAGTACAACAGGATACCTTCAAGTCAAATTATTTAATTTCCATGCAGTGAAAAAGAATGAAGTCTTAACATGGAAAAGCATTTACTGTCCTTTGATTTAATAACTGTTTTTTTTTTTTATCTTTGACACTACTTAGAAGCTTTTTAACTGTATAATAATTTTCTTAAAGTAAATGTTCCATTTACACACCAAATAATAGCAGTATCTTTTTTACAATGCACAAGAAGTTATTTAGAAAATAGAAGCCTATTCCTTTGAGGATTTTTCAAACTAGATTTTTCTGATTCTTTGTGTAGTTTTCCCCTTTCAAAACATTTATTTTTTACCCTTTAAAAAGAATTTATGCATCTGCTGTTTTGAAAACATTTCAAGGTCTTCTTGGGAATACACATATTATGCTCTCAAATCTTGAAATAACTGGAGTTCTGGAATATATACCCAAATTTACTTAAGTTCTTCAGATGATGAACTCTCTAATATCCTCAATTTTTACATATCCTCATTTTTTACATATTTTTAGTTCTTCTGGTCCTGGGTTTCTGCATATCCTATTCTATTCTATGACCTTCCTCTCTCAATGTGTTGGATTGTGATGATAAAAAGCAAGCATTACTGGTGTGAAGCACCTTGTATATCTATTTTTTAACTTATTTTAAGTTTATTTTTTTATTTTGTGAGCAGAGAGAGAGAGAACCCCCAAAAGAGTCCCAATGCTGTGATCCACCTTCAGCCTCAGCCATCCCTAGATCGCGGGTATGTGCATGCCAGGCATACTCAGGGAGATCTCCACATGTAAGCTACAACTCTCTTACATTGATGACTTTTGCAGAGTGCTGCATTTTCCACTGTCCAGTCCCCTTTCTTCAATATTCAATCTTTGTCTTAAGTCTGAAATGCTGAGGCTAAAGTTTCTCTGGCCTTATTAAAAGTCCAGAAAATTGTTGGGACCAGCAGTTAGCATAATGACTATGTCGCTGAACTCCCATGTAGCCGACCACGGTTCAAGTTCCAGACTGGCGGCTTAAACTCATGCCAATCGCATGTGCATGCATGCCCAAGATCCTGAGAGGAGAATGGAGAAGGGATTGCAGCGTGACCATTCCCCCTGGGGCGGGGGGGTGATTTCTCATTTTCTGTCTCTCTGTCTCTCTCTGTCCTTCTGGCGAGCGCATGCGCCCTATACCAAAAACCTCTCTGAAAATAAATAAATAAATAAACAAAAACAAAAACAGAAAAGCCCAGAGAATTGTAGGGTGGAGGCAAAGGTTAGTGTAAGAGAGAATCTTCTATTTGTGCAGTTTTTCAGTCATTCATGTGCTGGAAAAGGTTAAAATCTCCAAAGCTCCAAATATAACACCTGCTTGTTGATCTAATTTAGAGGAATTAAATGTTTCCAAAAGAGTTTGTTCAAGAACATGCAGATCTATATTTTTGGGATAGCTGCTGTTGATTGGTTTCCCTTGCATGGTAGTACAATGGTTTATTCAATCAGTTCCCTATTGACACGTGAATTGCTCTCAAACTTTTGTTTGCACAGTACAAATAACACTCAATAAATAACCTTGTGCATATGTTGCTTCAAATCTGTACAGGTGTAATTCACATCTGATTTGTAAAAGTGCGATTTCTTGGCCAAGCTGTAAATGTATTTACATTTCTGTTAGATATTTCCCATACCGTCCCACCCACACGCACCCCTATTGTTTTAACACCTGAAGCCTCACATAAACTGCCGGGGATGATTTCTGTTTTGGTGTTCTTACACCCTCCATGGTGATATGAGAACACGTGGCTACTCATGGAGATGATTCTGGAGTCACCCCTGGAAAGGACAGGCAGCCATCACCACCAATGTGAGGTGGACAATACTCATCTTCTCTTATTTTCTGTTGCCCTCTTCCTCTGTCAGCATCAGTTTCTTCAGGGCCTTTGTAGGCCCCAGTGTTTGCTGGGAACCCTGACAGTGTCCCATGCATCCTGCCACTCTTTCTGGTGCCTTAGAACCATCTCGCTTCATCCAAAAGCATTTTTTACCCTCCTCCCCCCTCAAGGCATTCTCTGATGGTTTATAAATAATCCACAACAAAATTGTAATGACATCATGCATTACTGAATGGGGATTTCAGTTAAACACCATCTTACCCAAAGGACCAACTTTAATAGTGGAGATTTCCATACCCAAGGGGGTCTAGTGATAAGTCACTGCTTTTTAGGGAGCTTTTGCTTATGCTCTGTGCTCTCTTTGAAGACAAGGAGCTGTGTACTCCCTTCCTAGTCTTCTCTAGCCACAAGTTTACATAAGAGTTGCAGCACTTTTTCTTTACTCTTTACTCGCATTGAGAAAACTTCTAGATTGTCAAGCCCAGTAATAAAAACATGGCCTGATGCCTAGTGAAAACAATGGCCCTATCAGAATACTATCATTCAGGGATTAGGTAGTGGCACAGTGGTAACATAACTGAACTTGTATGGGAAAGAAAGGTCCTTGGTTCACTTCCTAGGACCTCTGAGCATGTTGGATATGTGTGTGTGTGTCTGTCCATGATCCAGTCCAGCTGAAACTGGGAGTAGATTGTAAGAGGAGCCAATGGGTAAATCTATCATTTCTTTGCTGTCCCTACCTACCACCCCAAACTCCCCTGCCTCTACCAGTCAGGGAAGTCCTGAGACAGAATTGATAAAGCTTCTCTAGGGCATACTCCCATTGGTGGAGCAATCACATTGCACTTAGAGATGGGCAACTTGATAACACACCATTATATTAGTTTGCCATCCTTCTCTGCTTCACTCCTCCAATGAGATAACAGCAGATATGCCCCGTGCCTCAGGATTGGCTTTCTGAGGAAATCAATGTAAGACATAAAAGGAAAAAATGAGTGACAGGAACTATGGTGTAGCTAAAATCTGATTCTAATTGAGAAAAACTGATAGAAAGAAGGGAGGAGTCAAACATTGCTGAGCAATGATTCAGAGTAGGATGTACCTCAGTGTCCTGACCCGGGGGGACAGTTGAACAGGTTTCCTGAGTGAAGGAGTGAGAGCGAGGACAAGCGGCGCAGTGTTACAGCACGGAGACGACACAGTATCTTCAGTGTCGTCTGTTTATTGTGGGCAGCAAGGTACAGCACGGAGACGACACAGTGTTACAACTCTTCAGGGTCGCGTCGTCTATTATGAGCAGCACGGAGACGATGCAGTGTCACAACGCTCCAGGGTTGTCCAGAGACGATGTAGTGTTACAGCTCTTCAGGGTCTTCAGGGTCGTCTGGAGACTGCGGTGTTTCAGCTCTTCAGGCTCTCCAGGGTCGTTGTCGTCTTCCTGGTCGTCTGTGTCATCTTCCTGGT
>NW_006159726.1:740096-741429 GCF_000334495.1 Tupaia belangeri chinensis | reverse complement strand
TTGGACCAATCATGAGGTGCCGGATATGCAAATCTGAGGGATTCTAGTGGCCAATCAGAGCAAGGTTTCCAAGGTCAGGTTTTGAAGGGAAGCCAATCATGGCTTTTGGCATTGTGTAATTGCTTTCTGAGAAACCAGCAATATTCGCTGGTGCGCTGCCTCCCACACCTCAGCATAGACTCAAACAAGAATATAGGTCGGGAAATCTCCTAAAGTTAGGAAACATCAACAATTCTCATGTGTTAAAAATTGAAAGAAAAAGTTTTTGTGTGGTAAAATTCATAGACATAGTCAAAATGATTATAATAAATAAAAAATAAAATTATGTTATATTTATATTGCAAAAGATCTTAATTCAGAAGGAAAAAAAAACAGAAAAATTGGAAACAGAAAAATTGGTAAATGGCATGATCAGAGAGTTCTTAGAGAAAGAAAAGCAATGAATCTCAAACATGAAAAAATGCTCAGCTTAACTCATAATAAGAGAAACACAAATTATATCTACACTGAAATACCACTTCTTGTTTATCAGATTGGCAGAAATTCAAGTTTGAAACTGCACTCTGTTGGTGAGCCTGTGGGGAAGTAGGCACTCTAATTCTTTGCTGGTGGGAACGCAACATGTCAGAGCCCCTATAGAGGAGAATTTGGCAATATCTACTAAAAAAGGGAAATGCATTTACAATTTGACTTAGCAATCCCATTTATAAGAAACTAATGTAAATTATACCTGAATGGATTGAACATAACATGCATGAGGTTATTCATTGAACATTATTTTTGCAAACAAAAGTTTGAGAACAATCTACATACCCATCAATAGAGAACTAATTAAATAAACCATTGTGCAGCCACACAAAGGATACTATGCAGTTATTAATTAAAAAGAAGAATTAGGAAAATCTCAGTATTAGTTTAGTGTGACTGCCATAAGAAATTATTACATACTAGGTAACTTTAAACAGACAGAAATTTATTATACCATAGTTCTGGGGGCTAGAAGTCTAAAATTAAGATATTGCAGGGTTTGTTCCTTCTGGAGGCTCTGAAGGAAAATCAGTTCCATGCTTCACTTCTAGTTTCTGGTGGCTTCCTGAAGTCTTTGGCATTCTTTGGCATGTAACTACATCAGTCTAATCTCTACCTCCATCTTCATATGGCCTTCCTCTTTGTCTCAAATCTCCCTTTCTTTTCTTTTCTTTTTTTTAAAGGTTATTTCATTTCTTTTATTAACTCATACACAATTACTTGTCTTCTGGTTTGTTGAAACAGTAAGTTAGACAACATTTGCCAGAATAATGTCTGTCAAAATGGCTGGCTATAAAAACCCCAG
>NW_006159726.1:739411-739758 GCF_000334495.1 Tupaia belangeri chinensis | reverse complement strand
TTTGTGTTTATCTTAGTCCAGAATCCTTTCCTTAATTACATCTGTAAAGACATTTATTTCAAATAAGATCATATTCTGAGGGTCCGGGCAGATATTTATATATATATATATATACTGAATATATATATATATATATATGAATATATATATATATACATATTCTTTATTCATGATTGAACATGTATACATGTGCATGTGAGAGAGAAAGAGAAATGGAAAAATGAGCAAATGAGCATTCTCCACAGGGTCTGGTCACACCATGATCCCCTTTCTTCAGCTTGTGCATCTTCTTTTTTTTTTGGAGAGGTTTTTGCTATAGGGTGTGTGCGCTCGCCAGAAGGACAGAG
>NW_006159726.1:729504-739362 GCF_000334495.1 Tupaia belangeri chinensis | reverse complement strand
ATAGCCACACCACAATTCCTTCTCCTCCATTCTCCTCTCAGGATCATGGGCACGCACGCACATGCACCCAGCGTGAGTTTAAACCACCAGGTCTGGGATTCGAACCGCGGTCGGCTACATGGGAGTTCAGTGACATAGCCTGATGTCATAGCTTGTGTATCTTTTATAGGAAACAATTCAACCCACTATAGTCTCCATATAATGGATGATACAGATTACTTTCCAGAATATATAATTAAATTTAGAAAGCAAGGTGTAGAGCAGTGTTTATAGTATATTATATTTTGTATGAGAAGGACAAATAAGAACATATACACATATTTATGTATTTATGCATGCATATATTTTCAAATAGTAACACTAGAATAATTAGCCAGAAACTAATCAGAATGGTTACTTCTGACAGAGGGGACAGAGGTGAGAAGAGAGAGACAGAAGAGAGACTTCTGAGTATACCTTTTTATATAGTTTTGGCTTTTGAAACATGTAACTATTCTACCCATTCACACTTTTTTTTTTTGATAGAGGCAAAAGGTGAGTTTGTGAGCTCACCACAGAAGGAGAGAGAAAGCATCAATGGGGTACAGTCATGTAACAATCATTTTCCCTCCATTTTTCCATCTCACCAGGGATTTGGGCATGCACACACATGTACCCAGTGTGTTTTTCAAACCACCACAACCAGGATTTGAGCCACTGTCAGCTATGTGAGATCTGGCTCTCAAAGAACAGGGCCAGTCTTTTAAATATTTTCAAAACCCTTAAAATTGAAAACAAACTTGAACAAATGAAACTAATTCTGTATCAGGTAATATTACTACACAGAGAAAATAACTACTTACTGTGGCACATAATACTGAAATATATATATATATATCTATATATTGGTACATATTTGAAGACAAAAAGTACATATTTGACGACAAAAAATGCAAACAAATCATTTTTTAAGAGTTATTTTAGAGGCTGGCAGGTGGCCTAGTGGAGCTGGATTCCCACATGGCTGACTGAGGTTCGAGTCTCGGATCTGGAAGCTTGCTTTCTCATTCTCTCTCTGTCTCTCTCTCTCTCACTGTCCCTCTCTGGTCAAATTGAAATAAACAAAGAATAAATAAATAAAGTTCAATAAAATAATTCTTTTTTTAAGTATTATTATGTGCATATGAACACATTTCCACATGCACATGACGTATTTTTTAAGCTGCCAGGTCCAGGACTTGAACTATGGAGCCAGCTATGTGGGATCCACTGCCTTAATCACCACACAACCTGCTGACCCAAGATGAGCACCACTTCTTAATTCCTGATGCTGGTATTTGGTGTCTTCTTTCTTTCTTTTTTGGTCACCATGCACAAAAAAAGCCCCAAATGAAACCAAACCTTATTCTTCAACACTAAAGGCCATTATTATATATATTTCTAACTCTGAAAGTTGGTTATTAAATGGGAAGAGCCAAAAACCTTTTGTCTTTTCATTAGGAATTGTATTTGAGGGATAATAAAATAGCCCCATCTGAAGAATGCCTAAATAATAAATGGAGGGACCAGCAGTTAGCGTAATGGCTATGTCGCTGGACTCCCATGTAGTCGACCGCGTTTCGCGTCCTGGACCTGGTGGCTTAAAACTCACGCCGGGCGCATGTGCGTGCGTGCCCAAGATCCCGAGAGGAGAATGGAGGAGAAGGGATTGCGGCGTGGCCATCCCCCCTGGGGGGAGATTTCTCACTTTCTGTCTCTCTCTCTCTCTCTCTCTTGTCTGTCTGGAGAGCGCACGCACCCTATCGCAAAAAAGTCTCCCCCCACCCAAAAAAATAATAATAATAAATGGAGAAAAAAATAAAATTGGAAAAAAACTCCATTTTGCTATCCTCAGTGAAATGAGCAGTTCAGACACAAATCATCAATGGATGCTAAAACCATTGCACAGAACTCTTACATCTCCATTACATCATGGAAAACTGGGTATTCCCATGGCACCAAATATTACTTCACAGAAAACTTGAGAGTTGAAAAGAAAAAATTGCTGACTTTGTAATGAAAAGATGCAGAATGTAGGAAAAACCTTGTAATGGAAAGATCTATAGTGTACGAAAAAATCGTGAAAAATTTTGAAGCAGATCAATCATTCCATTCTTCAATGGAAAACAGATGTCCAGGTTATCTGATTCCATTGCGCCCTGGGTTTTTCATTGTGTTTGAGCTATTTCACAACACTGTAAGTTGTAGAATACTGAAAATAATGCAAATGATTCTTGACCATGGAAATGGAAATTATCTGGGAATGATACGATTGATTATTGCCCTGTGGATATTGGCAAATTTATTTATTTATTTATTTATTTATTTATTATTTTTGATTGTTCAAACAAATTTACTTAACATTGATTAACTACAAAATTTAAGAAGCAACACACAACCATTATAACAGAATTTGGCCTTCTAAAGGAAATAATAGCTGTAAACAGCTATTCTGCTTTTCTGTTAAGATTCTGCCTTCTTAGAAGAGATGATAATTAATGACCCTAACTCCCAACCCAGAAAAAAAAAAGATCTGAATTACCATATTCTTTAAAAAGTTCCAGCAGGTCCAAGAATGATTACAAACTCGATTTTTTGCCTGAACATTTTTCAATGAAGTTTCATTGTTGACCAAAAGAAAACACAGGTTTCTCATTAAACTTTGTTTTAATGGGTCTCAAAATTCTGTGACAAATTTTTGGTCAAGTTGTTTCCATCTTCATTGGAAAAGTGCTTGCACATCAATGTTTATTGCGACACTTTTCATGATTGCTAAGTCATAGAACCAACCCAAATGCCCCCGTATGGAGGAATGGATTGAAAACCTGTGGCACATATACTCTATGGAATACTACTCAGCCATAAAAACCAACAAAACCCTGGTTTTTGACAGAAAGTGGAAAAATATGGAAGATTTACTGCTGAGTGAAGCAAGCCAGGCTATGAAGGAGAGACATTGTATGGTCCCACTTAACATATACCGAATGTCTGCACTCTATGACTGAAACTGATTGACTAATGGTTGTACAAACACAAGAGATGGGTGTGAATGCCAGATGATGTGTGTGTGGAGGAGTGGGATCTAACGAAGGACATTTGGAGAAGGTATACGGAGGTAGAGCATTGACAGGATGGGGAAGTGTGGTGTTATCGGTTGAAGATATTTTGATCAACGGGACTGGGGAGAAATGTTCACATATTGAAATGTTCACATTTTAAGCTAAACAATGTGATTGAATGTATATACAAAAAGAAATAAATTTAATAAAAAATGAATAAATAGAATAAAAAAGTAATGACTTTAAAAACTAATAACTTAAAACTGCCACACACAAAAAACCAAAATGGTCCACAAATCATTTTCCTTTACTTCTGAAGATTTTATGATGCATTGTTATCATGAACTAGTCTTTTACTATTGGCAAAATTTAAACAAATTCATTGCAGCATTTGTTCAGCCTGTATATGTGTCTGCTCTTTGGATTTTCCTTTGAACCAGTTACAATAACTTACTGGTTTTCTTTATAATAACCTAAATAAAAATTTTGACATGTTTATATTTGATTTACTTGAGAGTCCTAACTTTACCCTTTTCAAAAATTGTCCTTTTAACAAGCAGAAACCACCTTAATTCAGTGAACAAAGTTAGCACCACTGATAAGGGATGTCGTTATGAAAAAATGACCTTCTGATGTGATATATATGAAGTACTCATCATCACCTATATACTGTTCTTGAAGAATGTTTAACCTGAATCTAATCAAGTGTTTAGTTCTAAATTCCCTTTTACAGATTAATCATTGGAAGGGAAATGATTTTAAATGATACAAGGAAATAATTATACAAGGTCAGAATGTGAGATATTCTACAAAATATTTAACCATTTTCTTCCAAAAGCTTATGTTGTGAAATAAGAAAAAAAAAGGTTTAAATTTAAAAAGACTGAAGAGGGGTCAGCAGGTGGTGTGGTGGTTAAGGCACTGGATTTCCACATGGCCTACCATAGTTCAAGTCCCAGACCTGGCAGCTTGAAACTCATGCTGAGCACATGTGCTTGCATACCCCAAATCCCAAGAAGCGACTGAAGGAGAAGGGATTGCAGTGTGGCCATCTCCCCCCAGGTGGTGATTTCTCACTTTCCTTCGCTGCCTCTCTCCTGAAAGCATGCATGCCCTATGGCAAAAACCTAAAAATAAACAAATAAATAATAAAAAGACTAAATAGATATAATTACAAAAGGCAATAAATACTCTTTGACTTGATCATTACTGTAAAATACAGCCATATAAGACCAATTTTAAGCAATTGAAGACATTTGTGAAGGAAATGGGTGTTAGATGATAGTAAGGAATTATTACTCATTTTCTTATATTTATACTATTATTATAGATGCATAGGAGAAAGTTAATTATTTAGATATTGCTATGGTCTGAATGCTTCTGTCCCTCCAAAATTCATATATTAAAATTAGAGTGAATCGGCAACCCTCAGAATGGGTTTATTTTGACTCATAGTTCTGAAAAGTCCAAAGACATCACAAAATGGCAGAAGGCTTACTGCATGACTGATAGAAGTACACAGGATAGCAGGTGCATGCAGAGAGAGGAGAGAGAGAGAGAGGGAGAGAGAGTGACAGCTGTAGGAAAGCTTTCTTTCTTTTATATAAAACTAGCATTCATGAGAACTAATTTCTTCTCCTGAGAACTAGAACTTACTAGGTCTCATAAGACATCATTAATCTATTTATGAGAGTATTACTGCCATGATGCAATCACCAGGATCTAACCACCACCCACTAGTCCTCACCATCTCACAATATCAAATGCCAAAACATGAAACTTCAAGGGACAAACTATCATCCAAACCATAACAATCACAATAAAATATAAGAAGGAAAAAATTCTTATGTGTAGAGGCTTCGTGGATATGTCATTGAAATGAACAATGAATTGGGAAGGTAGCTTCATTCACATTTGTTTTCCTTTTTGTTATTTACCCTTTATATCCCAATTTCATAAAGAGACTTCAAGAAAATCAATGATAATCATAATGATAAAATTATCTACCATTTCATTAATAACCCCTATTTTAATTGCCAGAGGTCATATGTACTCCCCAGAGAGAGACAGAGAGAGAAAGGGTGAAAGCACCCTCAAAAAAAGTATGCTCATGCTGCAAATGGTATACTTACAACTCAATGACTCTCAAGAGGTGGGCAAATACCATAGCAGTTATGTACTAGGCAGAGAAAGCCAGATCCCACACAGCCAACCAAGGTTTGAGTCCTGGCCCCTACAGTTTAAAAAATATGTCAAATATATGTGTGTTTGCCCAGGATCCTGACGGGATAGAGGCCTGGAGGAAAAAGGACTGTGGCATGACCAGGTCCTGTTGGGTGGGGTGCTTTCTCTCTGTGCCTCCCTCTCCCCTTCTCTCTGTCTCTTGTGTGTGATATACTCTTTACCGCTCACTGCAGCCATCAAATATCCATTTTTTTTAAATGGTACGAATTCCTTTACCGTTTTTTGTTACCTAACATTCATTCCCTGAGCATCATCACAGCGTACTAAATGTAATTTCCCATCTAGAATAGACTGCATAGTGACTTAATCAAGCATGTTATCATCAATAATATTCCATTTCTACTTTCTTGCTTATGTATATATATATATTTTTTTCTCTTCCTCTTTTTTTTTCCCTATGTTTGTCCCTCTACCCTTTCCCACTCTCCCATTACAATATCTCTGCTATATACAGTTGTCTTCCAGAAGAGTTATTGAAAAAGTGATACATACAAGTAAAGGGAGAGAGGCCACGAGTTCCAATTATCAGCTCATAAAGTTTTTGACAATAGGGAGCATAGATTCTATTCAGGGTTGGATTAAGGGAGGGTCTCCTGCAGATCCACAAGTGTAGGTGAGTCTCCAGGGAATGCAGTTTCAGGAAAGCAGTTCTGGTATGCAGGGATGATTATCAGCTGATGCGGCACAGCAGTCATCTTGTAGAGTTACCAGGAATGGTGTTGTGGGGATCTGCAGTGTGAGTTGTCCTTGGGTATCTGGCTTCCTTAAGAATGGCAGAGTAGTTCTTGTTTTCCCCTGAGGTAATGCAGGGCTGGTAACTATCATCTTCTCAAGTTGCAAGTTCCTCAACCTTGTTTTCGGCCTCCGGGCCATCTAGCACCGGAGAGGCCAGGGAGGCCCCGGGCCGCGGGGCCCCCAGAGGGGGGCCAGGCCTTTCCCAGCGCGGAAGCCCCCCGGTCGCGGGGCCCCCGGAGGGGTGTCAGGCCGCGGCTGCGCAGGGGCGGAAGCCCTGATATACTCTTTGACATTAAAAAAAAATAAAAGAGGTGGGCTCACCTAGGGGACACTTGGAAATGCGTATAGTTAGAAATGCTTTGGGTTGTCACAATGACTAAGGGTTACTAATGGCATTTAGTACCTGAAGACTACGGATGCTAAAAGTGCTGCAATTCCAGAGGGAGTCTCACACAATAAAGAACTATCCTACCTCAAATTCCACTAGCTCAACTCCCCTAGCATCATCCACACACAAACACACTGAGAAGCTATTTCCCAACTTGCTGTATATTTCAGAGTTTCCAAAAAAGAGGATTTTGAATCTTTCCAAAACAAAGTAATGACAAATTGCTGGAATGACGGGTGCACTAATTACTCTGATTTAATCATTACACATTGTATTATTGTACTCAAAAATAAGAAATCACATTTTACAACAACAAATACATACAATATTATATATTAATTTAAAAAGAAAGAAAAACTATTACTCGAATACAACTTAATGTCAATTGGGCTGATAAAACAAGCAATGTAAAACAGGGACCAGCAGATGGTGTAATGGTTACATCGCTGGACTCCCACATAGTCAACTGTGGTTCAAGTCCTGGACCTGGCCCCTTAAAAATGACATTGGTCATGTGTGTGTGATTGCGGATGGCCATCCCACTGGGGGATGATTTCTCCCTTTCTGTCTCTCTGTCTCCTTCTGTCTCTCTGGTTAGCACATGTGTCCCATAGCAAGAATCTCTCTTTAAAAAAAAAAAGGTGCAATGTAAAACAAAAGTTTGAAATAGACAAGGAAAAAAATCATTTATTTTTAGCTTATGTAGTTCTTTCATGCTGCTGGGGCTGGAATTCAAACCTTAGCTGGCTATGTGGGATCCAACTCTCTTAACCACTAGGCTACAGGGCTGGCCTTAGTCATTAATATTTTTAAGAATCCAATCTCATTTCTATTAATAATTGTTTCATGTTTTTATTAAAGTTTACCTGGAGATGGTATAATGTCGCTGGACTCCCACATAGTCAACTGCAGTTCAAGTCCCTCACCCGGCGGTTTAAAACTCATGCTAGGTGCATGTATGTGCGTTCCCAAAATCCCAAGAGGAGAATAGAGGAGAAGGGACTGCAGCTTGGCTGTCCTCCCTGAGGGGTGATTTCTTGCTTTCTGTCTCTCAGTCTCTCAGTTTCTCTGTCTCTCTGGCAAGTGCACACGCCCTACACCAAAAATCTCTCAAAAAAATTTCACATGACAAACATGCAAAACACTTAACAGACATAAAAGTGAAACGTTATCTGTTGAAGATAATGTATATGGCAATGTCTTTGACTTGATAATATGCACTACATTCATACTGGGTAAAATCAATTGTACATTATAAAGATATATGGTGATTAAATGTAAATTTGAAAGATGCATATATATAAATAAAATATTTCACATGAAATTTATGTTGGCATAAACCATGAACCGAAACTAGAATGAACTGAGCTAATTTACTAAGCAGCAAAAGCCTTTAATTAAATAACCCCAAGAAAAACAAGCAAAAACAAATAATATAAACCAACATAGTAAGTTCATTTGATTTGAAAAAGAACATCTTTTTTTTTTTTTTCAAAGCTCAGCAAACTGGAGAAAAAATTGCAAAATACTCGAAACAAACCAATATTTCATTCTACTCAAGACCACCTCGATAAACAATAATATATGTCAAAGAGCTGTGGTTAACTGAAACCTATGTCTGTCTTGTGTATTTTGGCACTTCTCTACTCATAAGAGTGATGTAGCTATTACATTTTGCTCTTATTTTACAAACCAGTGTCCAGCAGATATACTTTATTTTAGAGGTGAAAGCATGAGAATGGAATGACTAAAATGTTACAGAATGCACAGGGTGGTCCTGACACACTGGAGAATGTCCATGAATTTAAATATGAGCTGAGTACCTACTATGTGCTGGACTCTGTGTCCAGCACAGTGATAGGTAGTAGAAATTAAGTTTCTGCATTTAAGTAAGACATTTGGTAGAATCTCATGATATCATGGACAAAATGTAGAAATATGGATGGCATTCAAGAATGATTAGGTGAGGGCCAGCTGTGGTTATGTAGGCAGGGGTGTGTGGCTATGTGATCCTGGAGCAATATGGGAAGCCCAGGTTCAGATCTTGGATCAACCCAAATACATTGGACAAATCTGTGTGTTCCTGTAATCCTGGCTAGCTGGAAGGCTGAGGAGAGGATATCAGCATAAAGACCATGATGAGGATGCCTCTCCTCTTTCTCTCTCTCATAAAATAAATAAATACATTTTAATTAAAGAAAAATTAGTAATTTTTAGTTGATTAGATAATGCTACTATTGATGCAAAGGTTTCAATGACTGGGTCAACATCAACCAGAGTGGAAATCCCTAAGGTTATATTTATCCTCAGTCTTCGGCATTTTTACTAACAATTCCAATGAAGATCCAAGGATCTTTTTAAGTCATAGGGTTAGGAAGACTAAAGCTCAGAAGGGTTAATCCTCAGTGTGAGAATATAGATAGAACTCCACAGGTTGGAGTGATATGCCCCATAAGCAAGGTAAAGTTTAAGAGGAAGAAATCCAGTGTACATTCTCATATTTAGTTTAAATAATTCAACTACACATGTCGAGAATGGGAGAAGACAAGATAATTGGGATATAAAAAAGAATAAGGAAATTTTTTTTCCACATTGAAGGTCAACTTGAGCAAACAGTTTGATATGGTCCCTAAAATCCAACTCAAACTCAAGCCTTGTTAAAAGAAGCAAAGTATTAGGACTAGCAGATGACATTATGGATACATCACTGGACTCCCACATAATCAACCATGGTTGGAGTCCCAGACTAGGAGGCTTGAAACTCATGCTGGACACATGTGCATATGCACCCAAAACCCTGAGAGGAGAATGGAGGGGAAGAGATTGTGACTTGGCCATCACCCCTGGAGGATGATTTCTTGCTTTCTGTTTCTTTGTCTCTCTCTGTTTCTCCAATGAAACGCATACCCTAAAGCAAAAATCCCTCTCTAGAGAGAAACCATGCCCTAAACCGATCTCCTAGACTCCCAAAATACTCAGACAAGAAGCCCTTTTAAAGCTGAGGTGTGTCCTGGTGTGTTCAGGCAAGCATGCTCTAAACCCATCTCCTAGACCGAAGAAATACAAAGGACCCCTAATAGAATCAACCCAAGAAAATCTTCTCCAAGGCACATCATAGCCAGACTGGTCAAATCTACAAACAAAGACAAGATACTAAAATTGGCAAGAGAGAAACGTCAGGTTACTTATAGCTTATCCTGTCAGGCTAACCTCAGACCTCTTATCAGAAACAATACGAGCAAGGGACCAGCAGTTAGCATAATAACTATGTCGCTGGACTCCCATGTAGTCGACTATGGTTCGAGTCCCAGATCGGTGGAACTCACACTGGGCATGTGTCCGTGCGTGCCCAGGATCCGGAGAGGAGAATGGAGGACAAGGGATTGTGGCGTGGCCATCTCCCCTGGGGGGTGA
>NW_006159726.1:728447-728993 GCF_000334495.1 Tupaia belangeri chinensis | reverse complement strand
TAAGTGGAATTATAAACTTTTCTTCCTTTCTGATCTCTCTTGAATCAGAAATATTTGGGAGTATTCTTATTTGTGGCAGAAGAGTTATTTGCATACGTTCAATAATACTTGTTGCATTGAATTAGAAATTGGAAATATTCATTATTGGACAGGGCTTTGACTGCAATGTCATATTTGAAGATCAAACAGAAAACTATGGAACTAAGGTGGATCTCAAGTGAGCCAACAGAAGCTCTTAGAAAGATGGCCTGGCACCATAAATAGTTCTGCCTGGCAGAGAGAATTAGAGAAGATATATAAAAGAATTATAACATAAAATAACCTGGAATTTTCCATCCCAGCACTGTAATCAGTAGAGATTGCAAAAGAGAAACCACACTAGATGATTATCTTGAGAAAGACTTTGAAGGAAGAAAAAGAGACTGATCTTTGCCTCCAGATCACAGAATACTTGGTAGGCAGGCCTGAATTGAGAAGGCTTATGTGTGGCTAGTGTGCTGGGCATTTGCTTTTCAACAATTTGAGTAGTTGACATATGAATATTTT
>NW_006159726.1:722775-728401 GCF_000334495.1 Tupaia belangeri chinensis | reverse complement strand
TGTTATAGCCACAAACAAAATTATACAAAATTATAAGAAATATTTTGAACATTATCTTTAAAATTCAGTATTTTGAAATTTTGAAAGATTTTATTAACTGTCAAGAACTATGGAGTATGAGCAAAAATTTCTTTTGATATGCAAAGTAAATGTTTGTGGGAAAAATGTAAAAATAAGTAAATTAATTAATAAAAAAAGGAACTCTCTCAAAAAAATAAAGAAGCAAAATATCAAGATGATTGATGTGCAACTCTTCTTGTCCCCACACACAAAGAGCTAAGACAGTGACTAACCAGGACCATATATTTATTTTAGTAGTACATCATAAGGGGATGGGGGCAACAGAAGCAAGCCCACTGGCAAGTAAAATTGTTAAGAGCCATTTGGTTAAATAACCCTTGAACTCCTCCTCACTCTGGTCTAAATCTATGTAAGTAAATGTAGCTTGATATTCTTGTTCCAGATACTACACTTTAGGAAAAGTATGGTAAACTGAAGTAAGTTCTGAGGAAGGAAATTAGGATAGTGAGGCATTTGGAAATTTATAAAATGGGAACTAGAGGGAAATGTTTAAAGAAAAAACACTTCAGAGGATTCATAAAAATAGCATATCATGGTAGATCACAGCCCAAGCTCTGGGCTCAGAGGCCTGAGTTTGCATCTAGCTCTATCAGTTCATGACTATGAGCTGTGGCCAGATGAAAATAGGACAAGGTACTGGATTAAATAAAGGTGTGTGTGTGTTGGGGAGGGGGCATCTCTTCAAAAGATTCATGAAAAATGTTTATTATAAAATAAATATGCGGGAACCAGCAGTTAGCGTAATGGCTATGTCGCTGGACTCCCACGTAGTCGACCACGGTTCGCATCCTGGACCCGGTGGCTTAAAACTCACGCTGGGTGCGTGTGCGTGCGTGCCCAAGATCTCGAGAGCAGAATGGAGGAGAAGGGATTGCGGCATGGCCATCCCCCCTAGGGGGTGATTTCTCGCTTTCTGTCTCTCTGTCTCTCTCTCTCTGTCTGGTGAGCACAAGCGTCCTGTAGCAAAAACCCCTCAAAAAAAAAACAAAAAAGAAAGAAAAGAAAAATAAATAAATATGCATGGATTTCAAAAATTTGGGAGATCAAAATAAACTCATACATTAATTCCATTTTCCACACCACTTTGAAGCCCCTTTGAGGAATAGATAAGAAATTAGGAATCCAGTTAGGGGTAAAGAGAGTTTAACTGCCACCTGCAAAAGTCTTGTGTTTCTCCAGTTACTCAAACCAGGTGGCTAAAACTTTGTAGCTGAAAGGTATGACCTTGGAATTTCCCATGAACAAAGTGCCTATTGAGGAAGGGTTCCCTGGCCTAGTCTGGTGGAGCAGTTGATAGCAAATTGTACAGTAGTGCTGGAAGCCACATGGGCAATTGTGATTTAGATCCCCAGGTTGGCTTGAAAACACTCTGGGCAATTGTGTGGGCACTCAAGATCCTGACAAGCTGGAAGGCCAGGGAAAGGACATCTCACTGTGTCAAGACCTTGTCAAGGATGATTTCTCTCTCTAGCTCCTCTTCATGCATACACATGTGCTATTATAAATAAATAAACGTAAGGGAAAAAACAAGATTCCCTATGATTAAGATAGAATCATTCAGGAAGCATGAAGCTCTCAAATTTTATATGTCATGGTCTGGAATCTCTGACTAATAAGCAAACACCCTGAGGGTAAAAGCCACCTTCTGAGCTCATTCTACCTGATATGGTAAACCCACTATTTAATTGTATAATGGACTTTTCAACCCTAGGGAGAGTGTAGAATGACCTAATAAAGTAAATAACCTAGGTAGTACTGTTTTTATGTAAATTAAAATAATCTCTATCATGTTTAAAAGAATCTAGCATTTTAGGAAATCTGTCAATTAGCCTTGAGCAATTAATTTGATTTATAATTTCAGATAGAAAAATGTATCATTTCACTAAGTGTACTAACAATATTAAAATGTTTGTAAGAACTCAAGGTTCAACAAATTTATGGCCTTAATTTATTATCTTCACCAGAGCCATTTAACTAACTGGTAGAATTTTGTTTGTTAGGATTATACTTATTCCTTGTCAGGCATTTGAAGGGCTTGAAAAGTTCAAATATATTAAATTTATGAGTACAATTTGAAAAGGGGAATTAAATAAGTTTATAAATGGCATTAATTGTTTAAAGTGAATTTAATCTGTTTGAATTGTATTGACTATTAGTCAAAGAACAAATGAAAGTAATTGCCTTTATTTTATACAGCACTTACAAGGTTTATAAATAGCATAACTAAAATATTCATAAATTTAACACTTTAAGAAAAACCAAGTATATAACTTCAAAAATTGCATATTAATATGAAAGCTAACTATAGAGAGTCCAAGAGTCCCCCTGGGTCATTAACAAACTTAGATTGGCCTGCTTCTTGGTATATCACCTTGGGATGAACTTCAGAGCCTCATCTGTAAAATTCCTGGAGTTTTTGTGAAAATTCAAATGAGATAATGTATCTAAGTTCAGTATCTATCATGAAGTTTTATTTGACACATTGTTCTATTTTTATTATAAAAGTCTTCAAAAAATATCAATTTAAATATGTGGATTCACTGTGAGGTTTCCACCAAATGCATTCTGTAATGCTCTAGAGAATAGTTCCATGAGGATGGAGAATAATACAGGTTCACAGATTCTGGGCACTTTGCTCCAAGTTCTCTACTGAGCACTTCACATACACTATTTTGTTTATTCCTCACAATATACCAGTATCACTAGGATTGATTGGAGAAGCAGAACCACTTAGAAAAATGAGGTGCAGAAGGGTTCCATTAAGATTTCTCAACCTGAGCATTATTGACAGCTTGGGTCAGAAAATTTTTCATGGTGCCCCGGGTAGGGTGGGCATTGTATGTTTAGCAGCATTCCTAACTGCTACCTATGGCTAAATGCAGGTAGCAGCTCTGCTTCCCCACCCTCAATTGTGACAACTAAAAGATTGTCAAACATTGTCAAAGGTCCACCCCTGAGGGAAAAAACTGACATTGCCAAGAGTCCCCTGAGGGAAAAATCTGACCCCTTATTGAGAATCCACATCAGAGCTGAGATTCAAGTCCTCTAATATAAGAGATTTGTTCTAGGGGTTAGACATTACAAAGTAGTGAGGGCTGTATAGTTTATGTCTAGCCCTGTTTCTGCGTCTGGTGTTGAGCCTAAAGTCAGCCTGTCTAGCATCTAGGAAGGAGAGATGGATATGAAGTCAGGGACATCAAGAAGGAGCTGAAACACACTTCTGTACCTCATCAGAACTTACACTGGTCTTATTGGTATTGCATTGGAACCTTCATCAGTCTCTTTCTACCTCTAAGCCTCCAACTTCAAAGATGCAGGTGCCCCAAAGAAAAGCTGGCACATTTTACCATGAAACCTCACACAAAGTTGGCCCAGGATTCAGATGCTGAAGAAGAGCATTCTGGAGTTGGAAGAACTGCAGGTTCAATTGGAACCCACGCAACACAACCCAAAAGGTTGACGATGATGTAGAGAATCTGCACCAGCACTGGTCCTATACCCTCCTTCCTGCCTCACTCCTACCTTCCAATTATTTCCATGGCCAACCCTAAGCCAGAACCAACCAAGAAGAGATTTCTGGGACTATCAGTCTCAGCTTAGCCAAGTAGATACAATGCAAAGCCACCACTGTGCTGTGATCCCCGTTTTACAAAGGAATGAATTGGCGTCAGAGGTTAAATAAGTTGTACAAGGGCATGCAGAAGGTAAGGGGGAGAGCTGGAACATGAACAAAGAAAGGCAATCTGGCTTAGAACTGGAATCTTAACCACTGTCCTCTATTGCCTCACCCTAATGTGTGAAAATTAAAGAATGGTGAGTTTCAACTCAATGGAAAAATGACCCACTTAGCCATGTGAGCTCACTCACATTGGAACAAGCTGCCTTGCCAAGCACAGGGTTCTCTGTCTTAAATGATACTGAGACACAGGCTGGGTGGCCATCTGTTAGAGACATTACACACAAGGGTGCTCACTAGGAGGGAGAATCAACTAGGTGGCTACTGATGGCATTTCTTCAACTCCAAGATTCTACGTTTGTAGAGCATACAGTTCAGGGCAAGGGTTGGAACTCACAATGTATAAGGAACATAACAGAAAGGATTATGTAGAAGACAGAAGCACACAACAGTGGGCTGCAAAGAATCTTGCCAAGCTGTGCCAAACAATGCCAAATCCACTAGGAGAAAAACAACAATTATGGTCAACCCAAGAGCTGCTTCACACACAGGATGCCACATAATGAGCTCTTTAGTGGCGATTCTTTTTCCCATAAATTGATTTGATCTCGCTGATTTGACAGGCCATTTCTGTTGTGTAGTTGTGATCTTTAAAAGAAATGTGGAAGGACTGCAAATTAAGGCACACTGCACAGACTCTGGAAAAAATGAAAGTTTAATCAATCAAACGCATGACAAAAAGTTTGAAGCAAATATCTCAATATTTCAAAGAACTGCTTAGAAAAAAATTTTCACATTTGAATCTCTGCCAACATAAACACATAATAACGAACCTTATGCCTTGGATACAGTTTTTAAAATTAAAGGAAAAAGACAGTGAGTAGTCCAATGTTTCTGCAGCAGATGCATCTGATGACATCTTTCCAAAGCAGATACTACAATAATTTTCTTTTTCTCTCCTCATAGCCTACAGAAGCTGCTTAACCAACTATACAAATTAGAGTTCATGGAAAGTCGATACAAAGGTATAAGATGAAATTGACTTCTCATGAAGAAAATGACAAATCCGTAAAGTTTATGGATTAACGTTTAGAACCATAAAGCTGATAAATGAGAATCCCCCCAAAAAGGTTACTGCTGTGTGCCAGCGTGCTCTCTCCTCCCCTCCTGGTGCTTGCTACCCCACAGACTAACCTGAACAGAGCACAGCTGGGGACACCATTGCTCTCTGACTTCCTACGGCTTTAGCCAATGAGCAGCACCAGAAGAGGATCAGAAAAAAGAAGGAGAGGGAAGTTTCAATATTTATTCTTCTGACATTCTTCTGGCAGTGTCTCCTTGGGCTAAAGAAGATCGTATTATTTTTTCTTTTCCTTTTTTTCTTTAAATTTTACCAGAGGGTGTGTGTGCTCACCAGAAAAAAAGACAATGAGACAGTGAGAAAGGGAAAAGGAGAAAACAACCCCATGGGAAATGGTCACGCCTCAATTCCTTCTCCTCCATTTCTCCCTCCTTTCAGGATTTTGGTCACCCACACATATGTTCCTGGCATGTTTTTCAAGCTCCCAGGTCCGGGACTTGAACCATGTGATCAGTCACTTGGGATCCAGTGCCCTTATCCACTAGGACACAAACTGACCCAAGTATCATGCTCTTCTCAAGGTCTCTCTCTTTCTCTTTTTCTCTCTCTCTCCAGCTCTTTCTCTTCCTCGTCTCATTGAGCCTAGGAGTGGTAAAGGCTCTCCACTATTAAGAGTCTCAAGGTAATGCACTCTCTTTTGTGATTTCTGTGGTCCCTACTCCACACCTTTGTAAGCAATTTGTTTATTAAATCCTTCTCAAATGATCTTAATTAAAGGATGCTTTCTG
>NW_006159726.1:714232-722746 GCF_000334495.1 Tupaia belangeri chinensis | reverse complement strand
CAGAATCATTAAAATGCTAGTAATTATCAAATCTTGACATCAATGCTATTTCCACCATTTTTGAAAAGTTAGGACTTGACTTTCACATTTCTACTTTGAACATTGTAATTGTGAATGAAGTGATTACCCCTAGAGTTTAGTGTTAATATTTCAGTTTTTTGATCTAGAATGCCAAGATTTAACATGAGCTCTGATATTTACCAGTGGTGTTACTTTGCACAAACCATCTAACCCAATAATTCTCTACCTGGGGCAGTTTTGCTTCTCAGGGGACATTTGGCAATGTCTGGAGATGTTTTGGTTGTCACAACTGGGAGTTTGGAGTAGGGGAGTTGCTACTGGCATTTAGTCTTAGGTAGCAACCAGGGATTTTGCTAAACATCCTACAATGTGTAGAATGACAACCCCCCCACCCCCATCATGAAGAATTATATGGCCTAAAATGTCTGTAGTGCTCAGGTTGAAAAACCTTGATATAATCCTTCTGTTCCTCAGTTTCCTAATCTATAAAATGGAATCGACATTAACACTTCATAGAACTGTCTGAGAGTTCAGTAAGCTACATGTAAAGCACTTAGAACAATGCCTGGGATATAGTATTTTCTCAATAAATATAAGCCAGCCTCATTGTCCTCCTCATCATCACGAAACTTTCTAAGAGCTCAAAGCACAAAGATGACTTACTCAAAGACAGGCAGTTAGAAATTCATTATGAAAGACAATTAATTCCACTAAAACACTATGAAAACAGAGATCCTATCTGGTGTTATTCTACTGTATTCCTAGCACTTTAGTGTCTAGCGTATATTTATTTGTTGAATATATTCAGTATGGAACCTATTTGGTTGTGACTAAGGTAATGATTTTAACCTACCTATTTGAGTTTCTAGCACATAGGTGTTCAGTGGCAGTGGTAGCTGTGGTGTTTATGGTGAATTTTTATGACAGTATCTTTTGAGCCTGAAAACAAAAATCAGTGGTATTGTCTTTCACTTTTTTACTCAAATCTTTTTCATTTCACTCAACAACTGTTCAATAGCTCAAAGGCAAGAAGAAACTCACAGACATGTTACATGATTTCTAAAATTGCAGAATGCATATTTATGTTTTCTACATAGTTTACAAAGTATTGTTTTAGGGACCAGCAGTTAGCGTAATGCCTATGTTGCTGGACTCCCACGTAGTCAACCGTGGTTTGAGTCCCGGACCCGGTGGCTTAAACTCACGCCGGGCACGTGTACGTGCGTGCCCAAGATCCCGAGAGGGGAATGGAGGAGAAAGGATTGCGGCGTGGCCATCCCCCCTGGGGGGTGATTTCTCGCTTTCTCTCTCTCTGTCTCTCTCTGTCTTTCTGGAGAGCGCACGTGCCCTATAGCAAAAAAAAAAAAAAAAAAATCCTCTCAAAAAAAGTATTGTTTTAGAATTATCTTTAGCAATTTTATTTATTTATTTTTTGCCTTGCTTTGATCCAAACAACAAATTGGAGTTGTATTATAAATTTTAAAAATTATGCAAGATGGTCAAAAGAAAAGAGAAAATAAAAGAAAAACAATAGAAAAAGCAAGAAGTTAGGTTAGAATCTCCTCAAATAACTTATAAGAACTTGTCCACTTGCTAGAAGGCCAGCTAGAAGGTCACAAATTCATCAGGTAAAAGCAAAGAGTAAATTCTGATCCATCATATATTTCACAGGGTCATAAGTGAAAAAGTGATGGGACCAGCAGTTGGCATAGTGGCTATGTTGCTGGACTCCCATGTAGTCAACCGCGGTTTGAGTCCCGGACCCGGTGGCTTAAACTCACGCAGGATGTGTGTGCATGTGTGCCCAGGATCCCGAGGGGAGAATGGAGGAGAGGGGATTGCGATGTGGCCATCCCCCATGGGTGGTGATTTCTCGCTTTCTGTCTCTCTGTCTCTCTCTGTCTTTCTGACGAGTACACGTGCCCTATAGCAAAACCCTCCCTCCCCCCAAAAAAAAGGATATTTCATGCAATGGAAACCAAAGAAATACTGGAGTAGTGATACTGGTATCAGACAAAATAAACTTTAAGATGAGAGATGTAGGGACCAGCAGATGGCCTAGCAGTTATGTTGCTGGACTCCCACATAGGCAACTGTGATTTGAGTTCCGGACCCAGCCGCTTAAAACTCACGCTGTGTGTATGTGTGTGCTCAAAATCCTGAGAGGAAAATGGAAGAGAAAGGATTGCAGCATGGCCATCCCCCCTGGGGGGTGATTTCTTGCTTTCTGTCCCTCTGGCAAGCACACACACCCTATAGCAAAAATATCTCTCTCTAAAACAATGAAGAGACAAAGAAGGACATTATATAATACTAAAAGGACTTATTCACCAAGAAGATATAACACTTGTAAATATTTATGCACCCAACTCTGGAGCACCTAAATACATCAAAGAGAGACTGCCTCAGTGAGTAGAATGAACATACTATAAAGTAGTTCCTAGCTGGGGTTATATAGCTTACTACAGTTATCAAATATGCATTTTTTAAAAAATTTTTGATAAGAACAGTTTTAGTGGTTTTTTTTCCTCCTGAAACTTTTTTTAAATTAATTTACGTTCATTCCCTGCGCATCATCACAACATACTAAATGTGGTTTCCTATCTATTCTTAATAATGCAACATGAGAGAAAGTTCTCTCCTAAACAGTAGATGCAGAAATAAGATAAATTTCTTTGATGACATCTTTATAAGGAACTCAGTAGTTCATGGGAGTATTCTTTCTAATGTTCTGCAATATAGATTGAAAGTGTAATACTAAAAGCATAGTCCATTAAAAACAACTGTTAAACCAGACTAAGCACAATTCAAGTAACAATCTCCCTAGTAGTTTCTCCTAGTACTGGGCTAATAGAACACTGTAAAGATAGCCAGGTTGGATGGCCTTAGGGAAGTTCTCCTTAAACCTTGTGCTCACACACAAGCTCAGGTATGGCCATACCTGGGAGAAATGATCTAGGTGGCAGCCAAGGGCAGACACGTGGTATTAGGGATCCACTCATCAGGCAACAGAGCTGACAGCACTTGAGGAAATTCAGGAACTTCGGGACCAGTAGATAGCATAATAGGTACATTGCTGGACTCCCATATAGTCAAATGCATGGTTCGAGTCCCAGACCTGGTGGCTGAAAACTCACGCCAGATGTGTGCACATGCATGCCCAAAATCCCCAGAGGAAAATGGAGGAGAAGGGATTGTGACATGGCCATTCCCTCTGGGGAGCGATTTCTCATTTTCTGTCTCTCTGTCTCTTTGGCAAGCACAAATGCCCTATAACAAAAATCTCTCTCTAAAAGAAAAAAAAAAGAAATTGAGGAATTTAATAAGCACGAAAGGATGTTTCATGTTTCTGAAATACATTTTTGTGCCAGGCATTGTTCCAAGCCATTAACTCCTTTAATCACCCTTTGGAAGGAGCACTATTATTAAAGTCTTCAGTTTACAGATGAGGAAACAGGAGAGTTAAAATCAGTACTTGTCAATGATACAGAGCTAATAAGTGACAATATAAGGAACTGGATATGGTCAGCTGGTGGCAGATCCTACATTTATAAGGTGTCATGTAGCAAACAGAAACTCATCCTACCTCACCTTAACCTGTGCTAGTGGTTAAGCTTCCAAGACCAACTCAAGTCCTACTTACCCCAAAGCATTGCCACTGGCTTTAGTCTACTTCAATCTTTCACTCTGTTTTTAATTTAAAAATAAATTCTCATGCATGAGTGTTACCTTCAAGAAGCAGAATAGGGGGACCAGCAGGTAGCATAATGGCTATGTCACTGGACTCCCATGTAGTCAATCACAGTTCGAGTCCCAGATCCGGTGGCTTAAACTCACGCCGGGTATATGTACATGCATGCCCAAGATCCCGAGAGGAGAATGGAGGAGAAGGGATTGCGGCAAGGCCATCCCCCCTTGGGGGTGATTTCTTGTTTTCGGTCTCTCTCTGTCTTTCTGGCAAGCACATGAGCCCTACAGCAAAAACTTCTAAAAAAAAAAAAAAAGAAGAAGAAGAAGAAGAATAGGATCACCAGAAAGTTAAGAGACCACAGAATCTGAAAGTCTAAGTGTCAAATTAATGTCTTAGACAGGTAATAGAGAAGACAGACTCAGATGAGTGAAAGCTTTTGCATCAGAGAGCTCTACATACCAGGGGTAGAAGGATGCTCCAGGTGGACTGTGAGAGAAGGAAAGGAGAGAAAGAAAGATGAGCAGAGAGGGCCACCTTGGCAGGATGGAATATACTGAGCCAAGGCTGCCAAACCACACAAGGCACAGTACCAGGCACTGTTCCAAGTGCTTTATATGTTAACATATTTTTTAAGAATTATTTTATTCAAGTTTATTCATTTTTTTTTATTTGATGGGAGACACACACACACACTCACTCTCTCTCTCTCACACACACACACACACACACAGAGAGAGAGAGAGAGAAATTGAGAAAGCAAGTTGCCAGGTCTGGACCTTGAACTGTGATCAGCCATGTAGGAGTCCTGCACCCTTAACCACCATGCCATTTGCCAGCCCCATATGTTAACATATTAATATTCATTGCCACCACACCCGAGGTAGGAACTATTATTATTCATCTTTCATATGAAGAAACTAAGCACAGGTAGGTTAGGCAACTTGATCAAGGTCACACAGCTAATGATAGTGCTCCTACTATCTATGCTGCACTGCTTCTTTAGAAAGAAAGTTTCCTACAGTGGAGCAAAAGGAGATGGTGATAGAAAGGTAATTCAAAGCCAGGAAGTAAGTAGCCTTCAAGCATTCAGTTGTTAATTATGGATGCTGTAAAGAGAAGAAAGTCAAGTGTCAGGAGAGCCTCAGGCCAGGAGTTCCCTAGTGTGGATCCTAAGGGTCAAGAGAAGTATTGTTACATAACAAACCACTCTCAAAGCTAGTAATTTAAAACAACCACCATTTATTTGTTCACAATTCTGCAATTTGGTTGGATATTTGCAGAGAACACATATCTCTGGAAACATGAACTCATGATATCACCCAGAGTTAATGAAATGGCTTCATCGAACTGGGATCCTGGCTGGAGCTGGAACATACAAGATGGCCTCACTCATGTCTGATACTTCAGCCTGGGTGGCAGGAATGACTGGACACCTGAGTTCTCTATCTAATCTCTCTCTCTCTCTCTCTGTCTATGTGGTCACTCATCATTCAAAAATTTAGCCCAAATTTCTTCATGTAACAGCTAACTTCCAAAAGAGTGAAAGCTGAAGCAGTCTAGTCTCTTAACACTTAGGCTTGGAATTAGTGCAAAATTACTTCTGCCATTTTCTATTGGCTAAAGCAAATCTCAAGTTCAGTTCATTTTCAATAGTAGAGAAAGAGATCTCATTCTTTTATTTTTATTTTATTTTATTTTATTTTATTCATGATAGAGAGCATATGTGCATGCATGAAAGAAAGAGGCATCTTTGATAAAGTCTTGTCACATTGTGATCCCCTCTCTCCAGCTGTCCAGCTAGCTCATTAGGACACTGGGAATGCACACATGTGCCTGATGTATTCTCAGGCTGAGTTTGGGGATACAAACCCACATAGGTATTATTCTTGGTAGGCAGTGTAACAGGCACAGACAGGATGGGAAGGATTGTTGGCAGCCATCTTTGCAATATCAACATATTCTGTGCACTTATTCTCATCTAAATAATCAATGAGTATTCCATGGTTTTAAGAATCTGGGGCATTGCAAAGATTCTGCTTTTACTCTAGGGCATGGGTGGGTAAATTACATCCCTCTGGCAAAATTCTGTCACCTGCTCTTTGTAGATAAAGTTTTATATGAGTACAGCTATGGTTTATGTATTATCTATAGCTGCTTTAGCATAGATAGTGCGACAGAGACCATATGCCTCTAACACCTAAACATGTACCATTTGACTCTTACAAAAAGGGTTTGCCAACTGTGGCACTAAAGATAACAGTTAGTGATGGTACTTTTTCTCATGCTTAGTTTATTTCCAGAAATTACTTTGACCCCAGGGTTCACATTTTAACTGGCAGTAATAGGTGGTTCTTGTGCCAGTCTATATAATTCCAGAAAGAGGGAAGAAAATGTAAAGCTTTTAGTAATAAAATTTTAAGTGCAAGTCTGCACAATACTCCATTATTTATTTATATCATTATAGAATGTGTGCACTCACCAGAGAGAGAGAAAACACCTCCCAGTGGGGAGTGGTCATGCTGCAATCCATTTCTTTCATTTCTCATTTCCATCAGGATTTTGGGCACGCACACACACACACACACACACACACACAAGCACCCATCATGTTTTTCGAGGTTCCAGGCCTGGAATTTGAGCTGTAGTTGGCCATGTGAGATCCAGCTCCCAATGCCCAGTGCTAACCACTGCACTACTAGGCTAGACCCTCTCTGATACTTCTAAAGTCAACCCAATTTGTGTCTTTAGCACTTTTAGAACCCATTCTCAAGTCTTTACTGGCATACTCTATACAAACCTCACATTCTTCCCAGGAAAGAGAGTTGCAGTAGGTTTTGTATGTTCAGAGATTTCTTTTTTAATCATTCAATAGGGAAATTGGTAATCCTCAGTGGATAATGACCATACCTGTTTACAATCAAGAGAACCTGACAAAACTTTGAAACTCCCTTAATCTAGTAGTACTTGAACTTTTTTATTTAAATAGATTTTTCCTATAGGGCGTGTATGCTCACCAGAGTGAGAGAGAAAGCAAGAGATCATCCCCCAGGGGGATGGTCACAAAGCAGTTCCTTCTCCTCCATTCTCCTCTTGGGATTTTGGGTACACAGATGCACACACCTGACATGAGTTTTAAGCCTCTGGGTCTGGAACTCAAACCATGGCTGGCCATGTGGGCAATCAGTGACATAACCATTATGCTATCTGCTGGTCCCAGTACTTGATTTTATTTTAAAGATAGATTTCGCTATAGGGCGCATGCACTTGCTGGAGAGACAAAGAGGGACAGAAAGTGAAAAATCACTCCCCTGAGGGATGGCCACATTGCAATTCCTTCTCCTCCATTCTCTCAAGATTTTGGGTATGCATGCACTTGTGCCCAGCATGAGTTTTAAACCGTCAGGCCCGGAATTTGAACCACAGTTGACTACATGGGAGTCCAGTGACATAACCATTATGCCATCTGTTGGTCTTAGTACTTGAATTTGTTTATTTATTTATTTATTTTTCATTTCATTTTCTACCATACATTCAATCACATTATTATTTGTCTTACAAAATGGATATTTCAACAGGTGAACATTTCTCCCTAGTACTGTTGATAAAACTACGAGATATCTTCAACAGATAATACCACACCTCTTTGTGCCATTAATGCTTTGCCTCCCTGTCCTTCCCCCAAATGTACTTGAACTTTTTTAAAAACTCAAGGTAATTATAGAGGTCTGCCCTTTTCCCTTCACTTGGTCGTACCCATGTTTTGCAAAAAGTATCTACTTTCTGAAGAACATTTAATAATGTAAAATTATGTTTTCTATATTATTTTGTTTATATATGCAAAATAAAACCAAAAGGTAAAACTCAACATCATGTTGCCCTGGGACCCTTGAAGTTCTGTTCCCATGCCTATAAAGAATATATATAGGTTTTGGGACCAGCAGTTAGCATAATGGCTATGTTGCTGAACTCCCATGCAGTTGACTGCAGTTTGAGTCCCAGACCCGGTGGCTTAAACTCACGCCAGGTGCGTGTGTGTGCGTGCCCAAGATCCCTAGAGGAGAATGGAGGAGAAGGGATTGCGGCATGGTCATCCCCCCTGGGGGGTGATTTCTCGCTTTCTGTCTCTCTGTCTCTCTGTCTTTCTGGCAAGTGCATGTGGCATATAGCAAAAACCTCTCCAAAAAAAAAAAAGAATATATATAGTCTTCATTGGAAAATATTTGTATGTATTCTTATTTCGTGGCAGAATGGTTATTAGCATAAGTTCAATTATATCTGTTGCCTTGTACCAGAAATTTGAAATACTGGTTATTGCCTCTGGGCCCTGACATTTGTCATATCTGAAGATATGACCAGAAAGCTAAGGAAATAAGGGAGATCTTAAGAAAGCCAACAGAAGCTCTTGGAAACATTGCCTGGTGCCATAAACAGTTCTACATGGCAGATAAGTAAAGAATGTCACTTCCTGACAAACCAAAAAAACTTTCAAATATGGGTACTTAAAGGCACAGGCAGATGTGAGTACCTAACTTGGCTCAGTAGCCTTGGGAGGCTTTTTAAAGAATCTAATCTGAGACAAGCAGTTAGTATAATGGCTATGTCGCTGGACTCCCACGTAGTCGACCGCCGTCGAGTCCCGGACCCGGTGGCTTAAACTCACGCCAGGCTTGTGTGCGTGCATGCCCATGATCCCAAGAGGAGAATCGAGGAGAAGGGATTGCAGCGTGGCCATCCCCCCTGGGGGGGTGATTTCTCGCTTTCTGTCTCTCTGTCTCTCTCTGTCTCTGGCGAGCGCATGCTCC
>NW_006159726.1:706970-712216 GCF_000334495.1 Tupaia belangeri chinensis | reverse complement strand
AACATTTAATCTTCTATATTAATCCATTTTTAGCTGAATGACAGAATTTCATTGTATCTTATAGCTGCATAATATTTCATAGTATATATATATATATATATTTGTATGTATATATGTATATACATATATATACCACAGTTTTTCAAGCCAGTCATCAGTTCTTTCACACTTTTTTTGGTTCCATGTTTTAGCAATTGTAAATAATGCTGAAATAAACATGGTTTTTTTTCCTTTCTTTTTTCTTTATTATTATTATTATTTATACATTCAATAGCTATATATCCTTTAGATAGTAAAGAGACTTTATCCAGCATGATATACACCTCAGTCCGGCCCAGTTGAGAATATTATACACATCCTCATCAACAGATAATAAACCATATCTGTCCTACAAATGTCTTACGTCTCTATTTTTTCCCCAAATTTCCTTTCCTACTCTCTTCTGATTGAGTGTTTTCTTATCCTTTGGGTAAATACCAAGAAGTGGGATTGCTGGGTCATATGGAAGTTCTATTTGTAGGTTTTTGAGAAATCTCCACATTATTTTCCACAGAGGTTGCCCTAATTTACTTTCCCACCAACAGTGTAAGAGAATTTCCTTTTCACTACAGCCTCATCAACACTTACCATTCTTTTTTTTTTAATCCTAGCCATCCTAACTGGAGTTGAATGATATCTCATTGTAGTTTTACTTTGCATTTCCCTTATAACAAGAGACTCTGAACAGTTTTTCATATGACTCTTGGCCATTCATAAGCCTTCTTTGGAGAGTTGTCTGTTCAATTCATTTGCTCAATTTTAATTGGATTATTTCTTTTTCTCTGGGTGAGCCTCTTGAGTTTCCTATATATCCTGGATACCAATCCCTTATCTGAACAATAATTTTCAAATATTTTCTCCCATCCCAAGAGTTGCCTTTTCACTTCAGTTACAGTTTCTCTTGTTGTGAGGAAGCTTTTTAGCTAGATGTAATTCCACTTGTCTATTTTAGGGACCATTGTCTGTGCTTTAGGGGTCTTATTTAAGAAATCTTTGCTTTCTCAAATGTCTTCAAAAGTTTCCCCTATGTTTTATGTCAGTAGTTTTGTGGTAAGAAGCTTAATATTTAAGTCTTTGATCCACTTTGAATTAATTCTAGTTAATAGTGAGAGATAGGGGTTCAGTTTCATTTTCCTACAGATGGATATTCAATTATTCCAACACCATTTACTGGAGAGGCTTTTTTGCTCCACTATATTGCCTTATACCCTTTATCAAAGATCAGTTTACTGTATTGTTTGGAGTTTATTTCTGGATTCTCTATTCTGTCTGTGTGTCTATTTTTGTGTCAGTACCATGCTGTTTCAATTACCGCTGCTTTGTAGTACACTTTAAAGTCAGTGAGATACCTCCTAATTTATTATTCTGATAGAGTATTGCCTTGGCAATATGAGGTCTTTTTTGATTCCAGACAAAATTTATAATTCTTTTTCTCTATTTCTGTGGAGAATGTCTAAGGTAAGTGGATCAGAATTACATTAAATATGTAAATTAATTTAGGTTGGACTGACATTTTGATTATAGTGATTCTTCTGATCCAAGAGCATGGGATGTTCTTTCACTTTGTTTTTATATTAAATTTCTTTGCTATATAAATTTATATTTTTGCCATATGATGCATATGCTCACTAGAGAGACAGGCAGGGACAGAGAGAGGGAAAGTGAGAAATCACCTTCTGGGGGGGGATGGCCATACCACAATCCCTTCTTCTCCATTCTCCTTTCACAATTTTGGGCATGCACACACATGTACCTGGTGTGATTTTTATGCCACTAGGTCTGACAGTTGAACTGCAGCTGCCATGTGGGAATTTAGCACTTTAACCAGCACACAATCTGCAGGCCCCTCAAGAATATATTTTAGAGATTTTATGATTTAGAAGTTTCCTAGTACATATTCCAGTTCTAGAATTTTATTCCAAGTTCATAATATGTAAAAGTTTTTGATAATAGGAAATCTCAACCTAAATATCCATCAACAAGGGACTGGTTGGTTCATCTATGGTAGTGCAGTGGTAATACATACACTGCAATGCTGAACACATATGGGGAGGTGCTGTATTTACATTCTGAAGTCTTACTGTACTGCCATGATTAGAGCTAGCTGAGACAAGGTGGATCACAGTGTGAAGACTCTGTTGGGGGGATCTCTTTCTCTTTCTCAGAATAAAAAGGTTTGTTTTGTTTTGTTTTGTTTTGTTTTCAAAGAGACTGGTGGGACCAGTAGATGGTATAATGGTTACATCACTGGACTCTCATGTAGTTGCCTGTGGTTTGAGTCCTAGACCCCACAGCTTAAAACTTACACTGGGCATGTGTGCATTCCTACTCAAAATCCCAAGACGAGAATAGAGAAAGGATTGCAGAGTGGCCATCCACCCTGGGGAGTGATTTCTCACTTTCTGTCTCTAAGTCTCTCTTTGTCTCACCAACAAGCACATGCGCCTTATAGCAAAAATCTCTCTCTCTCTCTCAAAAAAGAGACTGGTACGAAAGCAATTATAGAAAATATGTAAGCAAATGGGCATGACTGTGTTCTAATTATTTATTTAATTGCAATACATTTGATGAGGAAAAAGGAATGAAGAAATTCTTTAGACTCTTGCATAGAACAAACTCCACAATTACACGATTATCACTAAGTAAAAAAAGCAAAGAGCAGAATGGTTTGTACAATATTTTCTCATTTGTAAACAAATGAGGATAGATATAATTTGCTTATACAGTCAGTCCCAAACTTAACGATGGTTTCACTTACAATTTTTCAGCTTTACAATAGTGTGAAAGCTATATGCATTCAGTAGAAACCATAACCCCATTGTAAGTCAGGGAACATCAATTAAATGTTCTTTATTTTTTTCTTCCTTCCTTTTTTTTTTTGGAGAGGTTTTTGCTACAGGGCACGTGAGCTTGCCAGAGACAGAGAGAGTCAGAGAGACAGAAAGCGAGAAATCATCCCCCAGAGGGGATGGCCACGCCACAATCTCTTCTCCTTCATTCTCCTCTTGGGACAATGGGCATGCAAGCGTGCCCTGCATGAGTTTACGCCACCAGGTCCAGGACTTGAACCACAGTCGACTACATGGGAATCCAGCTACATAGCCATTATGCTAACTGCTAGTCCCTCTTCCTAACTTTCTTTCCTTCTTTCTTTTTATTGTTGTACCACCAGACAGGCAGACACACACACACACACACACACACACACACACACACACACAGAATCCCCCAATGGGGCATGGTCACATCACAATCCTTTGTCCTCGGTTTCTCCATCCTATCAGGATTGGGGGCACACTTGCACACATGCCCAGAGTATTTTTCAAGTCTCTAGGGCTGATATTTAAACCCACAATCAGCCATGTGAAATCTGGCTCCCTGTATGCAGGGTTTAATCACTGTGCCCAGTTAAATGCATTTTCTATTTAAGATATTTTCAATTTATAACGGGTTTATTGTGACATAGCCTCACTGTAAATCAAGGAGGATTTATATATGCCTAAAATATGTCTGCAAGGACACACATGAAAAACTGATAATATTGCTTGCCTTCAGGGGTGAGGGATCAGGATACTGTCAGACACACCAGTCTAGATATTTTATTGAGAAGAATTTAATGCAGAAAGTTGGTTATACAGGTGATAGAAAAGTTAAGATGCCAAATAGGCTATTATTAAATTATTAATAGCAAGAAATGACTACCAGCCTTAGGGCTGATGAGATACAGGAGATGGTGTTACCAAACCCCAGAAGCTAGGTCAATCCATCAGTAGTAGAACTATGGTAGGGGCTGCCCAGTGAGAGTTGGGATTATGAAGAGTGGGGCTGACTTGAGGGAGCCAGAGTAAGCCCTACTTTATATATGAGGAGAGAGAAAAATTTGGCACTGCTCTCCTTGCACCTTTCAGTATTTACGAAGCCATTCTTCTCCCATTGCCTGAAGCTAGCCAGAAGCAACATGGCAAAGGAGCCAGTAAAACACAGTTTTCTGCCACAGAGAGCAAAGCAAAGATCAGGGAATGGATTTGGGAAAAAGCAGATAAATGACTAACTGTACAAGGAAATTATATATATATTCTTTCTCACATTTTTTTTTCAAAAACGATACATGTTATACATGCTTTTCTGCACTTTGTTATTTTCCACTTAGCAATAATTGTGGTGTTTGTTCTATCAACAATTTAAAGATTTTCCTCATTCCTTTTAATTCTTCAGATAGATGCACTGCAATTAAATAAATTATTAGAACACAGCCACATTCTTTTGCTTGCATATTTTCTATGATTGTTTTCATACAAGTCTATTTAAGTTTTTTTTTTAAATGTATTCAGATATCAATATTTTTGGAAAAGAAAGTTTAGGTTTAATTTAATTATTCTTCTCAATGTAGAAATACTTAACAGCCATGAAGCTGGGGCTGTTTCTAGGTCATGGCCCAATGGATAGACCTGCCACAACTATCAGCCTCCCCCAAAAAACTCAGGTCTACAGAGAAAGTTTCTTTTTTCTTTTTTTAAGAAAAATTCTATTTAACTTAATTTATTTATTTTAATTTGACCAAAATGAGAGAGAGAGAGAAAATGAGAAAGCAAGACACCAGGTCCAAGACTTGAAGACTTGACCCATGGCCGGCCATGTGGGAGTCCAGCGCCCTTAACCACAACACCATCTGCCAGGCCCCAGAGAAAGCTTCTAGCATCTTTCCTAGATAGACCTTTAGTCCTGATACCAGATGGAAAAAAATTAATAAGCAAAATTATACAGAGCTATTTAAGTCATACTGAATTTTATTAAGTAACACTGAAAATAATAACAAATGCAAAGATAGAGCAGACTATAACAGACATTAGAACACTAATATCAGAATCTTAATCTCTACAGTAAAGAAAGTAAGACTATAAAATTATTTTAGTGAAAACAGATTTTCCTGATTTCTATTTCTTCCTTTGTTTTGTGTGCACTCACCAATTTGTTTATTCTCTTAGTCCTCCACCTTCTGTAGGTAAACATGTCTTCTCTTTTGTTTGATTGAGCAGATGAGAATAGATTAAATGAATTTGTAGATTGAATCAAAGTTTTTAAGGGCTTTAGATTATTTGGAAAATGAAATTGGAAAATGAAATTTAAATCTTTTTTACATTTAATGCTAAATATGTATTTGTTTTTATTGTCACAGGGCATATGCATTCACCAGAAAGAGGGAAAGA
>NW_006159726.1:696473-706958 GCF_000334495.1 Tupaia belangeri chinensis | reverse complement strand
AAAGAGCGATACCACTTCCCAGTGAGAGTAGCTATGCCATAATCCCTCTCCTCCATTTCTTTATTCCATCAGGATTTGGGGCATGCACACACACACACACACACACGTAGCATATTTTTCAAGCCTCTAGGATGAGGATTCAAACTGTAGTCGGCCATGTGGAATCAGATTTCCTTAACCACTGCACTGTGGGGCTGATTCTAGTGCTAAATATTTTGATGATGAGTAATTTTAAAAAGACAAGCATCAAAAGGGTGTATACATCATGATTCTAATTTAGTGAGAAAAATACATATACGTATGCGTGCGCACACACACACACACACACACACACACACACACACAAAAGTATTTGTAGATCAGAAATGGAAAACTTCAGGTGAAAGGAACAGAGAAGGGTCTAAAGAAAGATATAATCCAGACACTGGGTAGGGTTCTAAATATTAACATGGGTATAATAGAAAAAGGCCAAAGGTGGGACTAGCAGGTGGTATAATGGTTACCCCCCATGTAGTCGACACAGTTCAAGTTCTGGAACTGATGGCTTAAAACGCTCTGGGCACGTATGCCCAAGATCTGGACAGGAGAATGAAGGAGAAGAGATTGCAGTATGGCTATCCCACCTCGGCAGGTAATTTCTTGCTTTTTAAAAATATTTTTTCTTCTTTCTCTCTGTCTCTCTCTGTCTCTCTAGTGCCCCTTTAATTAATTATCATTAAAAATATGTAGCAAGCTCTTATTTGGCTTTGTATATATGTTTACCAATTTTTGTTTGTTTCTATGTTCAATATCTCTTTTCCTGATGGAAATCCTTTGTTTCTTTTCTCAGCAAAGATTTGTTAGTGTTAAATTTGTGTCTTTGTAAATATTTTAATTTAACTTTCTCTCCCTTTTTTTTTTTTTTTGGAGAGGCTTTTGCTATAGGGCATGTGTGATCGCCAGAAAGACAGAGAGAGACAGAGAGACAGAAAGCAAGAAATTAACTCCCAGGGGGTATGTCCACGCTGCAATCCCTTCTCCTTCATTCTCTTCTCAGGATTTTGGACACGCATGCACACATGCCTGGAGTGAGTTTAAGCAACTGGGTCTGGGACTTGAACATCGGTCGATTACATGGGAGTCCCGCGACATAGCCATTACGTCAACTGCTGGTCTCTTAATTTAAGTCTTTTGATTAAATGATGGTTTAGCTGTTTATTGAATTCCTTTTACTTGCATATGGCAAGGAACTAGAATTGTCATGTTCTGCATAAATCCAGGGCCTTAAATGGATGAACCATTAGTGAAAAATGAAAAAGGAAAAAACTCATCTGCTGGCACAAGCTGACAATACAGAATGTCTGCCATTCTTTCTTTGCCTGTGTAGAAAACAAATGTTTCCCTTGAAAAATACATAAGCACGTACTGTGCCATACCATTTGGATGGGCTAGAAACCCCTAAATGACAAGATGACATACAAATACTTTCCAGTCTCTGGTGCCTGGCAGAAACAAATGCAAAACTACTTTGGAGGACCACTTCCCAAGGCTGAGATGCACAGGATTGCACAGATAAAGCTCCATTGATACTGAACTTAAACTCTTAATGACAAAACATTAGAAGAAAAGATTCCACTAAGATAAAAAGTGAGCACATGAAAAATACTTGCACATTCATGTTTATTGTAGCATTATTCACAATTGCTAACACATGGAACCAACCCAAATGTCCACAAACAGATTAATGGATTGAAAAAGTGTGGCATATATACACTATGGAGTACTACTCAGTCATGAAAAACAACAAGATCTTGGCATTTGATACAAAGTGGACAAATATAGAAGATTTACTGCTAAGTGAAGCAAGTCAGACTATGAAAGAGAGGCATTGTATGTCCCCACTCAATATATATTGAATGTCTGATTTCTACAGCAGAAACTGAAATATTGAAAGATATAAAAGCATGAAGAACAACTGTAGATACTAGAGACAGTGTAGAAGGATGGTGGGAAGTGGGGGAGGGTGAGCGGAAAGGAATCAAGGGAAAAAAAAAGAAAGAAGCAGAACATTTGAAGGACACAAAAATGGGGGACCAGCAGTTGGCATAATGGCTATGTCGCTGGACTCTCACAGTCGACTGAGGTTTGCGTCCCGGACCTGGTGGCTTAAAACTCATGCCAGGCGCGTGTGCGTGCGTGCCCAAGATCCCAAGAGGAGAATGGAAGAGAAGGGATTGTGGCGTGGCCATCCCCCCGGGGGGTGATTTCGTGCTTTCTGTCTCTCTGTCTCTTTCTGTCTGTCTGGCGAGCACATGCACCCTATAGCAAACACCTCTCAAAAAAAAATGGAAAGTTATCTGTTGATTATAATGTGTATGATAATGTCTTTACTAATATATGGTGTATCCATGCTGAGGAAATGAATTTTACATGCTGTAATGATATATAGGAATTGAATGTATTGAAAAAAGTTAAAAAATTTTTAATTAAAAATAAAAGCGGGCACATGAAATTTATAACCACAAAGTACTTCAGATAATAAAACAATCTAGTGGAAAGAATAAAATAAGTATTTTTTAAAGTTTTTTTTTTTTAATTCAAGGAGTAAGAGAGTAAGGAAGGGGTGGGGGGGGGATAGAGAAAGACAGCTTCCCCAATAAAGTTCTGACACCACAATCCACCCCTAGACTTCATCCAGCTCTGGATCATGGGCAAGTGTGTGCCTGTCACACTCAAGGAGGTCTCTGGATTTGAACCAGGAACCTTCCCATGTAGGATTGTGTCACAGAGCATTATGTTTTATTACTATCCACTATCTGCCCCCAGAAGTATGTTTAAATGATTAAAGACATAGAGGGAGCAGTCATCCATAAGAACAAGTCACTATTTGAAAAATAATAAGCAGATTCTGAACCAAACTGGTCTCTGAGAAATTAAATATGTAAATATTGAAATCTAAAGCTCAATGGACTTTTAAATCATATTTAATATTTCTGAAGAGAATTATCAAACTGGAGAATGTATCTAAAGAATTTTCTCTAAATATAACATAGCAAGATAAAAAAATGGAAACTATGAATTATGGAGTATATGGAAAAGAGATGAGGATAGAAAGAGGACAAATATATGTCTAACAGGAACTCCCCCAAGGAAAGACTGGAAAGACTGTGGGGATGGTCAGGTTATGGAGAATCAATATTTGAAGACATAATGCTAGCAAATTTTTCTAATTAATTAAAGTCATAAATTTCAGTTTTAAAAGGCACATCTATGCCAGGACCAGCAGTTAGCATAATGGCTATGTCGCCGGACTCCCATGTAGTTGACCATGGTTCGCGTCTCTGTCTTTCTGGCGAGCACACACACCCTATAGCAAAAACCTCTCCAAAAAAAAAAAAGGCACATCTAGGCCAAGCAGGAAAAATAAAAACCTAGACATATTGCAAAGAAACACAAAATGTCAAAGTTAAACAGAGATCCTAAAAGCTATCACAGAGAAATGACAGAGCTCCTAAAAACAAATAAAAAACAAACAATTAAATTGGGTCCAGCCTTGTAGAACAGTTTGTACCAAACTGAACTATAGTGCTGAAAATCAAATGGTGGACTACAGGTTCACATCCCTGGGTTGGCCTGAAAACACACTGTGCACGTCCTAATGACCTTGAGGACTGGGGAAAGGGAATCAGTGTGATGAGACCTTGCAGAGGGTTCTCTCTTGCTCGTTCGCTCTCTCTCACACATGCACACATTCTCTATCATAAATAAAATAATTTTAAAAAACAATTAAATTGAAAAAGAATATTGTAATAGTAACATTAGAGGCCAAAATATAATGGAATAACATTTTTAAGGGGCTGAGAGACAGTAGCAATCAGGCTGGACTTCAATATCCAATTGCTGTGGTTTGAATATGTCTATCAAATAAGTGCTTGGAAACTTAATCCACCATGCAACAGTGTTGGGTGGTAGGGCCTAAGAGGAGGTGTTTAGGTTATGAAAGCTCCACTCTCATGAATGGATTAATTGCTGATTATAACAGCTATGGGTTCAAGCTCTGTCTCTCCTCTCTCTCACTTTCTCTTTGCTTTTCTGCCTTGCGATGCCTTCCACCATACTATGATGTAGCAAGGAGGCCCTCGTCGGATGTCAGTACCTTTGTATTGAACTTTCCCACCTCAAAAACTGTGAGCTAATACATTTTTTTTCTTTTTTTGGAGAGGTTTTTGTTATAGAAGTTTTGTTATAGGGTGCCAGAAAGACAGAGAGAGACAGAGAGACAGAAAGCGAGAAATCACCCCCTGGGGGGGGGGGTCACGCCGCAATCCCTTCTCCTCCATCCTCCTCTTGGGATCTTGGGCACGCACGCGAACGTGCACGCACCCGGCATGAGTTTAAGCCACCATGTCCGGGACTCAAACCATGGTTGACTACATGGGAGTCCAGAGATGTAGCCATTACGCCAACTGCTGGTCCCCAAGCCAATACATTTTTTTCATGATCAGTTATTAATTAGGTTCTTGGCAAGAAATTTAGAACATTAATTTGTGAAGATAAACTCCACTTTTAAGGGAAAACATGGATCACAGGAGTCCTGGAGCTGAGGAATAACTTTATTGTTGGTAAAATTTGTGAGTTCACAACTTTCTAATCAAGCTTGTGCTACTCTGTAATCTCATATTTCTTCTCCTTTGTATCGAAGATCTCACCTTCCTGGTGTCTGGGCTTCTGCAATTTCTTTTTCTTGAAGAATGCTTCAATGAAGTGTTTTGGGATTTTTTACTTTGCTAATATCAATTTTTGTGGAGGTGACAATGACAAATTACTGTGTGTTCTATGCAGTGTAACTTGATTGAGGACCAGAGGTCTAGTCACAAGTTGCAAGCCACTGTTCAGCTGCTTCAGGAAAACCACTCTCTTGCCTCTGTGGCATCCAGTGAGGATGATCAGAATGGCCCCAAGAGTGATTCTAGCTCCCAGCTTTCTCACATGCTGACTGAAGGGATTTTTGCCATGATCCAACAGCTTTCAAGGCACATGTTCAGTAGAATAATACCTAAGCATTTTGTGAAGTTTAACCACCCAGGTATCAACATTCTTGTCCCCACCAACTGGTTTTGTGACAGTCGCAAGAACCTTCTTTTTCTTTTCAATCTTGGATTTAGTGGTGGAGTATTTCCTCTTATACATGACCTTCCTGGGATATGTGGCAGATTGGGAGTATCTGCCAATACCACAGACTAGGACCGGGTTTCAGCGGCAATGGGGCTTCTCCTTCTTGGACTTTTAAACCTTGGGGTCACCCTTTTTAACCTTGCCTCTGGCATCAGCCTTCTCGGCTTCATGTTTCTTCTCCTTAGTATCCCTTTTGTCAGCTTTTTCACTTGCCATCTTGCATAGTACGAAAGAGAGCCAATACATTTTTGTTTTTTACAAGTTACTCAGTCTCTGGTATTCTATTACAGCAACACAAAACTGACTAAAACATCAACTGAACCATCTCTTAATCAAGGAGATTAAATAAATTTAATAATAAGATTAATCAAGACCTTTTAAGAAATAAACAGAGTTTATTACCACCCTACTCATAAAAAACAAAGCCCCCCAAAATGCTGCCAGAGATGAATAGGGACATTTGATAATAATAAAGAGGTCAATTCATTAAGAAAATTCTAAGTGCATATGTGCCAAACAACAGAATTTCAACTGCATTAAAGGAAAACCTGTGAGAGCTTGAAGGAGAAATAGACAAATGCACAGTTATTATTCAAGATTTCAATACTCTTTATGTTATACATTCAATCACTGTACATCATTACAGCTTGTAAAATGAATTTACCAATATGAATACACTTCACATCAGTCCAGTTGAAGATATCATACATGTTGTCATCAATAGACAATCCTATATTTCTGTGTCCTTTAAATGTCTTACCTCTCTATTTTTCTCCTTCATTCCTTTTCTCTCACTCTCCCCCATCTTCCACCCTCTTCCCACACTGTCTCCTGTATCCATAACTATTTAATACAAAGAAAGGGCCTCTAATCTTTCAGTTTCCACCATAGAACGCAGACAGTCAGTGTATATTAAGTGGAGATACACAATGTCTCTCTTTCATAGCCTGACTTGCTCCACTCAGCAATAAAGCTTGAATATTCATCCACTTTCTATCAAATGCCAGGGTCTGGGTTTTTTTGTTGTTCTTGTTTTTTTTATGACCGAGTAGTATTCCATAGAGTATATGTGCCACACTTTTTCAATCTATTCATCTGTTCATCGCCATTTGGGTCGGTGCCAACACTGTTCTCGTTTTTTAATTGACCTTCTATTAAATTTTTTTCACAGCATAAATACATTGTATATTAGTCCACTCAAAGATATTATCATATACATTATCAAAAGATTACTTTCCATTTTTATGTTTGTTAAATGTTTCGCTTTTATTTTTTATGTTTTGGAGAGGTTTCTGCTATAGGGCACATGCACTAGTAAGAAAGACAGACAGAGACAGAGAGACAGAAAGTGAGAAATCACCCCACAGGGGGATGGCCATACCACGATCCCTTCTCCTTCATTCTCCTCTCGGGAAATTAAGCACACATGTACATGCACCTGGTGAGACTTTAAGCCACTGGGTCTGGGACTTGAACTGTGGTCGACTACATGGGAATCCAGCAACATAACCATTACGCCATTTGCTGGTCCCAAATTTTGCTTTTATTTTTTAACCCTCTGTTTCCATCCCTCGCTCTCCCCATTGCCCACCCCCCTCCCACACCATGTCTATTTTCTATAGTTGCTCTCCCTGCTTTATATCTTCCATTCTTTCTGTTTCAGCCATAGAGTGCAGAGATTCAGTATATATTAAGTGGGGACATACAATGACTCTCTTTCATAGTCTGGCTTGCTTTGGTCAGCATTAACTCTTTCATATTTGTCTACTTTGTATCAAATTTCGGGATCTCCTTGTTTTTACGGATGAGCAGTATATCATAGTGTAAATGGGCCACATCTTTTCAATCCATTTATCTGCTTTTAGACATTTGGATTGATTCCACATCTTAGCAATTATAAATAATGATACAATAAACATGGATATGCGGGGACCAGCAGTTAGCATAATGGCTATGTCACTGGACTCCCATGTAGTCGACTGCGGTTCACGTTCCGAACCCGGCGGCTTAAAACTTACGTTGGGCGTGTGTGCGTGCGTGCCCAAGATCCCGAGAGGGGAATGGAGGAGAAGGGATTGCAGCATGGCCATCCCCCCTGGGGGGTGATTTCTCGCTTTCTGTCTCTCTGTCTCTCTCTGTCTGTCTGGTGAGCACAAGCGCCGTATAACATGGATCTGCAAGTGTTTTTCCAACTGAGGATTTTTCTATCTTTTGGGTAAATACTCAGGGTTGGAATTGCTGGGTTGTATGATAGTTCTTTTTGTTGTTCTGTTTTTTGTTTTGTTTTGTTATTATTTTTAGAGAGAGATTTTTGATATAGAGTGCATGTACTCACCAGTGAGACAGACAGAGACAAGAGGCAAAAGGCAAGAAGTCAACCCCCCAGAGGGTATGGCCACACTGCAATCCATTCTCCTCCATTCTCCCTTTGGAAAGAATCTCATGCACACACGTGAGATTCAAGCCTCGGGTCCAGGACTTGAACGTAGTTGCCATGTGGGAGTCCAGCAACATAACCATTATGCCGTCTGCTGGTCCCTTATTTGTAAGTTTTTGAGGAACCTCCATTCTGTTCTCCACAGAGATTGTACTAATTTACATTCCCATCAACAGTGTAGGAGTGTTCCCTTTTAATGACAGCCTTGCCACCACTTATCATTCTTTATTTTTTTAATCTTAGACATCCTGACTGTGGCTAAGTAGTGTCTCATTGTGGTTTTGATTTACATTTCCTTAAGATAAGAGATGTTGAGCACTTTTGTATGTTTTTTGACTGTTCATATGTCTTATTTGGAGAGTTGTCTATCTGTTCAGCTCATTTACCCATTTTTTAATTGGATTGTTGATTTTTTTGTAAGTTGCTTGAGTTACCTATAAATTCTGTTTATCAGTCCCTTATCTGAGCCATAGTTTGCAAATATTTCATCCATTCTGTGGGTTGTCTTTTCATTCTAATTACTCTTTCTTTTGCTGTGCAAAGATTTTAGCCTGATATAGCCCCACTTCTGTATTTTTGGGATTATTGCCTATGCTTTTGGGTCTTATTTAAGAAGTCTTTGCCTATACTCTATTGTCTCCAAGAGTTTCCCCTTTGTTTTCCATTAGTAGTTTTATAATTTAAGATTTTTTTGGTTTTGTTTTTGTTTTTAAGAGGTTTTTGCTATAGGGTACATGTGCTTGCTGGACAGAGAGAAACAACAGAGAGACAGAAAGTAAGAAATCATACCCCCTTCCCAGGAGGAATGGCCATGCCACAATCCCTTCTCCTCCATTCTCCTCTCAGGATTTTGAGAATGCACATGTATATGTCCAGGGTGAGTTTTAAGCCACCAGGTCTGGGACTTGAACTGTTGGCAACTCCATGGGAATCCAGCAATGTAACCATTATGCCATCTGCTGGTCCCTATAGTTTGAAGTTTATGTTTAGATCTTTGATCTATATTAAATTGAATTTTGTTGTGAGAAAGGAGAGTCCAATTTCATTTTTTTGCAGGTGGATATCCAATTCTTTCAGCACCATTTTCTGAAGAGATTTTCTTTTCCCCACTGAATTATCTTATGTCTTTTGCCAAAAACTCAGTTGACATGCCTCTCTTAATAATTAGAAGAACAAGTAAATTAAAAAAAAATAGGTAAGGACACAGAAAACTTAAATGCCATTAACCAACCCAATAGAAAATTCTACCCAACAATAGCAGAGTACACCTTCTTTTCAAGAACGTGTCTTGATGGCTCTACCATCAAGATGGATTATATACTATGATAAAGGTCTCAGTAAATGTAAATGATTTAGTAATAGAAAGATAACTGAAAATTTTCCAAATATTTGAACATTAAGCAATCTACTACTTTTTTCTAGAGAGATTTTTGCTATAAGGTATATGCGCTCCCCAGAGACACAGAGAGAGACAGAGAGAGAGAAAGTAAAAAATCACCTTTCAGGTGACATTGCCACACCACAATGCCTTCTCCTCCATTCTCCTCTCGGGATTTTGAGCACACACACACACACACACACACATACACACACACACACTTGTCTGGTGTGAGTTTCAAGCTGCCAGGTCTAGAATTTGAACCATAGTTAGCCATATGGGAGTCTAGCACCTTAACCACTATGTCACCTGCTTGCCTCCAACAATATATTTTTGAGATAATTTTTGTTTATTCATTTCTTCCATGAGTGAGAGACACAAAGAGAGATAGACAGAGACACAAAGCACAACCATAACATTTTTTTTAATTGCCAGAAAGTATATGAGCTCATAAGAGAGAGAGAGAGACAGAAATCACCCTCTGATGAGAATGTGATCATGTTGCACTCTCTTCTCTATTTCTCCATCCTGTCAGGATTTGGGGCATGCACCCACATGTGTCCAGCATGTCTTTCAAGTCACCTGGGCCAGGACTTGAACCACAATTAGTCATGTGGGATCCAGCTCTCACTTTTTTTAAAGAGATTTTTGCTATAGGGCACGTGCGCTCGCCAGAAAGACAGAAAGAGACAGAGAGACAGAAAGTGAGAAATCACCCCCCGGGGGAGTGACCATGCCGCAATCCCTTCTCCTCCACTCTCCTCTTGGGATCTTGGGCACACATGCACACGTGCCCGATGTGAGTTTAAGCCACGGAGTCTGGGACTCAAACTGGGGTTGACTACGTGGGAGTCCAGTGACATAGCCATTACACCAACTGCTGGTCCCAGGATCCAGTTCTCTTAACCACTGGGCCACAGGGCTCAACTCCCAACAGAGTCTTGACAGCATGATCTACCCTCAGCCTCAGCCAGCCTTGGATCATGGGCACATGGGTGCCTGGCATACTTAGGGAGGTCTCTAAATGTGAACCCAGAACCTTCCCATGTGAGTCAGCTTCACCGAGCATCGCATTTTACCTCCACTTCATTGTCTGACCCCCTAAACAATATGCTTTTAAGAAATCCATGGATTTGGGGCCAGCAGGTGGTATGGTGTTAAGGCACTGGACTCCCACATGACTGGCCATGGTTCATTTTAAGTCTCAGACATGGTGGCTTGAAAATCTTGCTGGGCACATGTGCATGCAAGCCCAAAATCCTGAGAGGAGAATGAAGAGATTGTGGCATGGCCATCCCCTCTGGGTGGTGATTTTTCACTTCTCCCACTCTCTGCATCTCCTTCTCTGTCCTGCGAGAACATGTACCCTATTGGAAAAACCTGAAAAAAGAAAAAAAAGAAGAACGAAAGAAGAAAGAAAAAAAAGAAAGAAAGAAAGAAAGAAAGAAAGAAAGAAAGAAAGAAAGAAAGAAAGAAAGAAAGAAAGAAAGAAAGAAAAAGAAAGAAAGAAAGAAAA
>NW_006159726.1:693763-696404 GCF_000334495.1 Tupaia belangeri chinensis | reverse complement strand
AGAAAGAAAGAAAGAAAGAAAGAAAGAAAGAAAGAAAGAAAGAAAGAAAGAAAGAAAGAAAGAAAGAAAGAAAGAGAGAAAGAGAAGAAAGAGAGAAAGAGAAGAAAGGAAGAAAGATAAACCAGGGATGTGCGCATGCATGTTTAAAATCTCAACAGGATGGAGAAATGGAGAAGGGATTGTGGCATGTCTGTACCCCACTGGGGCATGCTTTCTCCCTCCCTTTTTCTCCTGTCTCTAGTGAGCACAAGTGCACTATAGCAAAAGAGAAAGAGAGAGAGAGAGAGAGAGAGAGATGGTGCCTTACAGCTGTGTCCTTAGATGGTGAAAGGGGTGAATGATATTTTCCCACATGATGAAAGGACAAAAAGGACTAGCAGACTCAAGCCCTTTTATAAGGGTACCAACTCCATTAAAGAGGAAGGGACTCTCATGACTTAATCACCTGCTAGTGACCTAAAGACCTCACTTCTTAATACTATTGTATTAGGGATTAAGTTTCAGCATAAATTTTATAGTAACTATCAAACCATAGTAACTATCAATTGGAAACTGAAATTCTAAAAAGTATAATTTAAAAATAGAAACAAAGAATAAAATATATAGGGATAAACTTACTCAAATGTACAAAACCTCTACACCAAACATGATGAAAGGTTGTGAGAAATTAAAGAAGACCTAAGTAGATATAGAGAGATAATATGAATCTTGTTTGGTATATTCAATATTGTTAAGGTATCAATTTTTCCCGAATTGATCTATCAATTCAGTGCAATCTCAATCAGAAAAAGACCCACACGTATATGGTCAATTGAGTTTTGAAAAAGGCAATGAAGCAATGAAATAACATCTGGGTAGCCATACTTTTAAAAATGGGCTCAACACGTATATAAAAATTAATTCTAAATGGATGTAGGATCCAAATGTGAAAGTTAAACTACAAATATTATAAAAGAGAACATAGGACAATATTATATTCTTTGGGGTAGGAAAAAAAATTTTTTTTGGAGAGGTTTTTCATTATAGGGCACGTGCGCTCTCCAGACAGAGATAGACATAGAGACAGAAAGCAAGAAATCATCCCCAGGGGGGATGGTCACGCCGCAATCCCTTCTCCTCCATTCTCCTCTCGGGATCTTGGGCACACACGCACACGCACCCGGCATGAGTTTTAAGCCACCGGGTCCGGGACACGAACCGTGGTCGACTACATGGGAGTCCAGCGACATAGCCATTACGCTAACTGCTGGTTTCCTCCCACTCTGTATCTTGACTTAATGTTCTTAAGCATAATTTTTTCCCCGTCTCTCTTTTTAAACTGTTTTAAGTGGAGAATTTCCTTTTTAAAAAAATATTGTTTTAAGAATTATTTATTTAATTTTATTTATTGTTATTATTATTATTGTTTAATTTGTGATAGAGGATGTGTGCCTACCAGAGAGAGACACACAGAGAAAGCAAGCCACCAGGTTTGACTCAAACTGCAGCCATCCATGTGAAAGTCCAGCTCGGTTAGGCCAGAGTGTGAGTGCCCAGGATCCAACAGTCTAAACAACTGGAGGCAGGAGGATTATGGTGTGATCAGACCCTATGAAAGTTGTTTATCTTTCTTTCCCTCCCTTTCTCATGTGCATGCATGTGCTCTATCACAAATAAAGAAATAATAATTAACAGCGATCATGGCTAGTCTTGTTTGATTTAGGTGAACCTTCTTCTTATCTCTCACCCCTCACTAATCTCTCCTCTTCCTTCCTAGGTAATTTTGAAGCAAGTTTCAGACATCATATAATTTCGTTCGAAAATATTTCAGCATGTGTATTTAAAAGATAAAAACTTTTAGAAAACTATAATATAATTTGATTTGTCACTTTGTTTTTGTGTCTTTTTCACACAGAAGTTGAAAATTTCTTAATATGGTCTAACATATCAAAACATATCAAATTATTGCTTTTACATTTTAAGTTTTTAATCAACCAGAATTATTTCTCTTGTATGGAGTGAGGTTTGATTATAATGTTTAACTTTTTTTTTCCATATGTAGCAAATTGTTCCATCATCATTAATGAATAGTTCATCCTTTCTAGACTCATTTATGTCACTTTTGTCAAATACCAAATTTGAAAATATATGTGGGCTTGTTTCTGAACTCTCTGTTCTATTCTTATGGCCTATGAATTTAGCTTTGTATCAATAACAATATTTTTAATTGCTATAGCTTTATAACAGGTTTTAATATTTGAAGGACAAATTATCCCTTCTCTTTAAGATTGCTGTAACTATTCTTGGTCTTCTATCTTAAGAATTTTAAGTTGAGATTGTTACCTTCCCTGAAAGATTCTGTGGGGATTTTGACTGAAATTACACTGAATTTATTATAGATTAATTCCAGGAAGCTTTATATATTTATGATGTTGAGGATTTGCATCTACAAGTATAGTTTATCTTTTCACTTATTTATCTTTCATATAACTTTTTATAACTATCCTACACATTTTTTAGTTAGATTTATTTATTTCAAAGAACCTTGACTTCCAATGCCTTTTTTTTTTTTTTAAGAGATTTTCACTGTAGGGCGCGTGCGCTCGCCAGACAGAGAGAGACATAGAGACAGAAAGCGAGAAATCACCCCCCAGGGGGGATG
>NW_006159726.1:686570-693687 GCF_000334495.1 Tupaia belangeri chinensis | reverse complement strand
GCGTGAGTTTAAGCCACCGGGTCCGGGACTCGAACCACGGTCAGCTACATGGGAGTCCAGCGACATCGCCATTACGCTAACTGCTGGTCCCCCCCCCCCTTTTTTTTTTAATTACCAGAGGGAACATCTATTCACCAGAGGGAGAGGTGGAGTAGTACCAGCCAGTGATAATCCTTTTCCTTTATCTGTCCATTCTATCCTGTCAGAATTTCTGGCACACATGCATGTGCATCTGGTGTGTTTTTCAAGCTGCTAGGACCAAGATTTGAATTACAGTAGACCATCTGAGATCCGGATCCCTGCACTCAGAACTGAACCACTATGATACAGGGCTGGCCACTATTGGTGTTTTAAATGTTATCATTTTTAAAATTGAATTTTATAATGTTTTAATGCTGGTATAAAAAAAGGCAATTGTTTGTTGTTTTAATTGCCAGTGGGAAAGTGAGCTCCCCAGAGAGAGAGAAAGCATCCCTCCCAATGTGGTGTGGTCATGCTACAATTATTTTTCCTTCATTTCCTTATACCAGCAAGATTTGGGGCACACATATCCACCATGTTTTCTGAGTCACCAGGGCTGAAATTTGAACCACAGTTAGTCATGTAGGATCTGCCTCCCTATGCAGAGAGCTTAACTGGTATGCTCTCCAGCTGGCCCAACAAATTTTTTATTTGAATTTTATATTTAACAACTTTGTTGAACCATCTTATTAGTTCTAATAGTTTGTTAATCATAGAAATATGGGACTAGCAGTTGGTGTAATGGCTATGTCACAGGACTCCCATGTAGTCGACCATGGTTCGAGTCCCAGACCCAGTGGCTTAAACTCTTGCCAGGAATGTGCCCAAGACTTCGGGAGGAGAATGGAGGAGAAGAGGTTGCAGTATGGCCATTCTCTCCCCACCGGGGGTTATTTCTTGCTTTCTGTCTCTCTGTCTCTGTCTTTCTGTCTAGCACATGCACCCTATAGCAAAAGCCTCTCAAAAAAAAAAAAAAGAAAGAAATACAATCATAATCATCTGCAAATGACAAAAATTTTCTTTCTTCTATATTTTAATTATTTTTTCCTTAATTTTTTAGCAAGAGTCTCCTATGCAATATTAAAGTAGTGATAGTGGGGATCCTTTTCTTCTTCAGTTTAAAGGGAATATTTATATTGTTTCATGTAACAGTCAAGGTTAAATCAGAGAAGCAGAACCACTATGAGATGTATATTTGTTATGCATCTTTTATAGAGCTTTGACCTTACAGGATTATAGTAGATAGGTAAGCAGTCTCTGCAAGGCTTCATGCTGAAGCTTGAAGTCCAAAGGGAAGACAGTGGGGAAGGGGAGATGGATGTAAAGTAGAAGAACATCAAGGACAAGACTGAGCTCACAAGCACGAGCTGCAGCCCACAAGGACTGACTGAAAGTTGTGTCAGTTCTTGCTACTTCTCACCTTGATGGCTGTGGCTCTTCGTTATAGACCTCAATGTTCACACCTTGCCCAGAAGTAGGAAAAACCCCCACTATGTAAAGAACCATGACCAGCCAACATACTTGCTGAGGGCAAAGGGAATGGGTAATGGATAGTGAAAAAAGAGAGTTATAACCATCAGCTATGATCATGTGACCAGTTGAAAAACAAAGACTGCAATAGTTTTAAGTGTTTCTTCCTTACTCTAATGTAAGTTTATATATATTAGACATTTTCTTTTCTTTTTTTTTGAAGAGATTTTTGTTATAGAGCATGTGCACTTGCCAGAGAAATGGAGAGAGAGAGAAAGGGAGAAATCTTTCCCCAGGAGGGATGGCCATGTCACAATCCCTTCTCCTTCATTCTTCTCTCTTAATTTTTGGCATGTACACACATGTGCCCAACATAAGTTTGAAGCCACTGGGTCTAGGATTCAAACCATGAACAACCATATGGGAGTCCAGCGCCTTAACCACTATGCCACTACTGGCTCTTAGTCAAATATTTTTGTTTTATGTTTCCAGCTCTGGATCTTAGCTACCAGGGAACTAAAATATCCCTCACCCACTCCAGTAAATATACTGGCCCTTGTTATCAGCATCATTATGGTCTTTCCTATTTTGTAATCATTTGTCCAATTATTGCATTTGTCTCTTTCCATTAACCAATTCACGTATTTTTGTGGGGGAAGAGTGAAAGTGTAAATTAAATAAACCAACAATGATTGTAGTAGTAAGCAGCATTCAGATATCTCATTTATTTTCCTTTTTACATAGTGGAGATTTATAGTGGTGTCACTTTTTAAAATACACATAATACGAATGAAAGAAATTTCCTTTATTAGTCACGGTTCAGTCAGAGAAACAGCGCCACCAGTAGTGAGCATATATACATATTGGGTTGTCTGGAAAATCATGACACATTTTTGCATAGAAAAACAGAAAAATACGTCGTGACTTTCCCGATGGCCAAATTTATGGATTTGTTACTGGAATTTAAGCAATTGTTGGAACTGGTAATACAGTTTTTGTGAGGCTGTTGTCTTTGCAACTGATGCTGGAAATTCAAGTCCACAAGGCAAACAATTGGCAGGAGAAGATGGATGTAAAGCAGGGAAAGCAAAGACAAGATGGAGCCCACAAGCACAAGCTTGAGACTGTGAGGACAGGCTGAAATCCATGTTAGTTCTTGTTGCCTCTGACCTCAGTGGCATCATTACAGCCGCCATACATCAAACAAGGTGAACTAGAAGGTAAGTGCCAACACGTGTGAGTTACAAAATGGCTACTGTTTCACTTCTGTTCTCTAAGCCTTGTACAAGAGTCTAATGGCCTACTCTAAGTGGAAGCACACAAGAAGGGGAATACCGGGAAATATAGTTTAGCTTAGGTAAGTCAACAAATCATAAACCCATCACAGATGCTTTGCTTCTTAAAATCAACCTTATTGAAGTGCAATTTACACTCAAATGTACCCATTTTAAGTGTATAATTTGATAAGTTTTAACAACTGTTACTGATAACACCCCGGTAATCACCAGCACAATCAAGACAAGACATTTCCATCCCCCTCTGAAAGTTCCCTTGTATCTCTTTGTAGTTAATCCCACTCTCACCCTCAGCTCCAGGCAACCATTGGTCTGTTTTCTCTTAAGAGAGATTAGACTTGTGTGTTCTAGAATTGTATATAAATAAAACTATACAGATTGTATTCATTCTGGTATGACTATTTTCACTCATTTATTTTTTTAAGAATTATTTTATTTAGGGACCAGCAGATGGCATTATAGCTACGTCGCTAGACTCCCATGTAGTCAACCATGGTTTGAGTCCCAGACCCGGTGGTTTAAACTCACGCCAGGCGCGTATGCGTGTGTGCCTAAGATCCCGAGAGGAAAATGGAGGAGAAGGGATTGCAGAGTGGCCATCCCCCCTGGGGGATGATTTCTCACTTTCTGTCTCTCTCTGTTTTTCTGGAGAGTGCACACACCCTATAGAAAGAAAAAAAAAAAGAACTCCCAAAAATTATTTTATTTAGCTTTACTTATTTATTTTTGATTTGACCAGAGAGGGACAGAGTGAGAGAGAGAGGGAAAGTGAGAAAGCAAGCTGCCAGGTCTGGGACTTGAACAGCAGTTGGGCATGTGGGAGTCCAGTGTCCTCAACCACGGTGCCACCCATCAGTCCTTATTTTCACTCAGTTTAATAATTTTGAGCTTCATGTATGCTGTTACATGTGTCAATAGTTATCCTTTTATTGCTGAATAGTATTCCAGAGCATATCATGATTTTCTTATCCATTTCTCTGTTAATGGACACTTGGGTTGTTTCAACTATTTGGCTACTCACAATAGAGCTGCTAAGCATATTCACATATAAGGCATTATGAAGACATGTTCTTTTTCTTGTATATGTGCTTAGGAATGGAATCCTCAGTTTATTCAAATAGTTTGCCCATTAAAAATTGCTATAGGGCATTGTGTGCTCATCGGGAAGAGAGAGAGGGAGAGAAAGAAAGAGAAAGAGAGAAAGTGAGAAAGCACCCCCAAGGGGGAATGGCCGTGCTGCAATTCCTTCTCTGTCATTCTCTTCTCATGATTTTGGGCATGCATGTGCCTAGTATGTTTTCCAAGCTGCCTGGTACAGGATTCAAACCATGCAGTAGTAGACCATGTGGGAGCCAGCCAGCTTAACCACCATGCCACTAGCAGGCCTCATTTTGCCCATTTTAAAATTTGGTTTGTTTTTCTTCTTTTAATTGAGTTACAATAATTCATGATATGTCCCAGATACAAGCCCTTTGTCATATATATGAATTTTGAATATTTCCCCATAATTGTAGTTTGCTTTTTAATTTTCTTAAAGTTGCGTTTCAAATAGCAGGAATTTTAAATTTTGATTAAATCTAATCTATATGTTTAAAAGAGAAATCTTATATTTAGAATTTTTTATGTCCTAAAAAATATTTTCCGGGGGAACCAGCAGTGAGCGTAATGGCTATGTCGCTGGACTCCCACGTAGTTGCCCGCGGTTCACGTCCCGGACCCGGTGGCTTAAAACTCATGCCGGGTGCGTGTGCGTGCGTGCCCAAGATCCTGAGAGGAGAATGGAGGAGAAGGGATTGCGGCGTGACCATCCCCCCTGGGGGGTGATTTCTCGCTTTCTGTCTCTATGTCTCTCTCTGTCTGTCTGGCAAGCGCACACGCCCTACAGTGAAAATCTCTCCAAAAAAATATATATATATTTTCCGGGAACCAGCAGTCAGCGTAATGGCCATGTAGTCGACCGCGGTTCGCGTCCCAGACCTGGTGGCTTAAAACTCATGCTGGGTGCGTGTGCGTGCGTGCCCAAGATCCCGAGAGGAGAATGGAGGAGAATGGAGGAGAAGGGATTGCGACGTGACCATCCCCCCTGGGGGGTGATTTCTCGCTTTCTGTCTCTATGTCTCGTCTGTCTGGCGAAAATATCTCCAAAAAAAAAAGATACAGAGTGGGAGAATATTTTTGTAATATACATAACTATAAAAGGATAGGTAATTTCAACATATAAAGAACACTAATGTGTTAATAAGAAAATAAAACCCTATCAAATAATGGCCAAAATGTTTAATATGCAATTCACAGAGGAAGAAATGGACAATATATGGAATACGCTGAAAGATCAAGTGTTCTTTTAATCAGGAAGACATAATTTTTAAAAGAGGTTTTTGCCTTAGGGCACATGTGATCGCTGGAGAGAGAACGAGACAGAGACGGTAAGAGGGAAAGTGAGAAATTACCCCCCAGATGGCCACATTGCAGTCCCTTGTCCTCCATTCTTCTAGGATCTTGGATATGCATACACATGCGCCTGACTTGATTTTCAAGCCACTGTGTCCAGGACTTGAACAGTGGTCAGCCATGTGGGAGTCCAGTGACTTAACTACTACACCATCTGCTAACCCCAGGAAGATGTACCTTAAATATCATTGTACCATAAAATATTCTACACACAGTAGATAGACAAAAATTTTAAATGTATGAATGCCTGGTAACACTTAGTGATGAGCTACAAGAGCCTTTATATGAGTAATTTGGAGAGCTGGTTTACTATCGATAGCAAAGTTGACTATGTGTCTACCCAAAGACTCAAGAGTCTACCTGTCTATATCCACCCTGGAGAAACCACCCTGCGTGTGCCCCAGTAAACATGTGCATGTGTTTGTTGCAACAGTATAATTGTGGGAAAAAGTGGAAATAAACTTCATGTTCATCAATTTAGGAATGGGTAAATAAATAGACAATAATAGGAAGTTTTCAATGGATTCATATGTATATGAGAATGACACATACCAACTTTAAGATGTTGATTTTCTTTAGAAATGGAAGAAGAGTTTGGGCAAGGATAAAGCTTTAGGTAATGCAGATTATTTTATTATTTTATTTTATAAAAATAAAGACACCATGGCCAATGTAAAGGTTGTTCTGTAGTGCAGTATACATATGTTAACTATTTTCTGTGTTGTATGTTTTTAATGTTTTGTAGCAAAATATTTTAAAAACCAGCAAATCTTTATTCTTTTTTACTTACACCATTCCAAATGGTGAGAACTTTCTGTCTAGTTTCCCACTAAAATAGCTATTTTGGTATAGTATAAATAAAGCCAAAAATCACACATCTGGTAGAATACTTGAACATTGTTTAATGTTCTTTTAAAATAATTTATTTAGAAAAACAAAACTAAGGGCAATATCCTACTTTATCCTCACTGAAGTAGATTATTGTGTTCCCTAAATTTCATATGTTGAAACTCTAGCCCCCAGTGTGATGGTATTAAGAGACTTTTGGGATGTGATCAAGTCATGAGATTGGAGTCCTTAAGAATGAGATTAGTACCCTTGTAAAAGAAAACCAAGAGAATAGCTTCACTCTTCTTCCATCATTTAAGGACACGATAAGGAAATGGTAGACCATCAGCCCTAACTAGAACTCATCTATACTAGCACCCTGATCTCAAGCTTCCAGCCTCCAGAACTGTGACTAATAATACCTAATGGTATTTTGTTATAGCAGCTCAGACTGACCAAGACATTCATCTAAACATTTACTTTGGCATTTTTAAGCATCTAGTTTTTCATGGATATATAATTATAAGACAATTTCAGAGTTTCAGCCTTTGACTTAACATCTAGTTCAATATCCAGACAGATCAGAAGTTTTCTCAGTGAACAAGAAACAAAAATATAGACTGGGAAATGTCTGGGGTAGAATGTAAAATGACTCAGTTGTGGAGGCTCATACTTTCCTAGAAAAAGTCCATTTTGCTATTGCTGTTATAAGCAGTTCTAAGACAATGCTGTTATTTTAGTATTTAGTGTTGTCTTATTTTTATGTTAATTTAAAAAGCAACTTACTAGAATGGATAGTACTCATTTGGGAAAAAACACCCATGGAGGGACCAGCAGTTGGCGTAATGGCTATGTCGTTGTACTCCCATGTAGTCAACCGCAGTTCAAGTCCTGGACCCGGGGGCTTAAACTTGCACCGGGTGCATGTGTGTGCATGCCCAGGATCCTGAGAGGAGAGTGGAGAAGGGATTGCAGCGTGGTCATCCCCTGGGGGGTGATTTCTCACTTTGTGTCTCTGTCTCTCTCTGTCTTTCTGGCAAGCACACGCACCC
>NW_006159726.1:683946-686329 GCF_000334495.1 Tupaia belangeri chinensis | reverse complement strand
AATTAAAATAAATAAATGAGTAAATAAAATTATATATTAATTATTTTTAAAAAGCCCAAGAGATAGTTTAAAATCACTGAGACAGGTCACTAATATAATTACACTGTATAAATCAGCATCCTCAAGTATATTTATTATGTCTTCCCAAAGCTGGTAAAAGATTCTTCCTTCCACCCTCGACATACATAAACATATGACCTAAGCCAACTTCGGCTTTGCAATATCAGGATCAAAGGATAGGTCATAAAATCATTACGTAGAGTTCCAGAAATATGTCTCTATTTGCGTCATCAGAGTCTCCTCCAAGAGTTCAAACCCAGTTGCAAGCTTAGTGGGATTGTCTTAAAATGCGAAATACAGAACTGGCAAGGTATGAAATGTATCATGGATTTTTCTATCTTCTTTAGAATTAAAGCTATCTGTTAGACAGGGAGAAGACAAATGCGACACGAGCTCTGAATTATTCTTTTTTATTTATACACTTCGGCAGTTCATTGTTGCCTTATCTCCTGGAGGTTGAAACTAATGACAAGCTGAATAATTTCATGTAAGTCAAGAAAATGGAAATTGGATATGTTTGGAACAGTCATTATCTAAAATACGGTTGTTTTTTTTACTTTTAACTTTTGTATGGTAGACTATCTTGTTAATTCAATAAAAAAAATTTATGAAGGTGAATGAGTAATGTTTGTAAGTTTCTTTAAGCTTCTTGGATGAAAGGTGCTGTATAAAACCAAAGTATACAGTATTGCATTATTATTTTATTTCATAAGCTCTGCAGCATAAAAAACTGCAAATAAAATCTCTCAATGGGTTTGGGAGGATGATCATTTTCTTCCAAGTCCTGGGAATAGATCTTCAGGCTTTTGTGAAAGCAGCAACTCTTATTTTTTGTTGTTGCTCAAGTTTTGTATGCTCGCAAGCAGATATTGGCAGGGGGGGTTTTGCTGGAGTTGTGTGGATAATACATGAGTACGTGTATGTGTGTGCATGCATGCATGTGGACTCAAATGGGAAATAAATTACAAACAGGATGAGTCAGACATTTGATTAGGTGTTGGTTTCTGATCAATATTTGTTTCTGGCTGCTAGTGTGTATTGCATTTCTGAAATTGCTATATTGATTTTTCAAATAGACAATTTTGGGCCAGGAGGTAGTGAAGCAATAATGCAACTGAACCTACATGGGAAGGTCCTGGAGCCCCAGAACCTTCCAGTGCATGTTTGGCACATGCACAGGTGCCCATGATCCAAGCTGAGACTGGGGATGGATTGCAGCATCAAGATCCTGTTGAGGGTGCTTGTCTTTCTGTTTCTCTGTGTGCGTGTGTGTCTCTCTCTCATGGAAGAAATAAATAAACTTTTCAAACTTAGGCAACTTGGGAAGCTTATTTCTTGGGTCCAGAAATTGAAAAGAATCATTTATGCCTCATCATGTTGTGTCATCACTAAAATTGATGTATTATTCTCCAGAATTAAATTATTCAACAAAGATAAACTGAATATACTCAAGAAATTCTCACATCAATAATCCCAAGATGTGTTTGGTAAATTAGGCAATTTAATGCAACTTTTAAAAAGCTTATTTATTTCTTCCATGAGTGAGGGAGAAAGAATCTCCAATAGGGTCCTAACACAGTGATTCACCCTCAGTTTCACCCAGCCCCATTTCAGGAGCATGTGCATGCTCATTATGTTATGGGAGGTCTCCAAACATGAACCTGGAATCTTTCTATGCAGGTCAGCCTTGCAGAGTAATGCATTTTACCACTGTGCAATCATCTAGTCCTATAATGCAAATTTAATACCCTGACTGCATTCAGGAAGTGATGAAGGGAGGCAATGCATTTGTGCATCAAAAGTTAAATAACTATAACAGATTATAATATATGTCAAAATGTGCCAAATGAGTAATCTGAGGAGGAAATGCTGTGTACTCAGAAGTGGGAGTAGAAGCTAATCAGGGGTAAAAGGGGCAGTAGAGTCATCAGAAAGACTAGCTAAAATGAAGTTTTTAGGGAAAAATGGGGGAGGTGACGATCAAAATTTAGCTTGACATTGTAGTATTGGGTCATTGATAAAGTCATGATGTATTTTTCTATGAAAAAATGCATCATGACTTTTCCAACAACCCAATATATCAAACTGAAATAATATAAATAGTTCTCCATCTTCTCCTTTAAATATAATTATCCATGATTGTGGGAAGCTGCGCACCAGCGAGTCTGCCGAGGTTCCTCAGAGAGCAAACAATTGCCATGATTGGTTACCTTCACAAAACCTGACCTTCGAAACCTTGCTCTGATTGGCCACTAGAATCCCTCAGATTTGCATATCTGGCACCTCATGATTGGTCCAAAAGCAACCAATCATAACCCACCGT
>NW_006159726.1:670323-683925 GCF_000334495.1 Tupaia belangeri chinensis | reverse complement strand
ACAGTCTCCAGACGACCCTGAAGATCCTGAAGAGCTGACACTGCATCGTCTCCAGACGACCTGGGAGACCCTGAAGAGCTGTAACACTACATCGTCTCCGGACGACCCTGAAGAGTTGTGACACCGCGTCGTCTCCGTGCTGCTCACAGTAGATGACGCGACCCTTAAGAGCTGTGACACCGCGTCGTCTCCGTGCTGCTCACAGTAGACGATGCGACACTGCGTCGTCTCTGTGCTGTACTGTGCTGCCCACAATAAACGGACGACACTGTCGTCTCCGTGTTGTAACACCACACCGCTTGTCCCGGCTCTCACTCCTTCACTCAGGAAACCTGTTCGGCTGTCCCCCCGGGTCGGGACACATGATTATTTATTTTATCTTTAATTTAGCTCTCTAAATGGGATTATGCATTTTGCTCAGAGCAGAGTCACACATTTGGTCTTGCTTTTCCAATAAGTACAAAAGAACAAGTGGTGACAAGCATACCATATTTTATTTTGTATTGGACTTTTTTCCTGACTTCTCTTTATCCAATAGGCTCACATTACCAGCAGTAGCCCGAAATCATTTTCTATGTTTGCTCTATCTCTTTAATTCTTTCCATCTTAACAATCTGGTTTTGCTATTCATTGTCCCGAAAGTTCGGTTTAAAACAAAAACAGATAGGGAGAAATTGGAACCCTATACATTGCTGTTGAGTATGTAACATAGTGTGACCACTGTGAAAAACAGTTTGGTAGTTCCTCACAAGATTAAATATGACCCAGCAATTCCACTCTGAAGTATATACCCAAGAGAAATATACACATAAAACTCGTACATGAATGTTCAGAGCAGATTGTTCATGATAGACAAAAAGCAGAAACAGCCCAAATGCCTGTTGATTGATGAATGGATAAAGAAAATGTGGTCTATCCATTCAGGCACAAGAAGGAAGAAGTACTGATACATGCTACAACATGGATGAACCTTGAAAACATGTCATGTGAAAGAAGACAGTCACAAAAGATCACATATTGTAAGATTATACTTATAGGAAACACCCCAAATATGCAACTCTATAGAGACAAAAAATAGATAGTGACTGCCTAGGGCTGGGAAGGGAGTTGGGTAAAATGAGGAGTGACTACTAAAGGGCTTCTCTTGGGGATGATGAAAATATTCTAAAGTTAGATTGTGACATGGTTGTACACATTGAATATACCGAAAGTCACTGACTTTCAGTACATTTTATTCTTTTCTTTATTTTTCTTTTTAAGATTTTTTTACCATAGGACTCATGTGCTCTCTGGAGAGAGAGAGACAGAGACAGAGAGAGGGAAAGTGGAAAATCCCCCCTTGGGGGGATAGGCACACTGCAATCCGTTCTCCTTCATTCTCCTCTTGGGATTTTGGGCAAGCACACTCACACACCTGGCATGATTTTCAAGCCACATGGCCTGGAATTCAAAATAGAGTTGGCCATGTGGGAGTCCAGTTCACTATACCACCTGCCTTGAACATTTTAAAGGAGTAAATTGTTATGTGCATTGTGTCTCAATAAAGCTGTTTTAAAAATCAAACATAGTAAGATTTTTTAAAGCTTTTTTGCTTTATTTTTTGTTTGTTTCTTTCTTTCATGAGCAAGAGAAACATAAGGAGAGCTAGAAACAACACCCCCAACAGGATCTTAACACTGCAACCTACCCTCAGCTTCAGCCAACCTTGGATCATGGGCACCCACCTGCCTGATATACTCAAGAAGGTCTCCAGATATAAACCTGGAACTTTTGCATGTAGGTTAGCCCCACAGGATGTTGGATTTTATCACTGCACTACCATGGGACCTTCAGCTTTGTTATTGTGGCTCCTCCTCTTACAGTTCCATTCTCTTGCTTATGTCTATGCAATGGCTGCTATTTTATGCCATTATGTTCCTCCATAATTTTGTTGCATTACATATTTTGATTCTAGACACTTCTGTAATTTCCTTCATAATTATCTTCAGGTTTGATTTATCTTCTACATCAAATGGTAGGAAGGAAACAAACTGTGCTGTTATAAATTCCTTTTATTCTTGGAAATAGAAATTGGTTTCTTACCAAATGTGATATCAGGGAAATGACATCATTTTTTAAATTGAAAACCCAATGTTCCTGATAGAAGCTGGAGAGTTTATTCTTTAAATGAGATAAGACCATAAAATTGTGTGTGTGTGTGTGTGTGTTTTAAAACAAACCCACTAGAACATACTCTTCCAAGAAGTGATAGCACTTTCCAGGTAATCTCTTTATGAGGCTTTGTATTAATGCCAAGATTGATGAAATCATTGCTCAAACATTTTTAAAACCCTTGCATCATTATGTTTGACTCCAAAACTATGATATGTGATTTTTTTAAAAATACCTTGAATGACAATACATTTCTGTCTTCCAATAGTGATTTAATTTTTGAAAATAGTCAAAAGTCACTCATGTTTGATAAACAGGTCAAAAGGTCAACCTGGAGTACATTTTTAAATGTCAAAAATGAAATGACTCCAGACTAATAAAAATTTTCTTTCTGAGGTAACTCTAACCAAATCGGAAAGCTCTTAAAAGATATGCTCTTCAAAAAATAATTTGAGTATTATTAGAATAAGTTTTTGGCCTCTCAACAGATACAATGCTAGGGACTTTATACAGATTATTTCAGTAAATCCTTCCAATAGTTCCACAGGATAAAAATTACCCCATTTTACTGATAAAGAAACAAGATCAGAGGAGCTAAACAATATGCCAAATTAAACCCAAGCTGTTTTGAAGAAAAATGTGTCTTCAAATTTCCAACCCGCTAACTCTCCATAGGGTCATTTGGGTAACAAATGGTCTCATTCTTAGTTTAAATTTATTTATTTTATTTCTCTCATGAGAGATGGTGAGTTAATGCATATGAGAAAGAAAGACTACACCACAAGATTTGTCATGCCATGATCCCTTTCTCCTGGGGAATCCAGCTAGTCAGAATCTTAGATGTGGAAGTGCTGTGTTTCAGGTCAACTTGGGATACAAACCTGTGGTTGGTCATGTGGTTTCCAGCACTGCAGATCAGTATGCTACTGCCTATACTACCAAGTTGGGCCACTTTGCTTTATTCTCAGAATAGTTTGCTCTTTTTATTTTCTAATTCTAATTACTTTGTGCATGTCTAGCTTGAAATTGAGCCAAGTCTTCCACAAAGATCTGGGAATTTTCAGCCATTTCTAACCTCCTTTTTTAGCTCATTTCAGATACAGAACTTACATCTTACACTTAACCTGGTAAAATTTAAGTGCAGCACCTTTTTCCTATAATAACACCAAGAACTTCTCATTTACACTATTTTTAAATGATCACAAAATCAGAGTCAGTGGAATCCAAATTAATGAGGGCTTGCCGTGTTTCTGCTCTGAGCTCCTTGGAAGGCTATGCATCATCCAAAGCTGTGCTTTTTAGCTTATAAAATCTGAAAACATAGCCCAAGGGAGCAAGGCCAAAGAAAGGTATTAGGAGGATAATGTTAAGACCTGTAATAAAATTAAAACCAAGAATATAATGAGGGGAACTTTCCATCCATGGAATGAACATATTAGTGTAAATGAATTAAGATTTAGAATTCAATGAGGTTTGTTAACTGAGTTGAGTCCCGTAATCTGGTAAAATTCAAATAGCATCTTCTTTTTATTGGCCCATGGACTGCCTGAATGAACATCACTAAAATCTTTGGAAAGTGAGACTAAAAATAAACTAATAACTTAAAAACTTTCAACAGGGCCATATCAAGAGTAGCTTAACCACCACTTGGCTTTAGAGTTGTGGGTTCCTGAAATCAATAAGAGCAATAATAATAGTGACTTCTTACATATGACTATATGTGCCTAGTACTGTTCTAAGTTTACTCAGTCTTCACAGTTGAGAAATGAGTACCATTGTGCATATCCCCTTTTTTATAGGTGAAGAGATCAAGGCACAGGTTTAGTGATTTGTTAAGCATCACAAAGCTAGTGAGTAATGAAACCAGCATTTAATGTGCTCTAAATAAGGGTCTCCAATACCCGCATAGCAGGAGGTGAGCAGAGAGTGAGTGAGCAAAGTGTCATCTGTTTTTATAGGTGCTCCCCATCACTCACATTACCTCCTACGCTCTGTCTCCTGTCAAATCAACAGCAGCACTAGATTCTCATAGGACCCTGAACTCTATTTTTTTTTTTAGAGGTTTTCGCTATAGGGTGCGTGCACTCACCAGACAGACAGAGAAAGACAGAGAGACAGAAAGCGAGAAATGACCCTCCGGGGGGATGGTCACGCTGCAACCCCTTCTCCTCCATTCTCCTCTCGGGATCTTGGGCACGCACACACATGCACCCAGCATGAGTTTTAAGCCACCGGGTCCGGGACGCGAACCGTGGTCGACTATGTGGGAGTTCAGCGACATAGCCATTACGCTAACTGCTGGTTGCTGGCCCTGAACTCTATTGTGAACTGCCCAATGTGAGAGATCTAAGTTGCATGTTCCTTATGATAATCTAATGCCTGATTATCTAAAGTGGAGCTGAGGCAGTGATGCTAGCACTGGGGAGTGGCTGCAAATACTGCATTATGATAAATTGTAGAATTATTTCACTATGTATTAAAATGCAATCATAATAGAAATAGAGTGCACAATAAATGTAATGCACTTGAATCACCAAAAAGTTGGAGACTACTGGCCTAAATTATTCCACTAAACTGTTACTCCTTGTGCTATGCTGACTCTGCTGTGAAGTAGCTTGGCCAAAAGGAAAGGGCTCAGCTAAGGGCAATCCTTTTTTGATGGACCAGAAAGATTTTGCCTGGCAGTATATTCATAAATGCAACTGAAATACTGAAATATTTTTTTTAAAAATTGGATACCATCGGAGACTACTGGCCTAAATTATTCCACTAAACTGTTACTCCTTGTGCTATGCTGACTCTGCTGTGAAGTAGCTTGGCCAAAAGGAAAGGGCTCAGCTAAGGGCAATCCTTTTTTGATGGACCAGAAAGATTTTGCCTGGCAGTATATTCATAAATGCAACTGAAATACTGAAATATTTTTTTTAAAAATTGGATACCATCAAACACAGATGATTGGGACAATGTGTCTTCTAATGAATAAAATCAAGTCTTTCTCACTGCATTAACTGAGTTCCCTTTGTGATAGAACGTATTGCTCTTTTCATCTTTTTCTTCCTCCCTATATCCATATCCCATGCCACATAACTGCATTTTCACTAGAAGCAGAGTCTGTTTCTCCATTGCTAGTCTTCAGGCTCAATCATGTGATTCTTTTTGGCTAAAAGGATATTAGCAAAAGTGATACAAGCGGGGGCTTGAAATGTGTTTACATAGCCTACCTGCTTTCTTTTCATTTTTTACTGCCATGGAAATTACATGGTCTGGCAAGAAGGATGAGAGAAATGTGGAGCAGACCTGCACTCAACCCAGGCTCTGAGCCATCCCAGTCTAGCCTATAGCAGCTGACCTGCAGACAACCCATAGATGTAGGAGTAGAGATAAGTGAATTTATTTTTAACATTTAATCATTGTACATCTTTACAGATTGCAATATGGTTTTCCCCAGCATCATTCAGTGCATGTCAATTAAGTCAAAGATATTGCCACATACACATCATCAACAATTGATAGCTTTCCATTCTTGTGTCTGTTAATTTTCTGAGCCACTACCCCCACAACTCTTCACCCTCTCCTATACAGCCTCTGATATCTACACATGTCCTCCCTGCTATTACACCTTTCAGATTTTCCGTTTCTGCCACGGAATGCAGATATTTGGTATATGTTGAGCAGAGGCATACCATATCTGTCTTTCATAGTTTAGCTTACTTCATTTAGCATTAAATCATCTATATTTATCCACTTTGTATTAAATGTGAGGGTTTAATTGCTTTTTTATGGCTGAGTAGTATTTTGTAGTGCATATGTGTCACATTTTTTCAATCCAGTCATCTATTCTTGAGCATTTAGGTTAATTCTGTTTCTTAACAATTGTTAATGATGCTGCACTAAACATAAATATGCAAGTGCTTTTCTGACTGAAGATATTCCTGTCTTTTTGGTAAATATCTAGGAGTGGTATTACAATCTAGGATTGTGTGGTAGTTCTATTTGTAGGTTTTAGAGGAAACTCCATATTGTTTTCTCAACAGCTGTACTAATTTACATTCTCACCAACAGTGCAGTAGAGTTCCCTTTTCACTATAGCTTCACCAGCACTTGTTCTTTATTTATTATTATTTTTTGATAATAACCATTCTGATTGTGGTTAAGTGGTATCTCATTGTGGTTTTTATTTGCATTTCCCTTATGATAAGAGATGTTGAACATTTTTTCATGTGTTTTTGGGCTGTTTGTATGTCTTCCTTGAAGAGTTGTCTGTTCAGCTTATTTACCCATTTTTTTAAAGGTTTTTGCTATAGGCCATATGAGTTCACTAGAGAGAGACAGTGAGAAGGAAAGTGAGAAATTACCCCCAGGGAGGATGGCCATACTGCAATTCCTTCTCCTCCATTCTCCTAGGATTTGGGGCATGCATGCACACATGCCTAGAGAGAGTTTCAAGCCACCAAGTCCAGGACTTGAATGATGATTGGTCATGTGGGAGTTCAGTGCCTTAACCACTATACTACCTGCTGGCCCCATTTGTTCATTCTTTAATAGGATTGTTTGGGGATTTTTTCAGGTAAGCTGCTTGAGTTCCCTGTATATTCTGGTTATCAGTCCCTTATCTGAAGTGTATTTTGCAAATATTTTTTCTCCCATTCTGAGGGTTGTCTCTTCATTCTGATTATGGTTTCCTTTGCTGTGCAGCTTTTTTAGTCTGATGTAGTCCCACTAATCTATTTTGGGGGTTATTTGCCTGTGTTTTAGGGGTCTTATTTAAGGAGTCTTTGCCTACTCCAACATCTTCAAGAGTGTCCCCTATGTTTTCCACAAGTAGTTTTATAGTTTGAAGCTTTATATTTAGATCTTTGACTCATTTTGAGTTTATTTTTGTTAATGGTGAGAGATAGAAGTCAGGTTCCTTTTTTTTGCAGGTGTATACCCAATTTTTCCAGTACCATTTGTTGAAGAGACTTTCTTTTCCCCTTTTGATTGTCTTGTGTCCTTTGTCACAAGTCATTTGGCTATATGTTTTGAGGTTTATTTCTAGTTTCTCTATTCTGCTCCACTGGTATACATACCTGTTTTGTGCCAATACCAACCATGCTGTTTTGATTAACAGCTTTGTAATATATTTTGAGGTCAGGAAGTGAGATGCCTTTTACTTTGTTCTTTTTGCACAGTAATGCTTTGGTGATACAGGGCCTTTTATTTTTTATTATTTTTTTATAGACCACAGATTAGTTTATTTTTAACACCCATCATGCCATGAATTCATAGGGAATAGGTTCCAGTAGCTCAGGCTCCTTTCCATTGGTTCTCACAAAGTGTGCTTCTCTGGGTGGAGCAGGTTGACGCTTTAGTTGACCCCAGGTACCTTTCTCTTTGGCTTCTTTCTTTTTCTGGTCATTTTCCTTCACACATTTTAGGAAGCTATCTCTGCTCTTAGAATGTTTAATATGCTCAATACGCACAATGATACTCTTGGCAAGAATCTTACCCTTAACTTGTTTGTTCACAACAATGCCAACAGCATGCTGGGTAACATTGTAGACTCTTTGGCTATATTTTTGAGATTATTTCTAGATTCTTTATTATGCCTCATTGGTCTATGTTTCTATTTTTGTGCTAGTACCATGTTGTTTTACTTATCACAGCTTTGTAAAACATTTTGAAGTTGGATAGCGAGATGCCAGCTGGCTTCTCACTTCATTCTTTTAGTGCAGTGTTGCCTTGGAAATATGGGATCTTTCATGATTCCAGGCAAATTTTATTATTTTTGTCCTATTTCTGTGAAATATCTCTGATAATTTGATCAAAATTGCTTTGAATTTGTAAATTAATTTGGGTAGAACTCACATTTTTATTATATTAATTCTTCCAATCCAGGAACATGTGATGTCTTTCTATTTTTGTGTCTCACTCTCAATTTCTTTTTTCAGTTTTTCATAATTTTTCTTTTAGAGATCTTTCACTTCATTGGTTAGGCTTATTCCTAGGTATCTAATGTGAGGGTGGGGCTATTGTAAATGGGATTGTTTTCTTCAATTCTACCTTGCTCTGTTTAATATTGGTGTATAAAAATACTATAAATTTTTATATAATGATTTCGTATCCTGCCACTTTACTGTATTCATTTATCACTTCTAGTTTTTTTTATGGACTTTTTTGGATTTTTTTAACTTTAAATTTATTTATTTACATTTATTCACTGTACATCATTACAGTATACAAAGTGAGATTCTGCATCCAGAATACACTGTATATTGGCTCAACCAAGGATATTACCATATATGTTATCATCAACAAATAATTTTCCATATCTTGTTTCTTATATATTTTGCTTTTTTTCCCCCATTATTCCCTACCTCTCACCCTCTGCCATTTCTTACCCTCCTCCCACTCTGTCTCTGGTATCTACAGTTCCTTTCCATGCCTTTTTTTTTTCACATTTTATTGATTCACTAATGATCTTAATTAATCTAAATACATTTAATAGCAAGCACAGCTGATATGTACATATCTATGAACACCTGTCTGACTTTAGGCATAAATCTCAGTTAGTAGAATGAACATGCTATAAAATAGCACCTAGCTGGGGGCTATACAACTTACTGCAGTCATTAAATAGGTATTTTTAATGCATTTTTTAATTTCAAGAAAAGCAGTCTTAGTTTTAATAGATCAAAATAAAAAATATTAAGGGAAATTTGCTTAAGACTCAAAGCCAGGAAAAAGATTAGGGTTCCATTCAAACAGTAGGTAGAGTTCAAGAGAAGATAAAAATCCTTAAATCTGGAAAACAAAGCATAAAAGAAAATCAATAATGTTTTAGTCAAAAGTCATAAAATTCTATTTCACCAGTTCAGTCTCATGTAATTAATCTCTCTTCTATTGAATCCGCAGTGTTACTGTGGTCTGATCTTTCTGTTTAAATTCTGGAAGATAACATTCAATGTTATTATTGATATTTCTGGACTTGTCCCTACCATTAAGTTGATCATTTTCTTGGGTTTTTTTGTTCTCTTATTTCTGTGTGTCTGTCTTTAGTTTTCCTGGTATAGCATTCCCTTCAGAACTTCTTTTTTTCTTTTTTTTTTCTTTTTTTTTTTTTTTTTTTGGGACTCCAATTGCAATTGACTACATGGGAAGTCCAGTGACATAGCCATTACGCTAACTGCTGGTCCCCTTCAGAACTTCTTGAACAGTTGGTCTGGTGTTAGTAAATTCTTTCAGATTTTGTTTAACTGAGAATGTTTTTGTCTTTTTTTCCCATACAAAGGATAACCTTGCCAAGTATAGAATTCTTGGTTAAAATTGTTTTTAACTTAACATTTTGAATATATTTTCCCATTCTTTCGTTGCTCACATTGTTTCCAATGACAGGTCTACTGTTACCCTGATGGGATATCATTTGAAAGTAACTTGATGTGTCTCTCTTGCCAATTTTAATTGTATCTTGTCTCTGTCTGTAGTTTTGGTCAAACTGGCTATGGTGTGCCTTGGAGATCTTTTTGGGTTGATTCTATGTAGGATCCTTTGTATTTCTTGGGTCTGGATATTTGAATGCCTGTCTAGGTTTGGAAAGTTTTCTTCCAGAATATCATGGAATAGATTATCAATGCACTTATTAGTTTTTTCGCCTTCTGGGATAATGATTATCCAGATATTTGGGTCTTTAATGGTATCTAGCATTACTCATATATTATACTCATTGGGAGTTATTTTCTGTCTTTTTGGTGATTTTTTTCTAGGTCAGAGGTTTTGTCTTCTACATCTGAGATTTGATCTTCTGTATGATCTAATCTGCTTTTAATACTTTCAAGAGAGGTTTTGATTTTCCGTATTACAGCCTTCATCTCTAACAGTTCTGTTTGATTCGTTTTTTATGGTGTGTATTTCCTCTTTCAGATCATGCAAGAATTTCCGCATCTCATGGAACTTGCTGTCTCTTTTCTTCTGGATCTTCTGAAGTTCGTTGTCTCTCTTCTCTTACATCTCTGTTAGCTTCATCACTATGAGTATTTTATATTCCTTATCTGACATTTCCAGGAGTTCCCTTGTATTGTCTGTAGAGGATAAGGAGTTATTCTTTTTCTTTAGAGGAGAGATCTTTTCTTGGCTTCTCATATTTCTTGTGCCTTTCTGGTAGTTTCTGGTCATCTGATAGATTATATTTTTTCTTAGCTTTTGGAGTTAAATCTGAGCATTCAGAAGCATGCAGGAAGAGGTGATCTGAAATTTTTAAGGAGTACCATTTCTCTATATTTGTGCAGAAGATTCCATGGAAATTGAGGATTACTCTGACCCTGGCTTCATCTGGAGGGCAGGAGGGTTAAGTCAGGGCTGAAAATCTTCAGTTGTCCTAGTCCCTGAAAGGGGCTGCTCAGGACTCAAATATAAACTGGTACTTGGCTAGTCCTGGCTAGAGCTAGGGAGTAGGAGGGTGAAGTCTGGGCAAAAAAAAATCTTCAGTTGTCCTAGTCCTCTTTTGGATTTTTGTGTATATAATCAAATTATCTGCAAATACAGATTATTTCATTTTTCTTCCTATTTGAATGCCTTTTATTTTACCCTCTTGTCTGATTGCATTTGGTAGGACTTCCAGTAGTATGTTGAAAAGGAGTGGGAAAAGTAGACAATCTTGTTTTGTTCCAGTTTTTAGTAGAAACACTTTCAGCTTTTCTCCATTCAGTATGATGTTGGCTATGGGATTTTCATATAAGGCTTTTATTGTGTTAAAAATGTCCCTTCTGTGTCAATTTTGCTAATAATCTTAATCATAAAGAGGTGTTGTATTTTAACAACTAATTTTGCTGTATCAATTGATATAAGATATGGCCTTTATCTTTCCTTCTGTTAATGTGATATATTACATTTTTTGTTTTATGTATATTGAACCACCTTCGCATTTCTTGGATAAAGCCTAGCTGCTATGCCACATAATATATATATATATATGTATAGGCATGTGCACTCGCCAGAAAGACAGAGAGAGACAGAGACAGAAAGCGAGAAATCACCACCAGGGGGATGGCCATGCCACAATCCCTTCTCCTCCATTCTCCTCCTCTCGGGATCTTGGGCACACATGCACACACGCCTGGCATGAGTTTAAGCCACCGGGTATGGGAGTTGAACCGTGGTCAACTACGTGGGAGTCCAGTGACATAGCCATTGCACCAACTACTGGTCCCCCAAAAGTATTTTTTTAAGTTTATATATTATGTCTCAGAGAGAGAGACAGGAACCCTCAACAGGGTCTCATGTCACACTCCTCCCCCTAGTCTTTCCAGCCAGCTAGGATTACAGACACACATGCTCACCTGGAATGTACAAAGTGACTCAGAATGGACTCTCATCTTCCATATGGCTTTCAGCATTGTAGAATGTTGTTCCACTGCTGTGCCACCGCAGTTGAGCACGAAGGTATTTATATTTACATCAAAATAATTACAGGGAACTAGAAGATGGCATAATGTTTACATCATTGAACTCTCACTGAGTTGATTGTAGTTCAAGTCCTGGACCCGGCAGTTTAAAACTCGTACCAGGTACATGCGTGTACATGCTCAAAGTCCTAAGAGGAAAATGGAGAAGGGATTGTGGTGTGACCATCTTCCCTGGCTCTGACAAGTGCACACACTCTATAGCAAAAATCTCTAAAATCTCTTTCTAAAAAAAAAAAAAAAACACATAATTTCAGATCAGCTGGTGGCCTGGTGGTTAAAGTAGCTGGATCCCACATGCCTGACTGCATGATTTGAGTCCCAGACCTCATGACTTGAAAAATACACCGGGCATAGGACCAGCAGTTAGTGTAATGGCTATGTTGCTGGACTCCCACGTAGTTGACCGTGGTTCGAGTCCCGGACCCGGTGGCTTAAAGTCATGCCAGGCGCGTGTGCATGCATGCCCAAGATCCCGAGAGGAGAATGGAGGAGAAGGGATTGCGGCATGGCCATCCCCCCAGGGGGGTGATTTCTCACTTTCTATCTTTCTGTTTCTCTCTGTGTGTCTGGCGAGCGCCGGCTCCATATAGCAAAACCCCCTACATAAAAAAAAAAAAAATACACCAGGCATGTGTACATGCATGCCCCAAATCTCAACAGGACACAGAAGAGAAGAACTGATGGATGATCATGCCCCATTGGAAGTTGATTTTTCTCTCTCTTTCTCATCTCTCATAAGTGTACACATCCTCTAGCAATTAAAAGTAATAATAATCTAAAAAGTGTGGATGCCACCTATGTAGTATTCCTGCTAAAAATACATAACCTGAATTTCACCATGGAGAAGCTTCAGATTGAAAGACAAAATAGCTGGTCAGTGCTACTGGAAAATGGAAGACATTATGAAAAACAATAAATAAATAAATAAATAGCTAAAGCAAAGACAAAGGCTAAAGAGCTGTTCTAGATAAAAGGAGACTAAAGAGGGACCAACAGTTGGTGTAATAGTTATGTCGCTGAACTTCCATGTAGTCGACCGTGGTTTGAGTCCCAGACCTGGTGACTTAAACTCACGCCAGGTGCATGTGGTGTGTGCCCAAGATCTAAGAGGAGAATGGAGGAGAAGGGATTGTGACTTGGCCATCCCCTCTGGTGGGTGATTTCTTGCTTTCTGTCTCTCTGTCTCTGTCTTTCTGGCAAGCGCAAAAAATTAAAGGAGACTAAAGAGATGTGCCAATTTATTGTGATCTGTGACCCTGAATTGGATTTTGGATCAAGGAAGAAGAATGCCATAAAGGATATTATTAGGACAACTGGTAAAATCTGAATACAGACTGTATATCAGTTAATAACATTACATCAACATTAAATTTTTGCACTTTAATAATCAATTACATTAAAAAATGCCCTTGTTCTTAGGAAATGCACAATGGTAGTCAGCCATGTGGGATCCAGCTACCTTGACCACTAGGCTACAAGACTGGCATAGATAGCATTTATATTTTAAATTTTATTTCTGAGCGAGATGAAGACAAAATGTAATCTAATTCAAGGACTCTATCAGGTGAAGAACTATTTTCGAGAGGGGAAGAAGTTTGTTATGCCACCTATATTTGAAACCAATATTATTTCTCTGCAGTATATTCATTGTGATGTAAAAGAATAGTAGAATTTAACAAGAGCATACTGTAATCACTGTCATGCAGTAATTACAGGAAGATTTTGGATCAGTATAAAAAACTTTCTAAATTTTAGAGCTGTATAAATATGTCTTTAATTTTATGAACTCCCTAAGTCTGAACAATTCTGTTGGATAAGGCAGAAAAATAATATAGGCATCATACAATAACAGAACCAGATGACTTCTCTGGCACTTTCTAACCATGATATATGTTCCAGAAAGGCTGATATCTGAGCTCATTCCAGCTTTCTAAGTGCAGGCAAGAATATCACTCTTCTTTCTCTTTCTTTCTTTCTTTCTTTCTTTCTTTCTTTCTTTTCTTTCTTTCTT
>NW_006159726.1:654815-670304 GCF_000334495.1 Tupaia belangeri chinensis | reverse complement strand
TTTTGTTTTTTTTTTTTTTTTTTTTTTTTGGAGAGGGTTTTTTGCTATAGGGCACGTGCACTCACCAGAGAGACAAAAAGTGATAAATCACCCTCCAGGGGGGATGGCCACACCACAATCCCTTCTCCTCCATTCTCCTCTCGGGATCTTGGACATGCACGCACACATGCCCAGCGTGAGTTTAAGCCACTGGGTCCAGAACTCAAACTGCGGTCAACTACATGGGAGTCTAGTGACATACCCATTACACCAACTATTGGTTCCAGAATCTCACTCTGAATCTGTAAGAATTTTTGAAGTATATTAAGTCTACATGTCAGGACCAGCAGATGTTGCAATGATTATGTTGCTGGACTCCCATGTAGTTGACTGTGGTTCAAGTCCCAGACCCAGTGGCTTAAACCTCATGCTAGGTGCGTGCCCCAAATCTCAAGAGGCAATAGAGGAGAAGGGATTGTGGTGTGACCATTACATGTCACATGAAAAGATGTTAAGATGTTTGATTTCACTCAAAAGTAAAGAAACGTAAATTAAAACTATGCTGAGATGCTATGTTTTACTTGTGAGATTGGCAAAAATTGAAGTGTATGCTCTGTTGGTAAGGATATGGGGAAGCAGACACTCTAATGTATTACTAGTGGGAATGCAAATTGCTATACAACCTCTTTTGATAGCAATAGCTATCAAAATTATAAATTTATTTACTCTTAAATGAGCAAATAAATTTCCAAGGACTTATTCTACAGATATACTTGCACTCATGGAAAATGATATAAGTATAAGGTCGCTCAAACTTCCATGTCATCTTGGGTTATCTGCTAACCTCCTTAAGCATGATATCAGATTACCACTATTACTATTTTTATCCATTTACCTAAAGATGTCATTAAAGCTCAAAGTAGAATGTAGCTTGATTTAATAGCTGTGTATTTTTGGAACCAGGTGATAGTGCAATAGTAAAATGCAACACTCTGTGAAGCTAACCCACATGGGATGGTTCTGGGTTCACATCTGGGGGCATCCTTGAGTATGTTAGACATGCATGTGCCCATGATCCAGGCTGGCTGAGACTGGGTGTGGATTGCAATATCAAGATCTTATTGCGGGTGCTATCTATCTATCCCTCTGTCTCTCTCACTGTGGAATAAATAAACTTCTTTAAAAATCTACATATTTTGTATTTCTTCTCTGTGAAAGTTTATTTTCTCAAATATAACCATATTTGCTCTTATAAAAGAACTAATTTCCTGGACAAAATTGTTTATTTTATCCTTTCCCATAAATATTTCCCTGGTATCTGGAATCGTCCTACAGGTAAAGGCCTTGGTCACACTTTTGATCATTGAAGAAGCTTCCACAGTGTGGCAAAAGTCAGAGATTACATTCTTGCCCTTTTCTGGTTTCCAGTTTCAGACAGATGAGATTCAGATCTAGGTTAGTAGTTTACGAACAACATCCTATGGGCCAAATCTATCCCATGACCTGTTTTGCCCTGTGAACACAAAATCATTTTTACATTTTTAAATGACTGGGGGTGGGGAATCAAAAGAAGAATATTATTTTGTGACACATAAAATTATATGGAATTCAAATTTCAATGTCCATAAATAAAGTTTCATTGAAAAACAACTTGACTCATTCATTTTCCGATTTTCTAAGACTGCATTCACATCACAATGGCCCCTTTGAGTACTTACAATGGAGATAGTAGAACCCTCTCTGGTAAACATCATAATGGCTCTTCAAGGCCTATCCCTGGAACTTGTGCATATGTCACCTTATGTATCTTATAGCATATGCAGTTAGGGTTATAGACCTTGAGATAGGGATAGTATCCTGGATTATCCAGGTTGGCTCATTCTAACCCTAGAAGCTCTTCTGTTTGTTTTTGGAGTTTTTGTGAGGTTTTTTGCCATAGGTGCATGCTCCTGCCAGAGAGTGACAGATAGTGGCAGAGAAAGGGAGAATTTTCCTTTATCTAGAATCAGAGAAATGACAGAAGGGAAAGTCAGGGAGAATTAAAGCATGAGAAGATTTGATGTGTTGCTGCTAATTCGAAGATGCAGAGGACAAAATGTCAAAGACCATAGGCCACCTTAACTAGCTAAGAGAAGCTGACAACCCCAAGGAAGTGGGGGCCTGCAGCCATGTTGAGCAGGATTCCACCAGCAACCAAGATGAGTTTAGAAGATCCTTTCCCTAGAGCTTCCGGGAACATGGCCTTCCCAACACTTTGACTTTAGTCTTTTGACACGCTAACACCAGTTGAGCCCCACAGTGCTAGACTTCTGACCAAGAAGTGAGGAAGTTATAAATGAGTGTTTTTAGATGCTAAGTTTATAGTAATTTATTATAGCAGTCAGGAAATTAATGCACTCTGAAACCCTAAAACACATATGAGTGGACTTATAAAGGTCTGTGTAAAAGTAGAATTAAAGTACAAGTTTATTTTGATGCAAAAAAATTAGAAATTTCTGCATAGTTTTTTTTCATAATATACCATTTTGCCCAAATCTGACTCAGATCCTTATTTCTTAAATTGTAGGTTCTTGACCAGCAACATTGATATCAACTGGGAGGTTACTAGAACCACAAAATCTTAGACCTCATTGAGACCTGCAGAATCAGAATCTTCATTTTTAAGAAAATCCCCAAGGCATTCTTTTGCACATTAAATTCTGAGAAGCACCAATCCAGAGTTCATCTTGCTGTCATCTTAGAACCAAGATTTTTTTTTTTTTTGGAGAGATTTTTTCGCTATAGGGTGCGTGCGCTCGCCAGACAGACAGAGAGAGACACAGAGACAGAAAGCAAGAAATCACCCCCCAGAGGGGATGGTCATGCCGCAATCCCTTCTCCTCCATTCTCCTCTCGGGATCTTGGGCATGCACGCACACACGCCCAGCGTGAGTTTTAAGCCACCGGGTCCAGGACGCGAACTGCCGTCAACTACGTGGGAGTCCAGCGACATAGCCATTATGCTAACTGCTGGTTCCCAGAACCAAGATGTTTTTAACTGCCTTTATCTCGATAGAAAAATGAGCAGATGCACACAAAAATAGTAACAGTGGGGAAAGCTGGAAGTTGGAGTTAGCTGGATATTTCATAGCTATCATCACAATCATAAGCATCTTCATCTTCATCTTCAGTATTGTCATCATCACATTCATCATAGCAAAACAGCATCAAGCACACATGTCTGGCTTCCATTGGTCTCTATTGCAAATGCTTGTGGAATATATTAACTTGGATTTGTCAATTCCTCAGAAGATCACTCTACTATTACAGTTCCCAAGGGCTGCTGTCTTAAAATGCCACAACTGAGTGGCTTAAAACAATGGACACTGGGCGTGGTGGTGCCCGCCCTATGGCAAAAACCTATGGAGGCTGGAAGATTGTGGCATCGAGTCCATCTCACTGTCTCTCTCGACGAAAACAATGGACACTTATTGTCTCATAGTTCAGGAGACCAAAAGTCAAAAATCAAGGTGTTGGCAGGGCTGGTTCCTTCTGGAGATTCTATGGGATAATCTGCTCCACGCATCTCCCCTAGCTTCTGGTGGATGCTAACAATCCATGGGATTCCTTGACTTGTGAATGCAGAGCTCCAAGTTCTATTTCTGTCTTCGTATTACCTTATCTTCTGTGTCTCTAATATCTTTCTACCTTTCTCTCTTTTTTTTTCAAGTTAATTTATTTCTCTGAAAGAGAGAGAGAGGTATTCTCCACAGTCTTGTCAAAGTGCAATCTCCTTCTCCCAGCTAAGCCTCAGGATCCAGGGTGTATGTGTTCAACATGTCTCAGGTAAACTTAGGATCTGAAACCATGGTTGACCACGTAACTTCTGGCACTACAAACTGGTGTGCCACTGCCTGCACCACCGTAGCTGGGCCTGCCTTTCTCTTATAAGTACATGGGTCATTGGATTTAGGGTCCACTCAAAATCTGGAGTAATCTCATCTCAAGATCCTTAAATTTATTATGTCTACAAAGAATCTTTTTTCAAGTTAGATCACATTCACATGTTCCAGAGGGTTAGAACTTGGTGATATATTTTTGGGGGCTACTAGTCAACCCACCACACCTGCCATTAATACTGTAAGTCAATTAAGCAAACCTAAATTGATTTGCTTCAGTGAGAGAGAACACTACCTTGACAAAATCTTCTTAGAGTTTTAAAATAGGGAAATGAGCAGAGGATAGTTAGAGGGTGTTAAGGTTTGGGGTGGGTTATTGTGAGAGGAGTCTTGAGAGGTGGAGTATTGGTTGGGGTTGGCCATATTTCATAATATAATAAATCTGAATCAGACAGCACAGGGAGAAGAGCCTGGATGAGCAAGCTAGTCATTTAACAGCCTAGGTTTCTCAAAGATAAACCTCTTTCAGGCCTCAGGCTCAGCCCTCTATATAATGAAAACCTTACTGGAAGGTAAGCAGATGTGGCCTGCTATGGTTTAAATAATAGTTTGTCCCCCAGAGACTCATGTTTTGGAATTTGATCCTCAGTGTGATGAAGATGGGAGGTGGTGAGGTTTTTAAGAGCCAGGACCTAGCAAGTGGTGAGGAGATCATGGAGGTATCACTCTCATGAATGAATTAATGATGTCTCATGAGACTTAACTTCTACCTCTCATGAGAATGTGTTAGTTGTTGCAAGAGCAGATTGTCATAAAAGAAAGATATCTGCTCTCAAGTCTCTCTCCCTGCACATGCTCATTATCTAGTCTGCTTCTGTTAGCCATGTTGTAACATAGACAGTCTGATGCCTTTGGACTCCGCAACCACTGGCATCATGAATCAAATAAATATAATCACTCAGTCTCAGATATTTCTCTTTTTTATTGGTCAAATTTTCAGTGTTTAATAATTAATAACACAACTGACCAAGGCCCAAAATGTGACAATAACATGTTCAAGACACTGGGAGAGTCACTCTTTAAACTCACTATGTAGTATGTGGTTAAGAACCACATTTTATAGTATAAAATCTGTCTACAGATAGTGGTTAGCTCAAAAAGCCAGATGGTTTCCTCTTGGTATTCCAGACTTCATTGTCAATTATTAGCAACCTTCAACTCTTCTGTGTGGCAGATACCTTGTTTTCACCTTCCAGTTCTTTCGCCCCAGGCTGTGTCATGAGGTCGGCGATGTTTTTCTCCAGATTGTCAGTGTGACTACTCATAGCATCAATTCTTCCAATGATCTGGTTGGACATGGTCTGAAATTTATCTGTATCTGTTGCAAGGGAGTCTGCACCACAGAGGTCAGATTCTGCATGGTCTTGGGGTCAGTCTCAGCCATCTCTCCAGTGCCCAGTTTGGCGGTGGTTTCTCAGACCTTCACCTACACTTCCCTCCATTAGTCATGTAGCTGCCCCCATTCTCAGGTATTTCTATTAGCAACACAATAGTGGACTAAGGCACAGTCTTCCCAGTCATTGATACCTCAGCAGAAATGGCTTTATCTGATATTTTTACGGGAGTACACTTCAATAGGGAAAAATGAGTCTGAGTAAGGGTCCATGCTAAAGGAAGAGGAAACCTCATAGATTTTTTTTTTTTTTTGCTTAATACTGTATTTGGTTATCTAGTCAAGCTATGTCTTTCCCCACCATACAGCAAAATTCACACTTCCCATTCTTCAGTTGGCACTACTAATATATTAGATGTAACTACAAAAAAACAGTGCTCTATCCACTTATTTATAGGCACCATCTTACAAACAGTATATTAATTAGTTCCTTATTTATTATCGTTTTTTCTATAGGAACATATTCTTTTTGGTGAGGGACCTTGTCTTGTTCACTATCAATCCCTAGGACAGTACCTGCCACAAATCAAGTGCTCGAAAAATATTCCTGGGATAGATGAAAATGGACTACTGTCATTTGGGTAAATACAGTAAACTACTATAATATATACAGAGAGATAAAATAGATATAACAGGCACAAAAGATCTCTTTATGCTTTTACATGTTGCTGGTCAAATAAGTCAACTTATAGATTTATAGATTTATTAAAAGTCCACTGCTTATGATAGTAGGAGGTTTGTGAAAGAGAAAGTGATAACAGAAGTTTGAAATTAAATACATAATTTGAGTACTAGTCCATTCTTAGAAGACTTAAAGTATGATGCACCACAACATCTAAACTGCAGGATAAAGATGAACCTCTAAAATCAAATCACGTTTATGATGTGGGATGTTTTTCATAACAAAAATGAAAGCTAGATTGTACAATCCTCTTTGAAGCAGCCTATATGTATTAAGGCAGAGAAAATTATTGTAATGATGGATTTTAATTTAACATAACTCTGTCTTTAATAAATGAAATTGTCTCTTTCTTAAAAGAAATCTAAGATATCTTAGAGAGGTTGTCAAGAGAGAAGAGAGCTAAGCTTTACAGAAAAAAAAGATAGAATGATATTCTTATGGGGAATTCTAAAAAGTATTAAAATTGACTAATTCATTAGAAGAGCCTTTTGTGAGCTTATTACAGGTTCTTCATTATTGTAGCTCTCAAAAGAGCTTAAAGGGCTTTTTAATGCAGAATGAACAGTACATCTTACTTTGATGTTTCCCAAATATCTGACTTCTTGAAAATAGACTAGATATAAAAACCATACATATTTTTTACTTTCCCAATGATTTTAAATGTTATTTTATGTGATTCAGATACTTCAGCAATTTATTTTTATTCATTTTGTTCCATAAAATCTTTATTTCATACACAAAATATTTGTATTAGTGTGTGTACACATGCTTCATTAACTTCCAACATACTCCAACTTTACAATGCAATTATATCCTTCTTTGGTACCCATCATAATTTCCCTTTTCTTTGACAGGGCCATGGTTAGTGTAAAACTATACAAATGCCAAAAAAATAGATCTTCATTTTCTTTATTTTATAGTTACTGTTGGGTCAACTCACCAGGCATCTTATGTACTTAAGGCTATTTAAAAGCCAGTTTTAGGCTCAAACACTAGTCCATTCTTAGAAGACTTAAAGTATGATGCACCACAACATCTAAACTGCAGGATAAAGATGAACCTCTAAAATCAAATCACGTTTATGATGTGGGATGTTTTTCATAACAAAAATGAAAGCTAGATTGTACAATCCTCTTTGAAGCAGCCTATATGTATTAAGGCAGAGAAAATTATTGTAATGATGGATTTTAATTTAACATAACTCTGTCTTTAATAAATGAAATTGTCTCTTTCTTAAAAGAAATCTAAGATATCTTAGAGAGGTTGTCAAGAGAGAAGAGAGCTAAGCTTTACAGAAAAAAAAGATAGAACGATATTCTTATGGGGAATTCTAAAAAGTATTAAAATTGACTAATTCATTAGAAGAGCCTTTTGTGAGCTTATTACAGGTTCTTCATTATTGTAGCTCTCAAAAGAGCTTAAAGGGCTTTTTAATGCAGAATGAACAGTACATCTTACTTTGATGTTTCCCAAATATCTGACTTCTTGAAAATAGACTAGATATAAAAACCATACATATTTTTTACTTTCCCAATGATTTTAAATGTTATTTTATGTGATTCAGATACATCAGCAATTTATTTTTATTCATTTTGTTCCATAAAATCTTTATTTCATACACAAAATATTTGTATTAGTGTGTGTACACATGCTTCATTAACTTCCAACATACTCCAACTTTACAATGCAATTATATCCTTCTTTGGTACCCATCATAATTTCCCTTTTCTTTGACAGGGCCATGGTTAGTGTAAAACTATACAAATGCCAAAAAAATAGATCTTCATTTTCTTTATTTTATAGTTACTGTTGGGTCAACTCACCAGGCATCTTATGTACTTAAGGCTATTTAAAAGCCAGTTTTAGGCTCAAACTTTGAATATTCTCTTGTAAAAGTCTCAATTTATGTCCCCCTAAAATAATGTACATCCTCTGCCCAGTCATTATTTAGAAAAATAATTTTTAAAAAAAACTTGGCTATAAGATTAAGAAAAGGATAAATGTCATAACCTTTCAATATCACATGACGAAGAGTACGTACCCATAGATTATCCAGGGCAATGTGCCTTGTTTGCTCACTCGATCATGGGTCAACATAAAAGAAGTCACATGAAAATGTCAATAATTTTGTCCAGTAGAGATACAAATAATTTCTGTCCAGTAGAGAAAATAACTCCCAAGAAAGGGACAGAATAGACAGAGAGGGAGAGGGAGAAACACCTCCAATGGAGCCTGGTCACATTGCAATCCCTTCGCCTTCATTTCTCCACCCTTTCAGGATCTGAGGCATGCATGCACATGCACCCAGTTGTGTTTTCCCAACTGTCAGACTTTGGACTCAAACCACAATCTGCCATGAGGGATTTGGCTCCCTTAACTACTAGGCTATGGGGACTGACAGGAAGCATTCTCTCTCTCTCTGGTTTTTGGGTTTTGCCATAGGGTGCATGCACTTGCCAGAGAGACAGAGAGGCAAAGTGAGAAGTCACTCCACTTCTCATGGCCATGCTGCAATTCCATCTCCTCTATTAATTTTGGATATGCACACACATGGACCCAACATGATTTTCAAGCTGCTGGGCCTTGGACTTGAACTGTGTTCAGCCATGTGAGAATCCAGCACCTTAACCACCATGCCACCTGCAGGCCCCAAAAGCGTCCTTTTATTAAATTTCCTGTTTATACGTAGCTCCTCATGTATCTGTCAAACTAGTCTTAATAACCTACTGGTTCCCCCATTAATTAATTAATTGAATAATATCTTTGGTATATGTTCATCATTCATATGCATAAGACTCATGATTTTACCTTTTTTTGAACTTGTACGTTAGTGTCACTTACAACTTCACATCTCTCGAAAAAGCAAATGTTCTGGACTGCTTACCCTTATGAAAAAGAGAGCAGAGAGAACTTCAGTATAAAAAAACAAGGGCCAACCCATGGCCTGGTAGTTAAGGGAGCTAGATCCCACATGATTAACAGCAAGGTTCAAGTTTAGGATCTGGTGACTTGAAAAACATGCCAAGCCCATGTATGTGTATGTGCCCACAATCCCAACAAGATAAAAAAAAATAGAAGGGGATTGCAGTATGGGCATTCCCCATGGAGATGCTTTCTTCCTCTACTTTCTCTCTCTCTCTCTTCTCTCTCTCTCTCTCTTTCTCTCTCTCTGCCTCTCTCTGGCAAATTAAAAAATATATATATGAAAAACAAAATTAAAAAATCACAGCTGTAAGGGGAAAAGCACCTTCAGTCTTTGAAAAGAAATAAGTTAATCACCTTAGAAACCAATGTGATAAAAATGACCTTTATTCTGCCCTTATTCTTTTGTATTGTCAGGAAAGGGGAAGGCACTGGGTTCAAGCAGTAGGAAAGGGTAGGAGATGCATTCTTTGTAAACAAGAAGCATTTGATTCTCAGCTATGATTACAAAATTTATCTATTCTCATTAAAATCCATGGGATCCTCTAGCTTACAAACTGAGAGCACTGTGTTTCCTTTTTGTTCATTAAAAAAAAAAAATTAAGTCATCACTCAATTTCCTGAAGTATGACTCTTATCTCCTCGTCTATCCCTGTTTTCAAAGGTGACCCAAGTCATAGTTCAGACTTGAACAAGTATCTGATTATTACTCACTAGTGTCAAACAAGTAGGGTAAGTCATGTCCTCTCTCTTCAAGGAAGTTACAGTCTCAGAGAGGGAAGGCAAAGGAGGAGAGTGGACTCAGATCAGTGGAGGGAAGAGGGACAGTCTGGAAGGATTTGCTGGGATTTTTCAAGGCTGAGAGTTTCGAAGTCTAAAGTGAGAAACAAGGGTAAAGGATTGAAAAATTCCATTCTAAGAAATAAAATAGTGAGTTGAAGTCCAAATGGCTACACTTTGGCCTCCTCTCCAACCTTGACCTCCTCTCCAACCTTGAGGAATGAGAATGGGGAATCAGTTCCCAAGGGACCTAACAATGGTAAACCAGACCTGAGACATGAAGGGAACAGAAAGCCTAGGATTCAGTCTGCGGCAAGAAACATCCCCTTGGAACAGAAATAGTCTGTGCATAGACCCTTTGATATATAAATAAATTCCCTTGTCCTTGTGCTACTCCATCCCTCACCAACTGCCCCAGGAGGACTTCCTCCTACTAGGGCCTTGAAGTTCATCCAACAAAGCTAGTTGCTCATTTGTTCTGACAGAAGATTATACAAACTAGGAAACAAAGAAAACACAAAGTAGAAACCACCCATAATACCACCTTGCAGAGGTAACACTCAATATTGTGGTGTACGTCTTTCTTTCCATGTGTATTTTTGTTTATTCATTTATTTAATTTTATTTGTTATTATTATTTTTTAATTTGACCAGAGAGAGAGGCAGAAAGAGAAAGTAAGAAAGCAAGCCACCAGGTCTGGGGCTCAGATCATGGTCAGCCATGTGGGAATCCAGCACCTTTAGCCACCACACGACCTGCCGGGTCCCTCTGTGTATACTTTTTACATACCTATGTTAGTTTGCTAGAGTTGTTGTAACAAAGTACCACTAACTGGAGGAGGGAGATTTAACTAAGCAGAAATTATTGTCTCACAGTTCTGGAGTCCGAAAGTCCAAAATCAAGGTTCTTTCTGAGGGCTGTGAAGGAAGGACCTATTACTGTCTTCTCTTCGTCTTGTAGATGGCTACCTTTACCCTGTATGCTTGTCTTGTCTCCTCCTTTATATGACTATTCTCTGTGTCCAAATTTTCTCCCTTACTGGGTTAGGGCTTACCCAAATGGCCAGTCATAATTGGAGTAGGGCTTATCCTAATGACCTCATTTTTATTTGATTACCTATATAAAGACCATATGCCAAATAAGGTCACATTCTTAGGTACTAGAGGTTAGGACTTCAGCAAATCATTTAGAAGCAGGACACAATTCAACCCATAACAATAGTTGCCATATTGATTCAGTTGATAGTTCTCTGCCCCTCATTTTCCACCTCTCAGCCTTGTTCTGTGCCCAGAGAAGCTGACTTCTACAAATGATATCAATGGCCTTTCTCCCTCTGGCTTCCAGTTGGACTGAACTGATTGGAGGTACGGACAGAAGTCAGAGGGCAGAAGAAAGGAGATATTTGGTGCTTATTTGCTCCATTTCTGCCCCTCCTTGTTACTTCAGACTTAGGAGTACTAAAAGTTTCTCACTGCTACTAGTCCCTGGAGACCTAAACATCTCTTTCATCTCCTTAACCCTATCCACATCTTTGAAGTAGCCTATTTTTTGTGTGTGTGTGTGATCATATCTTTTTATTTTTTTCCCCAAAATGGGAGCAGGAGGGAAGGAAGTAGTTTATTTATTAAACTCTCCTCAGATAAATTCTTTGGTGTGTGTCTTAGCCTGTTATTATGTTAGTAAACAGAAATACTTGAGACTGAGTGATTTATAATGAATGGAAGTTTATTTGACTTATGATTCTGGTGACCAGAAAGTCTAAAGACATGGGACTGGTGTCAGGCTGGCCTCTTATACTATGTCATAACATGGCCAACAGAAGCAGAGAGGGTGGTGAATAGGTACAGAAAGAGAGAGACCTGGGGGCAACTGTCTTCCCTTTAATAAAGCTGCTCTCTTGGGAACTAACCATTTGTTATGGGAACCAGAACTCCTTTCATCTTGAAAGCATCATTAATCCATTCATGAGGGTGATCCCTCTTGGAGATTTAGCCAGTCTCTGCTGAATAAGCCCTATCCTCTTAAAGGTCTCACCACCTCCCAGTGCCATTTATTCTGGGCACCAAATTTCAAAACACAAAAATTTTTGAGGCAAATCATTATCCAAAGCACAGCAGCATGATATCAATTTCCTGGCAGGATTCTGAATAATACTTTGACATACAACATATTTTATAGTTGACTTATTGTTACGAAAAATATCCAAAACACTAGAAACAAGGCAAAGAGGAAGAGATATATCTTTCTTATTATTTTTACTTATTTATGTATTTATTTATTGTGGGAGGTTGTGGAAGGTGGTATAGCAAGGTAGGGTGTTTACTGAAGGAGAAGGAAGGAAAAACAGCTCTCAAGAAGAAGGGAGAGGTCCCAGAAAATGGGTTGCAAAGAGAAACTGGGGCACAGGGTTTTTATCTGGGTCAAGGGGGCCTTGTTAAGGCTTGATTTGAAATATGTCTTTTGAATGTCATACTGGGAGCATTGTATAACAGAATTACCTAATTCTCTAAGAGAGTGTATCTGTGTTTGAATTTGCTATTTACTATTTGAACAGAGCCAGACACTGTGAAATTATATATTAACTTGTAGATTATTTCTGTCTGCTAGAAAAGATAACCCAAAAGGTTATGGTTTTATTACTCTTTGACTCATTAATTAATTTTGTATCTTACCTAGCCCTTATTCTAACATTCTTTTTTATTAATGCCTATACATACTCAGTTCATTAAATGTTCTTTGAACTAGTTTTATCTTACTGATGCCCTCACCAATAAATCAAAGAAATCTTTGATACATTTTTATTCTGTTTTTATGAGTTTTGATTTTTAACTTTCTGTAAATTATACTTCTACATACTTCATAAAGTTTAACATTTTTTTTCTTTTCTTTCTTTTTTTCTATTTTTTTTTTTTTTGGAGAGGTTTTTGCCATGGGGCGCGTGCGCTCGCCAGACAGACAGAGACAGAGAGAGACAGAGAGACAGAAAGCGAGAAATCACCCCCCAGGGGGGATGGTCACGCCGCAGTCCCTTCTCCTCCATTCTCCTCTCGGGATCTTGGGCATGCACACACACGCGCCTGGCGTGAGTTTTAAGCCACTGGGTCCGGGACACAAACCGCGGTCAACTACATGGGAGTCCAGCGACATAGCCATTACACTAACTGCTGGTCCCCAGTTTAACAATTTTTTTACACCTAACATATCAACCAATTCCATTCAGTCATTCCCCAGACGCTGGGGATTTAGGTTGTTTCCAGTCTTTAGCTATTATAAATAAGCTTTGCTCAAGATATTCATGTTTAATTGTATAAGATGGCTGAGACAGAGAAGTAGTGTTGTTATATTCTGATCAACTGGACTGGGGAGAATTGTTCATATATTAAAATGATCACCTTGTAAGCTAAATAATGTAATTGAATGTATTACAAAAATGTAAATAATAAAAAAAATTTAATTAAAAAAAAAGGTTAAAAAAAAAAAAAAAAAAAAGAAGATCTATGTGACCCATCCTAAGTGGATCAGTCTGTACCATACTAACTAGACTGCAGGGCTGGAAGCCACATGGCTGAAAATGGAGTCAGATCCCTGGCCCAGATGACCTGAAACTCATTGGGCAAGTATATATGCCCAAGATCTTGATGAGCTAGAGGGCTGGAAGAAGGGGATCATGATATGACAGAATTTGTCAGGGATGCTTCTCTCTCCTTCCCTAGCTTCTTTTACAGATGCATATCAAAAAAAAAAAAGTTAATGACAAAATGGAATTGAAATACACATTTATTTTGGTGCAAAATTTTTTGAAATCCATGCATAGTTCTTTCATGGATACACATTTTCAATGAACTTTTTGAAGATCCCTTGTATTTCACAGGTAGGCAAATGTCTGTTTTAAAGGAGATGATGTAAAATTTACACTGGGCCTTCATTTCCCATACTCAGGATGATTCTGCCCTCCCATCCTTCCCTGCCTTACCTTCATCCACCCCACTTCACCAAAGCCACCAAGATGTCCTTCTGGGACACCCAGCCAATGTAGGACATGGCACCATATCTGAGCATACTCCTTGCTAACAATATATTAATAGCGCTTGGCTTGTGGTGAGTCCTTGCCATATATAGGCACTGTATTCAGTGTGTGTTATGCATGGTCTCTGGGTCCTCGTGACTGTCAGTCAGCCAGGTGCTGTTATGATCTCCCTTTGCTCTCTGGGAGGAGGCTAAGTTGGGATAAATTCTAATCCAGGACGGATGATAAAGTCTATGCTCTTAAGCAATGAGGTAAGAATCTACTAGATGTGTGTTGAATGCCCAAAGGAATGAATAAATAAATGAATGATCAAAAACCCTCTTGTGCAACAATCTCTCAAGTTGGGCATGAGCCTGGCAAGAGCTATCTCCTTGGGTTTGTTTTCAGCTCCTCTGTTTGAAGTCCTGTACATGTGCAGTTGACAAGTCTTCTAGTTGAAGGGCAGACAAAGCTTTTCTCTAAAGGGCCAAGTAGTAAATATTTCAGGTTTTGCAAGCCAAATAGTCTTTGTCACATATTCTCTTTTTTTTAACCCTTTAGCCCATGGTTATACAAAAATAGGCCATAAGCAAGATTTGGCCCTCAGATTTTAGTGCACTGATCCCAGCACCAGTTCATGAATTCTCATTTTGGTTATTGTATTTTTTCACTTCTAGCATTTTCATTTGATCTTATTTAATGGGTGTCTATTTTCTGCCAAAATTCTTAATTCTTTTATCTTTTTAGGCAAAGGAAGGATAATGCTGGGTTTTTTGTTTTTTTGTTTTGTTTTGTTTTTATTTTGTTTTGTTTTGTTTTTATGAGAGAAAGAGCACACGCAGAAAGGAGAGAGAGAAGAGAGGGGGGAGAGAGATTAGAGGTACTTTTGACAGAATTTCATGTCAAGATCCTCCTACTCCAGCATTCCAGTCATCTAGGACAAGAGATGTGTGCTACCATACCTGGCCTGTTTAGGTTGGGCTAGAAACCAAACCCAGGCCCTCCATGCAGCCTCTGCCATCAAGCAATGACACTCTCCCTCTTGTGCCACTGCAGCTGTGCCAGTAAGAATCATTATTTTAAAGTCTGTGTCTCATAATTCTGATATCTGTAGTCAGTATGAGTCTATTTCTAAATTTCTGCTTTTTCTATTATCTATGACATCTTTCCTTATGCAATCTCATTATTTCCCATTGAATGCTGGACATTGTCTTTGCAAAATTGTAGAAATTGGGCTGGCAGGTGGCAGAGTGGTTAAGGTGCTGGACTCCCACATGGCCTACTGTGGTTCAAGTCCCAGACCTGGTGGCTTGCTTTCTCTCTCTCTCTCTCTCTCTCTCTGATCAAATTTAATAATAATAATAAATAAGAGTACATGAATAATTCTTTTTTTTAAATGTAGAAATAATTTGATACATGGATGTGCTTTTCCTCCAGAGAGGACTTCTGTGTGCTTCACTCTGGTGTCTGGGCATGCCAGTAGTTTGAGGATTTAAATGGAAAGATTGGTCCACAGTAACTCTGCATATTCAATTGAAGAGAGTTTGAACATAAGACTGAACTAGTAAAATAGAATTGTATGACTTTTGAGTAAAACATTACTGATTTCTTTTTTTTTTACTATACTTTGTTTTCCCAGTTTAAACACTTTACTTTCTTTTGAGTTATTGATAAGTTCAGCAATTTGTTAAAATATTTTTCTTGTTTGTTTCTTTAAATGGAAATATAAACTCTTCTTCCTTCTTGACTCTCTTTTATTTATTTATTTATTTATTTATTTATTTATTT
>NW_006159726.1:649238-653944 GCF_000334495.1 Tupaia belangeri chinensis | reverse complement strand
TATATATATATATAGCTATTAATTTGGTTAAATTCCTATTGTCACATATTTTTATTTTGTTGAAGTCTTTAAGAAATAAAAACATTTCTAGGTTATTAACTATCTGTATTGCAATATACTCTAAACCTAGCAAAGATTGACTGTATTTTGAGATCCTTGTTAAAACACTAAAGTTAAACAAAATAAATACAAATACTTACCTTTGTGAAATGTAATTTTGAACTGTAATAGATTCTGGAATTTTGGATTTTTAAAAAGACTCCTTATTAAAGACAATTTTTCTCTACTCTGCCAAATAAGGGATATTCACACATTCTTCAAACTTCCTATGATGCCTGGGCAGATTTTTATTTATAAGTAAGCAAAAGTCTTTTATTAGCATTGTATTCTCCTTCTTTTTCTTCTTCTTCCTTTCTTCTTTCTTTTCCCTTCCTTTTCTTTCATTCTTTCCTTTCCTTTCCTTTCCTTTCCCTTTTTTCCTTTCCTTGCCTTTCTTTTCTTTTTTCTCTTTTCTTTTCTCTCTTTTCTCTTCTTCTTTCTTCTTCTTCTCCATTTGCTGTAGGGCACCTGTACTTTCTAGAGAGAGATACAGAAAGAGAGAGAGAAAGAGAGGAAAAAAGTGAAAAAGAACCCAAGGGGGTATGGACTCACCACAGTCCTGTCTCCTTCATTCTCCTCTCGGGATTTTGGACACACATGCAAACACTCCCAGCATGTTTTTCAAGTCATCAGATACAGAACTGAAACTGTTAAGTCTGCCATGTGGTATCTGGCTGCCCCAACCACCACACCACTGACTGGCCCTTCTTCTTCTTTTTTTTTTTTAAGAACTATTTTATTTAACTTTATATATTTATTTTAATTTTTAAAAGTTTATCAGAGGACAGAGCTAGAGTGAGAGTGAGAGAGAGAGAAAGTGAGAAAGCAAACCACCAGGTCCTGGACTTGAACCGTGGTTGACCATGTGGGAATCCAGTGTCCTTAACCACCAAGGCATCTTCTGGTCCCAGCCATTCTTATCCTTTTAAAATAAGTGTTATTTATTTATTTATTTATTTCATGAGCCAGGGAGACAGAGAGAAGAACAGTTAGAGATAACACCCCCAATAGAGCCTCAATGCCATGATACTCTCCTCTCACTCATCCAGCCTCAGTTCATGGGCAAGTTGTGCCTGGTGCAATCAGGGAAATTTCTCGACTTGAACTGAGAACTTTCCCATCTTTCTCATGTGGGCTTGTCTCACAGCGCATTGCATTTTACCTATATGCCACTGAAGCTAGAGTTTCTTCTTTTTTTTTATGTTTATTCATTTTTTTTTTTTTTGAGAGATTTTCACTGTAGGGCGCGTGCGCTCGCCAGACAGACAGAGGGAGACATAGAAACAGAAAGCGAGAAATCACCCCCCTGGGGGGATGGTCACGCCGCAATCCCTTCTCCTCCATTCTCCTCTCGGGATCTTGGGCACGCACGCACACGCGCCTGGCGTGAGTTTTAAGCCACCGGGTCTGGGACACGAACCGCGGTCGACTACGTGGGAGTCCAGCGACATAGCCATTACGCTAACTGCTGGTTCCCCTGTTTATTCATTTATTTTATGAGAGAGACAGAGAGGTACTTCCAACAGGGTCTTCATGCCATGATCCACCCCCAGACTCAGCCAACCAAGCTCATGGATATATGCATATGCCTGGATGTACAGGATAGAAACCTGGGACCCTCCCATGTGGTCCCTCTTTGTTTTAATATTTTGTTTTGTTTTTAGCATGCTGTTTTCTTTCTGTGCACAAGTGAAGTTGGCTGTGCTAAGTGTATAAGACATAAAAAGAATGTTAGACTATCTAACATTATAGGAGAAAAAGAGAAACAGTTACCTTTACCTCTGAGTGAGGGTGAGACCCTGATTAAGGAGCAGTCTTAACAGTAGGGATCTTGGACACTCTCCAGCTTGAGAGTGGATTCATCAAGTTAATGCAACCAAACTTCAAACTCCCTGAGCATTTTCCCCCTAGCACCTGGATCTTCCTAAGATCCTATATTAGTTTTCTACTACTTCCGTAACAAATTACCACAAACCTAATGGGTAAAACACCCTTTATTTTCTCATGGTTCTGAATGTCAGAAGTCTAAGAAGACTCAGATACTTTCTCTGCTCTAAATCTCACAAGGATGAAATTAAGGTATCATCCAGGTTACATATCTGTCTGAAGGTCCTAGAGATGATCCCTCTTCTGAGCCTGTTGAGATTATTGCAGAATTAAGTTCCTGCAGTTGTAAGACTGAGGTCCCTATTTCTTTGCTGGCTGTCATCTGGGGGCTGATTTCTGTTCTTATTGACTATCCACATTTCTTGCCTGGTGGCCCCCTTCCTCCCATCTTTGAAGCCAGCATCAATGCATCAAATCCTTCTTGTACTTTGAGTGTCTCTGACTTCCTCTTTTGCTACCAACCAGAAAATCTCTTTTTCTGTAGAGGCTAGTGCAATTACATTAGGCCCAGTGGGATAATCTCCCTATCTTAAGGTCAACTGTGCTTTATAAGAGGTGTCTGCAACCCCTGGGCCACAACCAGTCTGCGACTTATTAGAAACCAGTCTCCACAGCAGGAGGTGAGCAGTACACAAGCAACTGAGCAGTTTCAGTTGTATTTGCAGCCACTCCCCATCACTCATATTACTGCCTGAGCGTCACCTCCTGTCAGGTCAGAAGTGGCATTAGATTCTCATAGGAGCCCCAGACAGGAATGTCTAGTTACAGGAAAACAAATTCAGGGCTTCCACTGATTCTGCATTATGGTGAGTTGTATAATTATTTCATTATATATTACAATGCAATAATAATAGAAATAAAGTGCATAATAAATGTAATGCATTTGAATCATCCTGAAACCATCCCCTACCTCATCCATGGAAAAATTTGTTTTCCACAAAACTGGTTTCTGGTGCCAGAAAAGTTGGGAACTACTGCTTTATAACATAATCTAGGGGAGTGATATTGTAATTACAGGACCTGGAATTAGGACATAGAAATTTGGGAGAGCCATTTTTAGAATTCTGCTTATCCCAAGTACCTAAGTGAAAGCCATTTGGTCTGCAAAATGATTGGTTTAACTACAAATTTGAAGATAAGATATATTCCTACACAGAGAATTCTTGTCAACAAAATTTTTACTTTGGAAATTTACAAACAAACAAAAAAGAAGAAATAACAGTATAATGTATACATATCTATCTACCAACTGTTGGGTCACCAGAAAAGTCATGATGCATTTTTGCATAGAAAAATATGTCATGACTTTTCTGACAACCCAAGAGATTCAAAATTTCTTTAAATTTTAATGTCTTTGCTTTATATGTCTATCCATCTACATATATATTAAACCTTTTTAAAATTACAAGTATTATATCATACTCCTGAATAGTTCAATATGGCATCTTTCAAGAATAAAGACTTTTTTATATATAACAACAATGCCATTATCATACTTAGAAAATTATCATTTCCTTATAGCATTTGCTATATTATCCATAATTAAAATTCTCTGATTGTCCAAAAATGTTTTTTCAAACTGCTACTTTTGAAGAAATTATTTAAAGTCCATGAAATGCATTGTTAACATTTCTTAGGTTAATGAAAACTTAATAAAAAAATAACAAAATAAAATAGCAATGTAAATTTAAAAATAAAGTCTATAAAATTCATTTGTCATATCTCTTTTGTGTTCTTTACCTAGAACTGCCACCATGTTTTTTTGTTTTTGTTTTTGTTTGCATTTTGTTTGCATTTTCTCCTATTCCCTATATTCCATATGAAAGGTTGAAAGGCAACATTTCATAGATTAGACTGCTTACATCACATTAAATCATACTTGGGCTACAAAACATAAGACGGCCCCACCCATAGGACTGTTAAGTTTGACCCTTCAGTTAAAATGACAACCATCCAACTTCTCTACAGCAAGGGTATGATTTTCTCTTTAAAGAGGTCTTTAAAAAGTTCATGGAAAATGGAAAGCATGAAAAACTGCAAGGATTTAAAAAAAATTAGCACCTTTTTCTATGAAATTTTTTAAAGAATTATTTTATTTTATCTTATTTTTTATTATTTTTTAATTTTACCAAAGAGAGACACACATACAGAGAGAGAGAGAAGGAAAGTGAGAAAGCAAGTCACCAGGTACAGGATGCGAACTGTGGTCTGCCATGTGGGAGCCCAGTGCCTCAACCACCACCCCATCTGCCATTCCCTCCATGAAATTTTTGAAGTCTCTTCATATAATGAGTAAGTTATCTAATGGGGTAACAATTTGATACCATATCACTATATTATTCACCAACAACAGCCTGACATCTAATGGTTTTACCATTTATTGATAATCCCTGCCTGAATCAACTATGCTCACTGGGATTCCACAATGATAGAATGATTTTCTAATTCTATCATCATTTTACATTTATTACTTGTAAATCTTCTGCATAGAAAAGGCTTCTCTCTTCAACTAGAGTATGAGAAAAACTTAATTTTCTCTCATCTACTGGTCAGTATTTTATTTGTTAAAGAAGTTTTTGCCTTAAGAGGTGTGCACTCACCAGAGAGAGAGAGTCAGAAACTGTGAGGAAAGGTGAGAAATCACTATCAGGGGAGATGGCCACATCACAATCCCTTTTCCTCCATTCTCCTCCTAGGATCTTGGACACACACACACACAC
>NW_006159726.1:627441-649207 GCF_000334495.1 Tupaia belangeri chinensis | reverse complement strand
CACACACACACACACACCCCTGGCATCATTTTCAAGCCACCAGGTCTGGGGCTTTCACCATGGTCAGCCATGTGGGAGTCCAGTGCCGTAACTCCTATGCCATCTGCTGGTCCTTCTGGTTGGTTGCCTGTATGGAACAAGAGTAGAGCTAGGGACCAGTAGATGGCATAATGGTTAAGTCACTGGACTCCCACATTGTAGACACAATTCAAGTCCCAGACCCAGAGGCTTAAAACACACCACGCACATGTGTGTGTGTGCCCAAGATCCTGAGACAAGAATTGAGGAGGAGGGATTGTGGCTTGGCCATTCCCTGAAGAGGGTGATTTCTCACTTTCTTGCTATCTCTCTCTGTCTCTCCAGCAAGCACATGTGTCCTATAGCAAAAATCTCTCTTTAAAAAAAAGAGTATAGTTGAATAGTTTCAACAGTCAGATATGTCCTATAAAGCCTAAACTATTTACTATTTACTATATGATCGAACATTTTTGCAGAAAATATTTGCCAACCTCTGATGTAAACATTTAGAAATTATATTTTAGGGTTTTAACTTAATTTTCCCCCCACAGGCTGCACATGCAAGAGAGAGAGACAAAGATTACCCCCCAGTGGAGAGTGATCATGCCACAATCCCTTTTCCTTAATTTCTCCATCCTGTGAAACTTTGGGCATGCACACTCACCTAGCATGTTTTTAGATCCACTTGGGCTGGCATTTGACTTGTGGTCGTCTATGTAGAATCCAGCTCTCTTAACCGCTGAGCTACAGTGTCAGCCCTAGGAATTATATCTTAGAATAATAATATTATGTGTCTATATTTTTTATTCAAATTGGACCCCATGTGTCTTTCTTAACTTCTTTTATTTTGACATTTATATCTCTATTTTCTTAACTGAAAGTCTTGATTCTTAATAATATAAACATAGTTTAATATTTTGCTTTACTCTATAATGAATAAAAGTAATTTCAAAATTACCTTTAATAAAATTACTACAGATAATTTAAGATTTCTTTGAAGTTTTGTGTGTCTTTATAATTATTCCACTAAGAATGTACAGTCACATGGGGCCAGCAGGTGGCATAGTGGTTAAGGGGGCTGGACTCCCACGTGGCCAATCACAATTCAAGTACTGAACCTGACAGCTTGCTCTCTCACTTTCCCTCTCTCTCTTTTTCTCTCTTTCTCACTGTGTCCCTCTCTGATCAAATTAAAATAAGTAAATAAATAAGTTAAAAAATAATTATTTAAAAACATTTTTTTAAATGTACAGTCAGAATGTCAATTTACTTAAAATAACTCTTTTCTATGTGGGTAATGCTACTGATTTGACATTCAGTTAGATTAATTTATTTAATTTTATATTAATTTTAGAATTTGCTTTATATTTCTTTTTACATTAATATTATTTTGAAACACAGAAAACATAATTCAAATGGGGGATTTTAACAGGCTTATTAGAAACCTGTAAATTAAGACTACAAAATACTAGTAAGGATTTAGAAGAATTAGACAACACAATAAACAAGTGTGAGAAAGCTAATCAGTTCATGTTACGAAGTCAATATAATCTTGATACCAGTAACAACAACAACAAAATCAATAAAAGAGAGTACACGGTAAAAAAGGAAGTAGACCAAGCACTGTTACCAAGATAGGTACACAATCACTTAAACTTAAAAAAGAAAATTAACAAATCAAATCCAGTAATGTTGCATAGTTAGATAGACCAATATTTGATAGAAGCTGGGAGAGCTGCAAAACATTCATGAAAAATGCACATTATGAAAAAGATATGCATGGATTTTTTAAAATTTGCACTCTCAAAATAAACTCATATTTTAGTTCCATTTTCCCACAAATTTTTCAAGTTCCCTCACACCTGGAAAGACAGATATATCTAGAGGCAGTATGACATAGAGGTTGAAATAATAGACCCTGAAGCCAGCCAGAATTTCTAAGTTTGTATCTCTGCTTCGCCGACTATCTGTATAAATTCGATCAAGTCATTTAACATCTTTGTGTTTTTGCTTTCTCATCTGCAAAATAGGGATAATAATAGTACCTAATTCATAAGTTTGTTGTGAGGCATCAGTTTGTGTGTGTGTGTGTGTGTGTGTGTGTATCGTTAGTAAAATACTTCACATGGTGAATGTTCTACAAGTGTTAGCTGCTATTATTTTTTCTGATTTTGTTTTGTTTTGTTTTGTTTTAATGGGAAGACATCTTTTTTTTTTTTTTAGAGGTTTTTGCTATAAGGCATGTCTGCTCGCCAGAAAGGGACAGAAAGATAGAAAATGGGAAATCATCCCCCAGGGAGGATGGCCACGCCATAATCCCTTCTTCTCCAGTCTCCTCTCGGGATCTTGGGCACGCATGTACATGCACCTGGCATGAGTTTAAGCCACTGGGTCCAGGACTCAAACCGCAGTCTACCACATGGAAGCTCAGCGACATAGCCATTACGCTAACTGCTGATCCCAGGAAAGACATCTTGTCTATAGAGCAGCCATGCCTCATGGTCCTTCCACAGAGTTAGCCATACTCAAAGTTAAGGGCACATTCCTCCAGATGGCCTAGTCTGCCCAAGATTGCTGGCACCAACTACAAGGAATCTGCCCTTCTACCAGGTCAGTGATAATAGTCCTACAAAACTGTCCTCACTTTTGATCCCAGCCCTAAGTTCGGGGGATTTTGGGGCCGCTCTCATTTCAGAGCAGCTGTCTACAAAGTTAGAGGTTCTCACAGATTCCCTTAGGTTTAATCATTTCCTGGAATGACTCACAGAACTCCAAGTAGAAGAAAGCACTCCACTTAAGACTCCAGTCTTTTTGTGGGACACAGAAATGGTTTACCTGTTGATGATAACATGTATAGTATTCTCAACTGGACTGGTGTTAGGTGTATTTCATGCTGGGTAAATTCTCTTTATAAGCCAAATGATGTATAACAATCAAATGTTTAAAAAATAAAAATAACTGAAAAAAAAAAAGATTCCCGTCTTACTATAGAGAAAGGATACAAATTAGAGCCAGTCAAAGGAAGAGATGTATGAGGTAAAATCTTGGAGGGTGCCAAACACAAAGCTCTGTCATCCTCAGGGATGTGTTATCCTCTCAGCATTGAATTGTGACACTACTCCAACAATACTGCCAACTAAGAAAGCCTACTTGAACCACTCGTGTCAAAAGATGTATTGATACATTATCACATACTGCCCCTGTGGCTGAACTTTAACTTCCAGCCTCCCCTGGATATCAGACTAATGCATTTGTCTCCAGTTCCTCCAGAAATCAGAATTGATGTGGCATGGCTCAAAGCATCCATCGTGAATCATGTGATTAGACTGCCCAACTCTCATGCTTAGACTATAGCCAAGGTTCCCAGGAAAATGAAGACACTTCTATCAGGCAGGATATTCCAAAGGCCTAGAAATAAATCACTTCCCAGTAGCCAAGGACAAAGGCTAGATCTCTCTTTGGGTAAAGTTAATTATTTATGATACAACTCCCAAATCTTTTTCAGTATTCTTTGCCTCCTATGGTAGATGTGCATAGTAATAGTACCCTGCGAATGACATCTACCTATAGCCTGACCATGATTATCAAAAGGTAACTTCTGGGGGCCAGCAGATGGCCTAATGGTTATGTTGCTGGACTCCCATGTAGTTGACTGTGGTTCAAATTCCAGACCAGGTGGCTTAAAGCTCACACCAGGCACATGTGTATTCGTGCCCAAGATCCCAAGGGACTAATGAAGGAGAAGGGACTGCAGCATGGCCATCCCCCCCGGGGGGGGGCAATTTTTCACTTTCTGTCTCTCCAGCAAGCACATACACCCTATAACAAAAAAAAACTCTCTAAGAAAATAATAATAATTTTTAAAAAGGTACCTTCTGGGTCCAGCCTATGTGGGGCAGTGGGTAGCAAACAGGACTGCAGAACTGGAAGCTATGTGCCCAGAACTGTGGCAAGCCGGAGGACTGGAGGAAGGGGATTGTGACATGACCAAGCCCTGTAGAGGATGCTTCTTTCTCTATTTCACATGGACAAAGGTACACATGCTCTATCATGAATGAGGAATAGAAAGGTAATATCTATTTCTATACTCTTTTGAATCTGAATTACCCTTGTGACTTGTTTTGACCAATAGGAGGTGTTGCATGTGGCATTATGTAACTTTTGAGACTAAATCTTAAGACTATTCAGTTGCTGCCTCATCTCTCCGAGAATGCTATCTTAAGACTGCCATGTTTAGAATAAACTGTCTAAGCTACTGGAGGAAGAGAAACCATGTGGAAGAGAACCAAGGCTGGCCATGCAACAGGTCCTGGATGTTCGAGTGAAGCCTTCTTAGCCCCAGCTGAGTTTCCAGGTAACTTCAGTCACATGAATGAGTCCAGGAAAAATCAGCAAAATAACTACCTCCACTAACTGCAAAATAATGGATACTTCTTATTAAAAAAAGAATTAAAAGAACAAAGAAAAAACTGATGTTCCTGTAGGAAAATGTGAGTGAATCTGTCCCTTCCAACTCAAAGCTCTAAAAACCAAAGTTGTTCCAAACTCCTAATTGTAAGGAAGAACCCCAAATAAAACACCACTGTACATAAAGTTCAGTCTGTACTTTTTATTGTTAAGAGTCGGGACCATCTGTACTTTTTGTTGTTAAGAGTCGGGACCAACAGTTGGTGTAATAGCTATGTCACTGGACTCCCAAATAGTCAACTGAAGTTCAAGTCCCCCGAACCAGTGACTTAAACTCATGCTGGGCGCATGTGCATGCATGCCCAAAATCCCAAGAGGAGAATGGAGGAGAAGGGACTGTGGTGTGGCCATCCACCTGGGGGATGATTTCTCGCTTTCTGTCTCCCCATCTCTCTCTGTCTTTCTGGCGAGTGCACACGCCCTATAGTAAAAACCTCTCCAAAATAAAAAAAAAATTAAAAATGATAGAGAGTATTTGCTCATGCATGAGACAGAGAGAAAGAGAGAAGCATCCTAGACAAGGTCTCATCACACCACAATCCCCTTCCCTCCAGCCCTTCAGCTCCTCAAGATCCTGAGCATGCATGTGCATATCTGATGTGTTTTCAGGCCAACCTGAGCATCTTAACCCATGATCAGCCATATGGCTTCCAGCACTGCAGGGCATTTGCATTAGTGCTGCATCACAGCAGCTAAACCTAATCTGCATTTTTTATTATTTCCTGTGAGAACCTCCTTAGTCAAGGTGCATGAATATTTCTAGAGCTCTTTCTACATACGTCTAAATGGATTTCCAAAGCACTATGCTGAATTACACCCTCACCAACAATGTATGAGGGACATGACAGTAGGTTAAGAGATCTGCCTCAAATAATGGGAAAATGGTGGGAATTTCCCATCCCATACAGAGTGAAAGACCCCACTTCCCCAAACCTTCCCACGCACTTAAGGGACAACACTGATGACTTCAGGAAGCTGAACACTTGGGAAGCTTCAGCCGAGTGCTACAACCAGTGCCTTGTGTACATAAGGCAACGTAGCATAGTGGTTAGAAGAAAAGGTTATGGAGTCAGGCTGCCTGAGTTTAAATCCTGGATCTATCCTGTGTAAAGCATGACCTATTTCAAGCTCATTAACCTCTCTAAGTTTCAATTTGTCTATCTCTAAAATGGGACTATGATTAAATGAAATAATACATGTTAATTGCTTAAAACAGTACATGGCACTCTAACAGTATTAACTATCATTATTATTTCCTAAACTGTTTGTGAGCTTATCACCATATAGGCAGGTCTTTAACAATGAGTACCATTTCCTGTCTCCTGGTCATGAAGAAATGCCAGTGTTGGGCAAAAGAAGAGGTTTAAGAAGCCTCGCTGATTTGGGAAGTTGAGGCTGAAAAGATCCATAGTCTCCATGCTCCATTGTCATTCAGCAACATATAAGGGTTACATCTTATTAAAAACAAACAAACAAATGAACAAACAAAACAATACTGATGTTCCTGTAGGAAAATGTGAGTGAAATTCACTCACATGACCCCATGGTCAATGCACTCTCAAGGATTGGGATGGGGGTAGAGGGTAAGGCTGATCATTTGGCTTGAATCACTCAGAAAAGGGAGATTTGATAAGGTTGATTGCTATATTGACTATAGAGTTTGCTATAGCCTTCACAGTCTTTCTTTTCCTTCTTCAGTTAGGCAGTAGCATTTCCTTTCAATCACATGACTCAAGAGATGCTAATACCTCATTGGCTACACAAATAAGGCTGCTTCTTACTTTTTCTCTTTCAGCATCCCTGTTATACCCTCCTTATTGCCATGACCAGCCCAGAGGGGCCTCACAGTTTCCAGAGATCCCTCGATTTAGCCTGAATCTTTAGCTGCAGATAACAGAAAGCCAACTGGAGTCACTTATACAAAAGAGGATTCAGTGAAAGGACAGTGTGGTACCTCCTAGAATCAAGAGCTCCTGTTAGAAACAAACAGAAGTCTCAGAGGCAAAATCAGAACAGCTCTAGGGACCTCATAGATTGGAGTGAAGTTCCTTAGAGCCAGCAGGCTCCCTCTGCATCTGTCCTCTGTGCTTCTTTCTGTGCATATGTGACATGTTCTCAGAGCCTTCTCCCAGAGACTGGGCCCAAGGCCCTAGCAGCTCTGGGCTTCACATCCACTTAGTTTCACAGCCCAACAGGAAAATGGCCTCTTTCCTTTGTTCTAATTAAAATTATCCCAGAGGACGCAGGCCCACCTTAAGTCACAAGCTCTTCCCTGCCCAGTCCCATCACTGTGGTCGGGGGTCAAGCCAGCTTGACTTCAGTTATTATAAAATCATTCATTAGGTAACTTAACTGTGGCCAGTCACTATGGCCAAGGAGGTGGAGTCTATAAGAAGATAACAAATCTCCTTTAATGCTGTGATCAAAAGGGACCTCTCCTAGAAGAAAACAGAGTCTGCATCCAAAAGAAAGGAGAAGTGTTGGGCAAAAGGAACAAATAGATAATCCTACAGTCTAATGAATGACAAAAATCTAACCTTTGAGGCAATATACTGATCAACATGATTTGCACAGTTGTTTCAGATGAACAGTCATAACACAGCAGGTCCAGATTTAACCAATATATGAGAAAATGTTTCCACATAAGCAATTTAATAGGTAACGGAACTTTGTCCCTTTAAGTACCAAAGTATGTTTTCTTTAGATCATTTTTTATGAAATCTCTCTAAAATATGAAAAAAAAATTTTACATATGTGTGTGTTTTTAATTGCCAAAGGGTGTGTAACCAAGACAGACAGAGAGGGAGAGAAAGAGAAAGCATCTTCCAATGGAATGTGGTAATGCCACAATCCCTGGTTCTCCATTTCTCCATCCTGTCAGGATTTGGGGCAGGTATGCATATGTGTCCAGCATGCTTTTCAAGCTGCTGGAGCTGGGATTCAAACTGTGCAGTCAGCCATGTGGGATCCAGCTTCTGGTTAACACTTGGTAGCAGGGCCAGTCCTTCCTGCTTTTATGAAAGTGTCCTGAACAAAATGTAATCATTAATTGTCTATTAGATATCAGTAATGTTCTCCTGGCTACTGAGGTATATGGCACTGTTTGCTGCTATGCCAAGGGCACCAGTTGCACATGTTTTGATTTCCAGTGTCATCTGTAAGTCTTTGCTCTCCTGCTGTCAGATGTTCTCCACTGCTTTCACTGTGTCTATCTCTAGCACTCTTGCCTGTAAACACCTCCCTCCTTTGCCTATTTGCTAATTCTAATCTACCATGGATTGGGAAATTAGATGACCAAAAAATGTTACAATATTGTGTAAAGTATTTGCAAACTCAGAAGTTAGAATCTACTGCTCTGTGAAGAAATCATCTCTGAGTGAAGGTTGAGTAACTTGTCTATGAATCAGTTAGAAGCCTTCAACATTCACCCAGGTAGTTCCAGGGACTTGTCATTTTATTTCCTATATTCACATGTCTCTGTTCAGAGATAAATTCTAAGTGGTTGAGTTACCTTACATATAATTTTGTCATAAATGAGGTATTTCTTTATATTATTTCTCTATTAAATTATAATGTCTTCATTTTTAAACAACCATTTGTCTGTGAGTCCTCATTCAGGTAATTATTTTAAACCATTTCCAGCAAATCAAAAACCTGTACCCCTTTTAAATCAATACATGAACATGCGAGGACAAAAATAACATAAAATTCACAGTGACTCAGCATCTTTCTTCCACAGAATGAGAAAATTAGAGATGACTTTTTCTGTAGTCACTATTAAAAACTGCAATTTTGAAATGAACAATGGTAAATACTGGACTCTCTAAATTGATAACAACATTTTCTTTTGAGAAAGAAAGCATGAAAGAAAAACTAACATGGAATTGAGAACAGATCTGTATTCAAGCACACAGATTCCACTTTTTACCATATATCATAAAAAGAGGGAAGAAAATCAGCCCACTTCTCTGCTACTAAATGAGTAGATTTAAATGGTCATGGCCTTAAATGTCCCAGATATGAAGACCTACTCTGGAAACTTAATCTCCAAAAATAGCAAGTCTGGTTCTGTTTCCATCCTGCTAAACAACAGTTCAACTAATCAGTTCAGGAAGAAACAAAACTGTATGGCAAAATTAAGGAGGTGTTCCAGTTACTTTACCTGTATGATAAACCACCCCAAAACTTAATGACTTCAAATGGCAACATTTATCTTGCTTACAAATTAGCAGTCTAGCAGGGCTCAGCAGGGACAGCTCATCTCTGCTTGACTGTGCCAGCTGGCATAATTTGAAGGCCAGATCCACTTGGCATTAGCAAAGGTAACTCAAAGGCTGGAGTTGGAATCATTTAAGGCTCACTCACTCACATGTCTGGTGGTTGATGCTAGGAAGACTCAGCGGCTGGGGTTTGGGGAGCTAGGGCTCTTCAGATATCTCTCTCCAACTCTATGTTGTCTCTCCATGTGGGCACTCTAATATGGTGGCCTCCAAATAGCCAGTTTTCTTACAGGACGGCTCTGGGATCCTGAGGTGGGTATTCCAAGGGAGCAAAAGCCTTTCAGAAGCTATATGACCTCTATGGCTCAGCATTGCAATTATTCAATGTCACTTCCTCTGTATAATATGCATTAGAAGTGAGTTGCCAAAGGCTACCCAACAGTCAAGGGCAAGGAATAACTCTACTTTGGTAGCTGAAGTGTCAAAGAATCTGTGGTAATGTTGCAAACATCACTGTTGGTAACTCTGTCAGCCTGCAGAGTGGACAACAAATATTGCTAGATCAAGCTTCTTAACATGACAACTCCTATCTAGTTCTACTGCTTTATAATCATTCTATGTGGCTCCTAACCCTTCCTGGCAACTCCCCAAATTTGTCAAGTTTCTTGAGTTTACTGACTATGTGTTTATTTTCAGATTAATCTGAAACAGAAGAATAGAAGAGGAAGATTGGTCTTAATTAGTGACTATCCTCTCCCAGAGGCCCAACAGTGAGGAAGCTCTGCTGAGAGCAATGTTGCCTTGCGGCAGGTTTGAGTTTCATCAGAATGAGATCCCCAGGGCCAAGGCCTAGGTGGAAGCTGCTGTGGTGAGAACTTCAGAAAACCCAGCCTGAGCAAGGAAGGGAGAGAGATTAGGTTTACAGGAAGTGCTCCAGAGTTACCAAGTGTTCTTTTCATATTCATTTACATGAATGATAGAGGTTCTAAAAATGAAAACAATCATAATAAACACTTTAGAGTGGTAAGTCACCTTGGGCTCTGTAAAATATAGCCACATAAATGCCTCATTTTCTGCTCTATTACAGTAGAACTTTTTAAAATTTTTTTCTGTTTTGTGTGTGTGTGTGTTTGTTTTTGTTTTTTTTGTTTTTTGTTTTTTGTTTTCCTGAGAGAGACAGGAAAAAACTCAACGGGATATTCACACCATGGTTCACCCCTAGTCTCAGCCAGGTCTGATCAGAGGCACACATGTGTGTGCTCAGCATGCAAAGGAAAGCCCCAGGATGTGAACCAAGGATATTATGTGGGTCTGCTATGTAACCACTATACCACCTCTTTGCCCCTGTGGTAGAACCTTTAATTATTAATAGTTCACTACTGAATGTCAACAGAGGTTACTATCAAGTTCATACATAAGGAAGAAATTGGGACAGTCTTGAAAAAGATGATTTCCATATTGGAGGAGGCTCTAGTAGCTGCTTATAATAACAATTTGCAGTGGTCAGGGTGAATTTTTATCTTTTCTCGTGAAACTCTCTCTGTAACTCTAGCTAGGAGTAATTCTTCTTTCTCTTCACCATCATAACACAATGATAACACCATTATTTCACACTTATTCGCTTCTGGATACCATTTTGGTTAGCTCTTTTTGTACCTCTACCCTATTACTTACTCTCACACCCTGCTGTGAACTTTGGAGTATTAAGAACCATTTTGAGAGTAAGCAGATGGCGTAGTGGTTAGGGCACTGGATTCCCACATGGCCAACTGCAGTTTGAGTCCCAGACCTAATGGCTCGAAACTCATGCTGGAAGTGTGTGCAAGCATGCCCAAAATCCCGAGAGAAGAATGGAGGAGAAGGGGTTGTGGTGTGGCCATCCCCCCCACGTGGTGATTTCTCACTTTCTCTCCAGTGAGCACACATACACTGTAACAGAAATCTCTCTTAAAAAAAAACATTTCTTTGTTATTCCCTAAAGCATCTAACATGGTGTATTGCATGTACATGTTTGTTGCAAAGTGAATGCATAAAAATATATTATATAGAAACTTCAACAGAAAAAAACATGGAAACATCTGAACATCATACTCATAAATACAAAGGATATCTCTCCTAGAAAAGATAAAGAAAAGAGAAAAGAAAAGCACGTAATTTTGTTTATGTGTGATATGAAGAAATATTTCAGTATCACCATCTATCCATTTTGATAAACATGTGCTTGGGATATCTTAGTGGGCCTACATCAATATTTGCATCATTATCATCACCAGAGAATAGACTTTTAATATTTTATAGCAACTTTATGACCATCTCATTTGAAAATTGCATAGATATTATGAGAGACTCATTGTTTTAATAAGCCAGATTTATGGAAGACATTTGTAGTATCAAATGAAGAGGAGCCTCATCATACTTTCCTTGTAAATGACTTTTCATATTGCCAAGTCAATTATCGTGGTTCTGAGACACTGAACCCAGAAAATCATTCCAGACAGGAATGCTTGATTTGTAAGATGAGAAGGGAATAGATGTCTTTACTTTGAATTATCATCAAAACCAAAGAAGTTTGATATGACCTATTGACCTTTGGGTAGAAGAGGACACAAAGGCCAATGAAGTGAGACTAATTTTTTGTCTCATGGGCAAGGAGTTGATTGTCTATATAAGAAAGCAAATCAGAGGTTCCATGAAAGGGATGATGCCGCTCACTCCATGAGCGGAAGATGGTTAGATAGGAATTTTTGAGTTAATGAGGCATTAACTGCACAGCAGTATAACCTAGAGCAGGGAGAAAGAGGGTGGTTTCTGTGCACCTGGATCATGGTGATGGCCATTCTAGCTCTTTCCAGGTAGGTCCACACTGCTCCCATGCCCCTCTGCTAGAGCCAGTCTATGTGATCTCTGATTTTCCATGCACAGAAACATTCTAACTCAATTGCAATGTCCATAGAAGAGTCTTACTTGCTAAAAGGGACAAACGGTTTCACTCAAGAGTTAAGCACCTCTGGGAGAAAGGAAGATAGCAAAGCAGATGTTAATCCTCTCCATCCTTGTGAAATGGATCCTGAATAGGCAAAAAGAGAAAACTGAGAAGAATTTCCTGGACTTGTGTGTTTGTTCCACATGTAGCTTGCTGTGGCCTATGTCCCCCAAAGGAAGAAACAAGATTCATTATAGTGATGAATGAAATTCATTCTAGATCCTCAAAAAGTCACTAGAATCTCATCACTAATTCTTTCCTCCCTGATCATCTGAGGGTCTTTGGAGACCTCACCCATACCCCATGAGCTTTCTTCTTCTTGCCACCTCACGTTATCCATTTTCTCATGACTTACACAATGATGTATAACAAACCAAGCCCCAGTTGCTCCTCCTGACCGCATGTGCTTGCCTTCCTGGCTATGCTTGTGCTGCATCTTTACCTGAGGGTTGAGGGGAAGACCCCATCTCTGCTCAAGGTATCTGTTCAGGGGCATAAGACAGAGCCCAGCATCCTTACCTTTGGGCTCTTTTCAAAGCTCTGGAGGCAGATTTCCACCAGTTTCATCCATTCTTCCACTTATCACAATCCCCTTTTCTCTAGGAACCTAGATGAAGTCCTTTGGGCAGTTCCAGTTCCATCATGAGAAATGCAAGGAACACTGCTTAGTGCTGGCAAACAATGACCTCTCTTGCCTTTTGCCTCTGTCTGTGCTCTTACTCCGTCCCTCCAGCATAAACTCCTGATCCACTGTTGATGCCCAGAATATTAAGGGATGCTTTGTAGTCCCTGATTTTAGTCTCTTTGCCGTGAGAGAGAAGGTCATATCTCAGCAGCCATTAGCTGAGGTATACTGCACCTACTCAGGACAGACAATTCCAAGTGGTCAGTTGTCATGAACTGGGTCCACTGCTTCAGCATGCAAGCAAGTAGAGGACCCAAAAAGGAGAATCTCAAGGCCTGGGGAAGCCACGGTGACATGTGGTTTGGGGGGGTGGGTCAGGAGTCAAAAGTGGTTGAATGAAGCTGCCAGTGTTCCTGGGAAGACCAACGAACACATGGCTAGGAAGGCTGGGAGCCTGAGGATAAATAGCACAACCAATGGCCAGGCACAGGTGTAACGTAATAGGCAAGGCAAGTCCTAAACTCAGGATTTTCTCCAAAGAAACTCTTTCCTTAAGGCTAGAGTACTGCCATGGAAGTCTTCATAGCTCCTTTCAGTTCAATTTCTTCCAAATCAGCACTTGAAACAGGATTTTATTGCAGGTAGTTTATTTGGAAAGCGATCTCAGAAATAAGAATAAGGGAGAGAAGAAAGTGAGATAGGGAAGGGAAAAAAGCTAACAGGTGCCTTGCTGAGCTAGTTAACACAATAGGACCATTCTCATTAGGAACCACTGAGGAATCATATGGATTGAGCCTCAGAATTGTCCCTCAGAAGACAAGAGATGACTCTAACCTAGTTGGTGAGTACCTCTGGGGCTTTACATCCACCCACTTTCTATGAAGCCAAGTTCACTAAGCTTTGGTAAAAAAAAGTCCTTACTTTGAGAAGCTAAGAGGTACTGGAGCTCAAGGCTGGTCTGTGCCAACTGCTAAAGTCGGATAAGGCCAAAGGGATATGACACAAGATACAAAAAGCAACTAGCATAATTACCTAGAGCAGCCTTAGCACTCTGAGCACACCTAATCCAGAAGTGGTTGGCCTGCTGAGCTTACAGTGGCACACAGTTGACATGCTCTCTGGCTTTGCTGTTCTGTATAGAAGCCAAGGTATGTCAACAAAGTGATTTCCCACCTTTTCTCCAAGGAGACTATGTCTTATATTTTCCCTTTGGCCACTGCAATCAGTAAGAGCTGTCTGGATCAGCAGGTGTCAAATGGACAATCTTATCCCAATTTATTTATTTTCTCTTGCTGTTTGCAATGTTTGGGATAAATGTGATTTTCTCATGGAGTTTGTAAAACCATGTTATTTTTCTTATTGTTTAGCCTACCTACACTGAAAGTTCCTTGCCAACAGGAATAGAGTAACATCTCTCTATTACTCTTCACTGCAACTCCAATGTCCAACACAACATCTGCCTGCCACTTGGTAAATTCTCAGTAAGCATATGTTAACAAATGAATGGATGAACAAATAAATGAGCAGAAAAATAATATTGTATCTCATTCTGATTCTACTCACTATTTATATTGCCATGAACGTCCTCATGACTTCTATCCATTTTATAGAATTCTTTTTGTCTCTTTTATATTTTCTTCTCAGTGCTTGGTCCAATTTATGCCACCTCATTCCAGATCCTGTGTCTGTGGTCAATTGGCATATGGAAACTAAGAGCTAATGTCAGGGAGGCTATTGGGCAAAAGATACAGGCACTCCTCGTTTAATAACTGAGTTCTATTGCTACAAGGTTATTAAATGAATTGGTCAGTAAGTGAGGCAAGTTTCTTATAGTGTTTTGTGGTACCATAGGTGTATGTATTTTTCAATAGATATAATGCAACACCACACTAAAATAAAGTAATTCTAACCATACAAAAGCATACATTAGATAAGCACCAGAAAGCAATAAGACACACCACTATACAATAATGTAAATAGAGCATAATTATTTTTTATTTATTTTTAATACTATTATGGTGCACAGTGAAGTACAAGTTTATAAACAAAATATGAAGTCTTTTGTGATTGTGAACACTTCGTGTAGTGAATACTGACTGTGGGAATGAGACAAAGGCTGAGAAAGGGAATTTCCAAGACTCACACAGACAAAGAAAGGGGATTTCCTACACTGGACCTAAGTCTGAGTCATCATTAGACAGGTAGGTCATTGAGGAGTGGCTATATAAAGAATGAGCAAAGAATTGACCATGACATTGATGACCTTGGTGAGAGACCTCTGATACTCACCTAAGGAAAATTCTGATAATGGTTGACTTGAAGGCAGAAGGAAAGGACTGTTTTTCCTCCTCATTTGAACCTGTGAGTTGTTTAATGGTCTCTAACTGGAAATCCTCTTCTAAATCACACAACACAGAAAAATAATTCAAATACTGATGTTTTCAATTCTCTCAAAAATGGTAAATAATTAGTTCCATTCTATGGATATTGAGGATAAATTAATTTTTATGTGTGTTAGAAAACAAAATTTCAACAAATTTAATTTAAAGATCTAATTGGCTTTTATTGGTGATTCATGAATCAGGCAGCATGTCATCTAAAGATTTTCAAAAGTCACTGATGAGCTGAGCAGAGGAGTTTAGCTGTAAAGGCAGAAAAGAGCTGAAGAAGCGCAAACAGGGAACAAAAATGGGATTGATCATTTCACAGTTACTCTCCTGAAACAGAGGGGATTTCTTTGCCAGGCCAGGTAAACTAGGTCTTTTCTGATTGTTTGCTGTGATTCTCCTGTTTTGTTCTTGTTTTTGTTTTGCATTTTAATTACATGGCACATAGCATGAATGACTTAATTCTGATTTGATCTGGTCTGTTGAATCTAGTGCAAGAGCTTATCCAAAACAATAGCCTCCCACGAATTTCATTAATACGTACAAGGGACACAGTATTAGGGCATTCGAAAGAAACAGAACTGATAGTATAGATAGATGATAGATAGATACATAGATAGATCTATTTATATATGTGTGTGTGTGTGTGTGTGTGTGTGTGTATTCTCTAATGAAAGATTAGCTAGTGTGATTACAGAAATTAGTTCATGCAATTATGAAGGCTGAGAAGTCTTATGCTATGCCATCTGCAGGCTAGAGAACAAGATAAACTGGTTTTCCAATGCAGTCCAGTCTAAAGGCCTGAGAACCAGAGGAGCCAATAGTGTAGTAACTCCCAATCTGAGTTCAAGGGATTGAGAAAGTAGGATGTGGGAGAAGCTTAGGGAGAGAGGAGAGAATACTGTAAACTCTGGATTCTGAAACCTGAGAACAAAAAGGTTCAATGTCCAAGGGGAGGATAAAATGGATGTCCAGCTTAAGAAAAGAAAGAGTATTTTCCCTCTCCACCTTTTTGTTCTGTTTGGGCCCTAAACAGATTGGATAATGCCACCATCCACATTGGTGAGGGTGAATCTTCTTCACTCAGTCTACTGATTCAAATGCCAATCTCTTCCAAAAACACCTTCTTCCATAAACACACCAAACATAACCATTTATCAGCTATCTGGGAATCTCTTAGCCCAGTCCAGCTGATGCATAAAATTAACCATTAGGGTTAATTTAGTTATAGAACCTCAGTTGAGAAAGTCTAAGCTAAGATTTTCTTTTTGTTACCAAATGGTAACGTTCCACCTTTCCATGTGTGACAGGCATAATTAAGTTTATACACAAATTCAGGTGACCTAATTGAGATTACACATACCATACCACTTCCAGCACCCAGTGCCAAATCAGGACCATTCACCAGATCATGAAGAACTTCACCAAAGCTTCATTTTCAATGGCTACGCAGCCTTCAATGGCTACAAATACTCCCTCTCATGGCTAACAAAAAGAGCTCCCAACTATTGGGTCATCTGAAAAGTCATGATGTATTTTTTCATGGTTTTCTATGCAATAATTCATCATGACTTTTCCAATGACCCAATATTTCCTGCTATTGAATATCCTGACTGCTTCCAATTTTTCACAAAGTATTTTTATTTCTTTTATTTGTTAATTTTTTTTTAATTAAAGCAACCCTGTCAACAGTATGGAATTTGGACTGCATGAAGGAATAGAATAAAATAGATCAAGCCAGATTTTCAAGAGAAAAGAAGACATGTTGACACTTTGATTCCATACCCATAACTTTCAAACTTTAGTTTTATATCATGTTCAATTAACCAAGTTCTTAATTTTTTAAAAAATAACTTCATCTTTTTAGAGTAGTTTTAGATTCACAGTAAAATTAAGAGGAAGGTATAGAGATGTCCCACATTTCCCCTCCTCCCAAACATACACTTCATTATCAACATCACCCACCAGAGTGGTACATTTGTTACCATCAATGAATCTACAGTGACACATCATTATTACCCAGAGTTCATAGTTTGCATTAGAATTTGCTCTTGGTTCTTTATGTTCTATGAATTTGCACAAATGTAAAATGACATGTATCCATCATTACAATATTATACAGAGGGGACCAGCAGTTAGCGTAATGGCTATGTCACTGAACTCCCATGTAGTCAACTGTTGTTCGAGTCCCAGACCCGGTGGCTTAAACTCACACCGGGCAAGTGTGTGTGTGTGCCCAAGATCCCGAGAGGAGAATGGAGGAGAAGGGATTGTGGCATGGTCATCCACCCTGGGGGGTGATTTCTCGCTTTCTGTTTCTCTGTCTCTCTCTGTCTTTTTGGTGAGTGCACGCACCCTATAGCAAAAACCTCTCAACAACAACAAAAAAATCCTCTGGGCTCTGTCTTTTCATACCCTACCCCCAACCTCTGTAAACCACTGGTCTTTTTACTGTCTTCATAGTTTTATCTTTTCCAGAATTTCAAACAGTTAGAATCATTTAGTACGTCACCTTTTCAGATTAATTTCTTTCACTTAATAACATGCATTTAAAATTCTTCCATGACTTTTAATGATTTCGTAGCTCATTTCTTTTTAGAGCTGAATAATAGTCCATTGCCTGATGTATCAGTTTATTCATCTGTTCACCCTACTGCAGGATCTTGGTTGCTTCCCAGTTTTGGCAATCATGAATGAAGCTGCTATAAACATACAACAGGTCTTTGTGTGGACATACATTTTCAATTCTTTTTTCTTTTAGTTTTTATTTTATTTTCTGAAGTGATAATATGTTCACATATTACTAAGTCCACAAGGCATTAAGTAGGTTAACTATATAATTCATCATATAAATCAGGACACTTTTAAGAATTACAAGGGGGCTCCATATATATAATATCAGGACACAAGCAAGGCCTTTCTTTTTTTTCAACCTATACCTAGGAATCTACAATATAAATTTCCTTCTCACCTTCTTCTCATCCTCAGAGGCAATCTGTATTATAATCTTTTTCATGCATCCTTTCAGATATATTCTATTCAAAACCAAGCAAAATAGTCTTCCTTCGTCTTTTAAAAAACACAATCGGTAGTATACTTTTTTTTTTTTTGAGAGGTTTTTGCTATAGGGCACGTGCACTCGCCAGACAGACAGAGACAGAGAGTCAGAAAGCAAGAAATCACCCCCCAGGGGGGATGGCCACGCCATAGTCCCTTCTCCTCCGTTCTCCTCTTGGGATCTTGGGCACGCACGCACACGCTCCCGGTGTGAGTTTTAAGCCACCGGGTCCGGGACACGAACCGCTGTCGACTATGTGGGAGTCCAGTGACATAGCTATTACACTAACTGCTGGTCCCCATGGTAGTATACTTTCTCAATGTTTCTTAAATTCCCCTTTTTAAAAAAAAAAAAAAAGAGTTAAACAGGGACCAGCAGTTGGTATAATGCCTATGTCAATGGACTCCCATGTAGTTGACTGCAGTTCGAGTCCCGAACCCAGTGGCTTAAATTCACGCCCAGCGCATGTGCGTGTGAGCCCTAGATTCCAAGAGGAGAATAGAGAAGGGATTGCGGCGTGGCCATTCCCCGGGGGGTGATTTCTCACTTCCTGTCTCTCTGTCTCTCTCTGTCTTTCTGGTGAGCGCACGTGCCCTATAGCAAAAACCTCTCCAAAAAAAAACAAGAAAGAGTTAAAAAATAAGCTTAAATTTACATATGATAAAGTGGAAAATCTGAAGAGTTTGGTGATTTTTTTTCTATATGTACCTGGATAAAGACTATCCAGTTCAAGATATAGTATATTTTCATCATCAAAGAAAATTTCTTTATGCCTCTTCTCAAGCAATACTACCTCATCCCAGGTAATACTACCACTATTTACATTTCTAGTACCCTAAACTAGTTTTACGTCTTCCAAACTTCTACAAATAGAGCCATACACTATGTTCTCTTTTATATCTGGTTTCTTTTACTCTATGGAATGCTTTTGAGACTTATTCAATTGTTGTGTATAATAATGGTGTATTTTGTTCTTTGTTCTAAATTATTCCATTATTTGAGTATATCACAATATATCTACTTTCGAATGTCTTTTGTTGGGCATACACACTCATATGTCTTGGGGTGAATCCAAAGGAGTGCCATTGCTGGATCATACAGTAAAAGTATGTTTAATTTGTAGGAAACTGACAAACTACCTCCCCAAATGGCTGTACCATTTTGCATTCCCATCAGTAATGAATGAGAGTTCCTGTTGCTCCACAATATTGTCAGCATTTGATGTTATAAGTGTATTGGATCTTAGCCCTTTTAATAGGTATGTAGTGTTATCTCATTGTTTTAATCTATTTTCCTGGTGACATATGTGGTTTGTTTGCCACTCTTAATTCTTTAAAATTTGCTTTCATGAAACTTAGCAGAGTACTTTGATTTCTGGGTGATTGCTTCTCTATTTTCTCTTCAGGAAACAGTAGCTATTGCATGGTGTTTGCTGCCAGTAGCTCTGCCCATTGCATCATCTGGAATGAAGAAAGAGCTAAAGGCAGCTGACTCTTGGATGTTCTTTGCCTTTGGGCATCTGCTCTGCATACAAGTGGCAAGCTGTGTATTTCTGCTGGAAACCAAAGGATGCTGGAAGCCAAGGGTTCCCATTTCTAGCAGAATGTTTCACATTAAATGAAGAAAAAATTTAAATTATCTTAGAATTTTATGATTTTTGTATATGGAAAGGCATAGTTCTCAGTAAAACAGAATCTAAAATCCTTCAGAGAATTGTTTTCAGATCTAGGAGCTGAGATTAAAGATTCTGGATTTGGGATATGTTTATTTTTTTTTTATAATACCAATGTTTTGCTATTCAAATTCAAAAGTGCTTGGTCCCAATATTGTGTGTGTGTGTGTCTGTGTGTCTGTGTGTGTATGTATATATACGTGTGTGTGTGTATACAGTCATGTAACACATAATAGCATTTGGGCCAACAAAAGACTGAATATGTCACAGTGACCCAATAAAATTATAATGGAGCTGAAATATTCCTATTGCCTAGTGAAGTCAACTGTCATGATGTCGTAGTACAACACATTACTCATGTGTTCTTGGTGATGCTGGTGTAAACATACTTACTATGCTGCTAGTCATATGCACATTATCATAAATGGCTGTTATTGGTTTATATATTTACTATAATATACTTTTTTTTCAGTTTGCTATAGGACACATGCACACAACAGAGAGAGAGAAAGAGAAAGAAAGTGAGAAATCACCGGCCCCCCAACCGGGAGATAGTCACATTACAATCCCTTCTCTTCCATTCTAGTCTCAGAATTTTGGGCATGCATGCACATATGTTTGGTATGATTTTCAAGGCTCTGGATCTGGGACTTGAACAACACAGTCAGCCATGTGGGATCTAGCACCTTAACCTCCACACCACCTGTCTTATCCTTATTTTAGAATGTACTCCTTCTAGTTTTTGTTTTTTTAAGTTCCTTGTAAAATGATATGGCATGTTACACTAGCAGCAACCTCAGACACCTTATTTTACTACTCTCCTGACTGCATAACATTTTTTAAGAGGTTTTTGCTATAGGGCGCATGCACTCGCCAAACAGACAGAGAGAGACAGAGAGACAGAAAGCGAGAAATCACCCCCCAGGAGGGATGGCCATGCCGCACTCCCTTCTCCTCCATTCTTCTCTCGGGATCTTCGGCACGCACGCACACACGCCCGGTGTGAGTTTAAGCCGCCAGGTCCGGGACGCGAACCACAGTTGACTATGTGTGAGTTCAGCGACATAGCCATTACACTAACTGCTGGTCCCTGCATAACATTCTTTTGTGCTTGATTTAATCTTGTGTTGCTTTATTCCTCATGGTCCTTACAGTAGGACAACATGTAGATGTGGAAGACAGTATTGATGATTCTGACTCTGGGTAGACCTAGGCTAATGTGTGTACTAGTGTCTTAGATTTTAACAAAATGTTTAAAAGGTAAAAATAAATAAATAAATACATTTGGAAATTAAAAAGCTTGTAGAATAAGAATTTAAAGAAGAAATATTTTTATAAAGCTGTACAACATGTGTTTAAGCTAAGTGTTATTATGGAAGAGTTTTAATCACATCTTTACAGTGTACAACATTTCTTTTTCCAGCACAAATACTATGCATGTCAGTCAAGCCAAAGATATTACTCTATAACTTATCAGCAAATAGCTTCTCATTTTTTTTGTCAATTAAGCATACTTTCACTTTTTTCCTTTTCCCTCTCTCCCTTCCATACTAAACTTTTTTCCGTATTTTATTGATTCACAAAATATGTTAAACTAAAAATATGGACAAAGCCAGAATCTAGTCACAAGTGTCCTGTAATTTACTTCTGAAACATTTTTTTTCTGAAACTTTTTTCAACTTAATTTACATTCATTCCCTAAGCATTGTCACAGTATACAAAATGTGATTTCCCATCCCACATCCAGAATATACTGCATAGTGTTTTAATCATGCATGCCATCATCAAAAATTTTCCATTTCTAGTTATATATATATATATACACACACATATATATATATATATAATATCCCTATTCCTGACCTTCTGTCCTTTCCCACCTCTTCTCACACTATCTCTGGTGTCTACAGTTGTCTTCCATTACTTTCCCCCACACATTATATTGATTACACAATTTCTTTTTTTTTCTTTTTTTAATTTAAATTTATTTGTTTACGTTCATTCACTGTACATCATTACAGCATACAAAATGAGATTTTCCATCCAGAGTACACTGTATATTGTCTCAATCAAGCACATCAACATACATGGTATTGTCAAAAAATAATTTTCCATTTCTTGTTTCCTGTATGTTTTTCTCCCCCCCCCATCCTTGATTCCCTATCTCTTACCCTCAGCCATCTCCCACTCTCTTCCCACACTGTCTCTGGTATCTATGTTTACTTTCTATACTGTTTCTCCCCCCCCATTTTTTATTGAATTATTAAAGATCTTAATTAATATAAATGTTTCCATAGCAAACACAGCTGATATATACATTTCCATGAACACAAGTC
>NW_006159726.1:612697-627099 GCF_000334495.1 Tupaia belangeri chinensis | reverse complement strand
TGAACTGGTAAGGATATTTCCTTGAAACTTAAAGCCTAGAAACAGGTTAGTACTCTGTTCAAATAGTAGGTACATGAACCTATTGACAGCTAAAGACAGGACACAAATCCTTAAAATTGGAAAACAAAGCTTAGAAAATCAGCAATGTTTTAGTCAAAAGTCATAAAATTGTATTTCACCAGTTCAGTCTCATGTACTTAATCTATCTTCTGTTGTGGTTCAATCTTCCCAATTAAATTCTGGGATATAATATTCAACTGCAGACTTGTCCCTACGATTAAGTTGGCCATTTTCTTAGTTTTTGAACTCTTATTTCTGTGTGACTGTATTTAATTTTCCTGATATAGCACCCCCCTTGAGAACCTGGAGATCTGGTCTGGTGCTGGTAAATTCTTTCAGGTTATGTTTATCTGAAAATGTTCTTGTCTTTTCTTTCCACATGAAGGATAATCTTGCTGGGTACAGTATTCTTGGCTGAAATTGCTTTTCCCTTAACACTTTGAATATATTTTCCCATTCTTTCCTCGCTCACATTGTTTCTGATGAGAGGTCTGCTGTTAGCCTGGTGGAATATCCTTTATAGGCAACTTGATGTTTTTCTCTTGCCAATCTTAGTATCTTTGTCTGTGGTTTTGGTCAATCTGGCTATAATGTGTCTTGAAGAAGATCTCCTTGGGTTGATTCTATTTGGGGTCCTTTGCATTTCTTAGGACTGGATCTTTGAGTGCCTCTCTAGGTTTGGAAGGTTTTCTTGCAGGATTTCATGGAATAGATTATCAATGCCCTTATGAATCTCTTTGCCTTTGGGATTCCAATTATCCAGATGTTTGGATCTTTTATGGTATCTAGTATTTCTCCTATATTATTCTCATTTGGGGGGGCAATTTTCTCAGTCTTCATAGTGGATTTTTCAAAAAGTTTAAAATTTTTAAGCTTACAAAGTAAGAAAGTTAGTCCCTACGTAGGTCAAGGGCATCATGGAAGACATCTATATCTGAGGTGCTCTGCTCATTTCTGGGACCAACGTGAGAACCTAACAGCCCTGAGTTTCAGTCTCCCTCTACCAACTAAACTCCCCTTTTCATACCTAGAAAGGTAGGAGGAAAACAAAACTTTTTTTCTACATTCTTAGGGGTTTTTTTTTTCCTTTTTTTTTGTTTTTCTCTCTCTCTCACCTTTTTTTAAAATCCTTTTTTAAAAAACTTTCTTTGCTGGGACCAGCAGTTAGTGTAATGGCTATGTTGCTGGACTCCCACGTAGTCGACCACGGCTTGCATCCCAGACCCAGTGGCTTAAAACTCATGCCAGGTGCATGTGCGTGCGTGCCCAAGATCCCAAGAGGAGAATGGAGGAGAAGGGATTGTGGCATGGCCATCCCCCCTGGGGTGTGATTTCTCACTTTCTGTCTCTCTGTCTCTCTGTGTCTGTCTGGCGAGCACAAGCGTCCTATGGCAAAAACCTCAAAAAAAAACACCTTTCTTTGCTAATTCTTTTCTCTCTTTTTTTTTTCCCTACATAGGACAAGTGTGTTGCAGGGAGACATCTAAATCTGAGGAACTTTGCTCATTTTTCTCACCATGCAAGCATGGTGCATTGTTTTTTGTTTTGGGTTTTTTTTTTAATTTTTCTGTCTATTTTCTTTTGTTTCTTTATTTTTATTTTTTATTTTCTTTTGTCTACTTGTATTCTCTTCTTCTCCTATCTTACTATATCATTTTTCTGCTCAACTTCCACCCAGTGAGTGTACATACATGTTTATGTGCACAGTAACCAAACCTCTGAATTCGGCTAGGCTTAGAGCTGCAGAATGGGAGAAACTCCTCTTCATAAGCCTGAATTCAAATTTCTCTCTCTGTGAATACCACATTGCAAAACACAGTAGAGGAGAGAAATTGGCACAGAAGTACCTCACACTAAAGGGAAGTGCATGAGCTTAGAGTTACAGAAACCTTCTCCAACAAATTAGCCAAATATGAATATACCACCAAATGACTGAAAATCAGAGAAGAGAGACTGCAGAGTGAGCAGCAGGGAGTAGGACAGAGCTGCAGAGAGAGCACGGATCACCTCTTCTCAAACGCTTCTAAACTCTCCGTTGAATTCCCACAGCTCAGCCCAGGTGCACCTGTATTCTAGAAACTGGGAGGCCTTTGTAATATCCAGTTCCAACAACAAAAGTGCAGGTTGCTTGGTGAGTGTCAGGGAAACAGAACTGCGGAGAGATTGCAGATCACCTACTCTTGCATGCATCTGAATGTTCAGATTTAACTTCAAGAAATTAGGAAGAAATGTATAATCTATCAGATGGCCAGAAACCACCACAGAGGCACAAAAAACATGAGAAACTAAGAAAATATCTCTTCCTCAAGGGAAAAGAACAATCCCTCACCATCCACAGACAGTTCGAGGGAACTTGAGAATATGTCAGATAAAGATTTCAGAATATTGGGAACCAGCAGTTAGCGTAATGGCTATGTTGCTGGACTCCCACGTAGTCAACCGCGGTTCGCATCCTGGACCCGGTGGCTTAAAACTCACGCCAAGAGGAGAATGGAGGAGAAGGGATTGCAGTGTGACCATCCTCCCTGGGGGTGATTTCTCACTTTCTGTCTCCCTGTCTCTCTCTTTCTGTCTGGCAACCCTCTGGTGTGTGATTTCTCACTTTGTCTCTGTGTCTCCAGCACCCTACAGCAAAAATCTCTCAAAAAAAAAAAAAATATATATATATATATATTCCCATCACTACGCCATGCATGACTGTGTGTATGTGTGTGTGTGTGTGTGTGTGTGTGTGTTTGTGCTTTGAAGTGAAAATGCTTGTCTGCATTGAATGCCTATGTAAGATTCTAAAACATGTCTTAACACCTTGCCAAGCAAATAACACAAACTTCACAGTATATTCAAGAAATCTGCTGTACTCTAGAGTTTAGTTGCCATCAGTTTCTCTCTTAACTCTTCAACCTTGAGACCCTTCCTCAAAATCACAACCATATACTGAAAAGGAAAAACAATCCTTCCAGACTCCCAGTTGTTTCATTTTCTATGTTAATTGTATCTCCTTCCTTGCGGGGGAGGCTTAATGAAAATTGATTGCTCCTATTTTGGGGGTGTCAGAGGCAGTAAAGAACTCCCTCACTGGGTGGTATGAGCTCTTAAAAAAAAGTCTGCCTTCAAGAGTCTCTGGGTTTATTTATTTTTCCCCCCCAGAGGGTACATGCACGCAAAAGAGAAAGCACCTCCTCAAAGGGGCTTGATGCTGCAATATCATTTCTTTCACCTCTCCTTCCCGGCAGGATTATGGGCATTCACATACCTGTGCCCAGTATGTTTTCCAAGCCACTGGGGTGAAGACTGTGCTGCAGTCAGCCATGTGGGATCCAGCTCCCAACACACAGTGATTAATCTTGGCACTACAGGGCAGGCCCAAGAGTCTATGTTACTTACTTATTATTTTTGAGAGAAGCTTTTGCTATAAGGCAAGTGCATGCACCAGAGAGACAGAGAGACAGAAAGCAAAAAATAACCTCCCGGGGGGATGGCCATTCCACAATCCTTTCTCCATTCTCCCTTCGGGATTTTGGTCAAGCATGCTCATGTGTCTAGGGTGAGTTTTAAGGTGCTGGGTCCAGGACTCAAACCACCATCAACTACATGGGAGTTCATGGGAGTCCAGCGATGTAACCATTATGCCATCTGGAGGACCCAAATCTATGGTTTTTTTGTTTGTTTGTTTGTTTGTTTTTGGAGAGGTTTTCGCTATAGGGCACGTGCGCTCGCCAGACAGAGAGAGACATAGAGACAGAAAGCAAGAAATCACCCCCCAAGGGGGATGGCCTGCCGCAATCCCTTCTCCTCCATTCTCCTCTCGGGATCTTGGACACGCACGCACACACACCTGGAGTGAGTTTTAAGCCACCAGGTCTGGGACGCGAACTGCGGTCCACTACGTGGGAGTCCAGCGACATAGCCATTACGCTAACTGCTGGTTCCCAAGTCTATGGTTTTTTAAGTCTACACTCAAGTTGTTTTGAAAATAGGCTTATTGGTTAATAACAACAGTATACTCTGATTTTTCTTCCTATGGTAGTCCTCTATTGTATGAATTAGTTAAGATCAGTTGTTAACTTCACACACACCAAAGCTGCACTTAATGTATTAAGTCCAAGATGGTCAGAGTAAAGCAGAAACAAGAAAGATTGCTGAAGCATTCTGTGGATTGCAATCTGCAATGACAAAAACTTGGGCCAGAGAAAGTGGCAATAAGCGTCTTGATTAAGAAATAAGAAGAGGATATAAAAATCAGGGGAGCAAACTGTGTAATAAAATCCAAACACTTTATTGTGGTCAATGAAGTAGAAACACAACCAGATTAGAAGAAATGTTAGGTTCACCACCTGGACCTAAAAGAGAACTACTGTCCAAGTGTTGGCAAGAATTACTGTCTTCCTTTTCCTGTGTCACTGTGACATGGGATCCTCAAATATGGTGTTTCAGCAGAGAAGCCTTTATTTCTGACTGCACGAACTGTGATGAAGGAGCATTGCTGCCTATTCCTGTTGTTCCCTCATACCTGCTTCTCTCAGAGTTCCTCAACACTACCAATTACAACACTGCAAAGCAATGTGGCCAAGTGGAATGTGTAACACAAGAGTTAGGAAACTTGGGGTCAACAGGTGGAATAGTGGTTAAGGTGCTAAACTCCCACATAGTTGACCGCAGTTCAAGTCGCAGACCCAGTGGCTTAAAACTCATGCCAGGCGCATGTGCATGCGTGCCCAAAATCCTGAGAGGAGAATGGAGGAGAAGGGATTACAGTGTGGCCATCCCACTACCCATGGTGGTGGGGGGGGGATGTTTCTCACTTTCTCTCTCTGTGTGTCTTTCTTTGTGTCTCTGGTGAGTTCACATGTCCTATAGCAAAAGAATTCTCTAAAAAGAAAAAATTAGGAAACTTGTTCTAGTCCTCTCCTTGCTAAAACCCACTGAGTGATCTCAAACATATCTCTTCAACTTTCTGGGCCTCAGTTTCCTCTTTGGTAAAGTAAGGGACTTGGTCTCAATATTTCTCTAATTATTCCTCTCTTTTGTACATAGACATCATTCTGAATTTAGAACTCAGGGTCAATGAAACAAATTGATTCTCAGATAGTCAGAACAACTCTTTGTTGAGATTTGAGCCCTTGTGAGTAAGAGCAGAGGACAGATTTCTGCATCTGGTCTAAAGCGCATGTGATACACCAAGCAATGTGTTAAAGTTCATTCTGGGAATGAGCCTGAAGGAGTTCTAATGGGCCTGATAGGTCACCTACCTCTGAAGTGACCAATCTATTGTGTTTGAGCCCTGGATTGGGGTCAACAGCTACCTAAACCCTCTTTAATCCATGCTTTTGATCTTAAAAATTAGGGATAAGATCCCTCTACATGCTTCTAGTGGTCATAGCAGCTAGTTAAGCCCCTTGTAAATAAACAAAAGACTCATAACATAAGATGTGACCCCCCTGAACCCAGAAATTTCTAACTCTCCCACATCATCCTTATTACGGGCAACAGGAAATACCGCCTGGACCATCTAATGTAGCTAACATTCTGAGCCAGGCATCATGTTGAGCATTTTACAGTGCTTAATTCTCACAACAGCCTGCTCACATTCATGCTATTATTATCCTCATAAAACAGATGAGGAAACTGATCACAATAAGAGGTTAAGTAACTTGCCTATGGCCATAAAACTAGTAAGTGACAAAGCTGGGATTTTAATACAGGGCAGCAAATGCCAGAGTGCATAACACAAACAATAACAAAAACAAATAAAACTCTTATTTTGACATAATTTCAGATTAAAATGGAAAGAATAGTATTGAAAACTTATGCCCTGTACTCAGATAATCCAAATATTAGTATTTTTCTGTAACCTCTTTATTCATCTCTTTGTGTTTGTGTATATAGCATATTACATACTTGTATAATACATACATGTATGTATAGCATATTACATACATCTATTTTATATATATTAACACATATATACATATATATATTCAACCTCTTTTTTCAACTATTTGAGAATAGATTACAGGCATGAAGCTTCTTTACCCCTAAATACAATACTTCAGCGTGTTTTTCATTTTTTCATTTTTTTATGAGAGTTTTGTTATAGAGCACGTGTGCTTGCCAGAGAGACAGAGAGACAGAAAGTGAGAAATCACCCCCCCGAGGGATGGCCACATTTCCATCCCTTCTCCTCCATTCTCCTCTTGGAATTTTGGACACACACGCACGTGTACCCGGCGTGAGTTTGAAGTTGTCAGGTCTCAGATTCAAACCATGGTGGACTACAAGGGAGTCCAGAGAAGTAACCATCATGCCATCTTCTGGTCCCCAGTATGTCTTTTTAAATATAAGGACATTCTCTTACATAAACACAATATGTCTGTCACTGTACTATCAACTAACATCAAAACAATGCTATTATCACATCTTTAGACCTTATTTAGATTCTATTAATTCTTCCAATTATATCTTATAGTAAAAAATCTTCTGGTGCAGAATCAAATCTGTGATCATACAACACATTAAGTGGTCACATGGCTGTACTCTCTTAATTTAAACATTTTCTCAGTCTTCCTTTGTCTTTCATGATCCTGATATGGTTGTAGAGTACAGACAAATTATTTGGTAGAATACCTCTCAATTTGATTGTCCAGTCATCCAGGTTTAGATTCAAGTTACCTATTTTTGCAAGAGTACCACAAAACTTATGCTCTGTCCTTATCTTGGCAGCATATCAGGAAGAACGTAATGCCAGTTCATCCCATTACATGTGATGTTAGCATTGATCACTTTGGTTAAGGTGGTATCTCCCAGTCAATATTTCCCTTTGCAATGAATCTCAGACAGACTGAGCCTACATACTTAACAGCTACACTGTAGAATGACCTTCAGGCAATCAACACCCTGCTATTTATTGAGGATACAAAGAGCCTTAGGAGAATTCTCACAGAGAGCTTACAATATTATTGAGAAGACAAGTATGTGATGTATTACTTCAGTATCCATCTACAAATTGTTCTGTGAGTCCCACAGACAATCAGAATGACAGGAATCCAGGGGCAGAAGTGACTTTTGAAGCCTAAGTTTTCCCACAGAAGGAGGGTTTGGGAAGCTGCTCTTGTTAGGGAATTAAGAGGGAAAATGGGTTTGGCCTCTGGGCATTTCAGGGATGGCAGAGCCATCCTCTAGAGGTAGGAAGTGTCAGAAACTTTCTGGGTACTAATTTAGACAAGGTTTCATTGTCTCTTACAAGAGGACCCTGAAAGCTTTTCTAGGGGGCTGCTGATAGTATAGATATGGTGACCAAAACAAATAAACAAACAAAAAACTAGAAGTCAGAATTTAAGGTTTCTTGGAAATCAGAGGGTATGGTCAGATGTAGGGTTAAGGTGGTCTAACACAGAGCAACTCAGAACTCTAGCTAACTCCCTAGTTCTTGGGCTTTCATCTCATTAAGTCGTCCTTTTAAAAGTTTTTTTTTTGGTGGGGGGAGAACCAGCAGTTAGCGTAATGGCTATGTCGCTGGACTCCCACGTAGTCGACTGCAGTTCGCGTCCCAGACCTGGTGGCTTAAAACTCACGCCGGGCACGTGTACATGCGTGCCCAAGATCCCTAGAGGAGAATGGAGGAGAAGGGATTGCGGTGTGACCATCCCCTCTGGGGGGTGATTTCTCGCTTTCTGTCTCTCTGCCTCTCTCTGTCTGTCTGGCGAACGCACGCGCCCTGTAGCGAAAACCTCTCCAAAAAAAAATAATAATAAGGTTTTTTTTTTTTTTTCAGTTTTTGCTTTTAGGGGCATGTATTTTTGGGGGAGTGAAAGGAAGGAAAGAGAGAGGGAAAGGTGGATGGTCTGTCCCTTCTCCTCCATTCTCCTCTTGGGATTTTGGGCACACACACACACACACACACACAGACACACACGCCCAGCATGATTTTCAAGTCACCAAGTCTAGGACGCCAACTACACAGTTGGCCATGTGGGTTCCAGCCTCTTTAGCCTTTATGCCACCTCCTGGCCACCCCCGTCTTTTTTTTTTACTTTTTTAGCTTTTTAAAAGCTTATTTTATTCATGATAGAGATCATGTATATGCACACACATGTGTGTTCATGAGAGAGAAAGAGAGCAAATGTACCCTCAACAGGGTCTGAACACACCATGATCTCTTTCACCTAGTCTTCCAACTCATCAGGATCAGATCTTTCTCACCCTTATCCACCCTTCAGTGTGTTCCAGGTCAACCAGACAAGGGATCTGAATCTGTGGTTACCCATGTCGATTCTAGTGCTGCAGTTCAATACATACCACCAAGGTTGGACCTCACCAAGTCCTTAAGGTACCAAGTGGTCCTGGCATTGCAGATTTTAAAGTAACTGCTCATCCCATCTCCTGTACCAAAGCCGAGGACACTGAGCAAGAACAGTGGTTCTTGTGAAGGAATAAGTGACCTATGGTAGGAGAGATAAAAGAGGATTGATTGGAAGAGACTTGGGTGCTCCATTCGGGAATTATTTGCACAGTCTTAGCCTAGCTACTCTATCCTTTGTATACACAAGAAAGAGTAAGAGTTTGGAATTCTCTCTCTCATCTCACCAGCTACTCCTAAACTCAAATTAGAATGTTTTCAGAACACCGTTTTCACCTGCTTCAATGGTTAAGAATAGGAACTGGCAATTCTCTGAAGTACCCTTTGCCTCTAATCTGGTTCAGAATTAAAGTACTCTCATTAAATGGAGACCTCATTATATTCTGCTCTAATCTGCAGCACAATCATAACACAATGATTACCTTGAATTATTATTGTACATACTTCCACCCACTTATTATTACATGTCTCTGTATTTTAATTATGTTTCAATGAATATAATTCCATACCCTTCAATACTTAAATAATATTCACTTTAAATATAACTGCGTGCCTATAATTCTCTGTAAGTATGAGTGCTTGCACTGCAAATAATGAAAATTAGTACTGCTCTGGAGACTGAAACAAACTAAGCCATCCCTGGAAGAAATCAGTTGGCATTTTAATCAAATTTTAAAACACTGAAATTTGTTGTCAATTTATTTTTTTTCAAAAACACATCTTAAGTTTTTCAAGCTTCAACAACAACAAAAAATCCTTGAAAGGAAACAAGTCTCCAGAAGCATTTGTTGCCTGCTAACTACTTCACCAGGGATTTTGTTCCAATAAGGAACTGATTTTATAAAAAATAATAAAAATAAAAACTAAGCACTGTGCTAAAATTTATTTGTTTTCTTTACTTATTTTTAGCTATGCATTGACTCTGGAAGAAATTCCCCAGAGAGTTTGATGAGTCAAAGTGAAATCTCAAAATCAACAATCAGGTAACTGGCACAAAGGCCTTCTACCTGCTTTATCCATGCGTTCTGATTACCCAGGAAAAAGAGTGGCATCAATATATTATTTCATGTGTGCAGTCTTAGAAAGCTATGCATTCCCTTATTTCTACCAAGATATGTCTCAGAGGAGATCATCTTTGGAGATTTTTTTTTTATTCTGTTGAACTTACTAGTATTGTTGCAACACTTGCATATGCTTTGATTCGTATTTACTTTCAAACATATGATCAATAATAACTTGGATGGAAGAGTAATCATCTGTAATAAATTAATTCATGACCTCATGCCATGGGACAATGCTCCCAAAGAACTAGAGAAATGACAATCCTGACTTTCATTTCTACCCTTTGATTTTAAAAATTGTGTATTAGTTGAAGTCTTCAGAAATAGATTTGTCAAGAGGAGAGAGTACTGGGACCAGCAAATGGTGTAAGGAGTACATAGCTGGATTCCCACGTAGTCTACTGTGGTTTGAGTCCTGGACCCAATGGCTTAAAATTAACACAGGGCATGCGTGCATGCATGCCCAAGATCCCAAGAGGAGAAGGGAGTAAAAGGGACTGTGACATGGCCATCTTCCCTGGAGGGTGATTTCTCACTTTCTGGCTCTCTGTTTCTCTGGTGAGAGCACAGTCCCGACAGCAACAATCTCTCTCTCTCAAAAAAAGAAAGAAAGAAAGAAAAAGAAAAAAGAAAAAAAGGAGAGAAAACTAAAATAGAAAGCTATTTTGATCATACATAGAGTAAACACAGAGTAGGTTTTATAAGCCTCTAAACTAGGCAAACCCTTCAAGTTCTATCTCAGTCTCTTATTGTGAACTATTCAAAACTCACTGTCCAGGAGTACTGCCTTGTCATTATCACAGCTGAAAAGAATCAATGTTATTAAATATCAATTCTTCTTGAAAACATATTTGCAAAATTGGCTGCTCAAAAAGTCTATGGAATAAGTCAGGTCATTATAAAAATTGCTCACTAAACTGGAATAAGTCATTATAAAAATTGCTCACTAAACTTTTATCCTAAAATAAGGGGAAAAAAGAATACAAAACTTGATGGTTATATAGAAGGTAAAGAGATTGGATTTTTTTTAACCTTTGTGCTGAACCAGAAGTTGTTGTAAAGTACTATTCCCTGGTAGGTACATTTGGCATGATTATGACTAACTCAATTCAGTCGAATACTCTAATATTTCAATACATATTATATTTAAAAAGAAAGACAGAAAGTGCAGCCTATAGTGACAAGGTGAGTCAATTACATGGATATCATGTTCTGGGCATGGATTTCTTTCCATGTTAACCCATTCATTACAGTTTCATTTTTATGGAAAAATGTTTCCAACTGATGTACCAGTTTATCAAGGTAATTGAGCCCATAGTATTATTTCACACTTGATATAATTCATTGCCTTGACTTTTGCCTAAAGAAGAAAATACATAAAACCAGTAATCATGTACCAATGTAAAAACCAAAGGCAAGGACTACCACTTCCTGCATGACAATGTGAAGAGCTCTACAGACCTTTCCTCAAAGCAACGGGTAAAACTTAATTTTTAAAACAATTGTTCAATGCCTCTGGAAATGGGCTTAAGGACATACAGCAAATAAGAAAACATTATTCAAGAAAATCTACTAGGAAGTGGACTGTGGCTCAGTAGCAAAATACAACACTCTGCTTGGCTTACCTGTATGGGGAGGTTCTAGGTTCATGTCTGGAAACCTCCCTGAATACACCAGGCAAGTGCATGTTCCAAGACTGACTGAGGCTGTGAGGCTGGGAGTGGATTGTGGCATTGAGACCTCATGTTCTCTCTCTCTCTCTCTCTCTCTCTCTATCTCTCAATGAAGAAACTAATATCAAGTAAACTTTAAAATATTGGGTCTTCAGAAAGGTCATGATGCATTTTTGCATGGAAAAACATAGAAAACATATGTCATGACTTTTCTGACAACCTAATAATAAGTAAACTTTATAAAGAAAATCTAACCCCAAATAGATTCAACCCAAGAAGATCATCTCCATACCACATCATAGCCAGATTGGCCAAAATCACAGATTAAGATAATGTTTTAAAAGTAGCAAGAGAGAAATGCTAAATTACTTACAAAGTTTATCCCATTAGGCTAACATCGGACCTCTCAGCGAAAATAATGCAAGCAAGGGAAGAATGCAAAGATATATTCAAAGTGTTAAAATAAAAATAATTTCAACCAAGATTACTATACCCAACAAGATTATCCTTCAAATGGGAAGAAAAGATATAAACATTCTCAGATAAACGAAACCTGAAAGAATTTACCAACACCAGACCAGCTCTTCATGAAGTACTGAAGTGAGTGCTATACCAGGAGAACTAGAGTAACTGACAGGCATAAGAGAACCAAAAACAACCAAGAGAATCCAATGTAAATTAATGAAAACTACATGTTAGATAGATGCTTTTTTCAGTGTTTTTGGTGCAAGTGATTAGTCATGTACTCACTTTCCTTTCCTTGGAGAGTCTAAATTTGATATCTTAATGTTTAATATTCTACCTCCGGGACCAGCAGTTAGTGTGATGGCTATGTCACTGGACTCCCATGTGTCAACCACAATTCGAGTCCCAGACCCAGTAGCTTAAATTCACACCGGGCACGTGTGTGTGCATGCCCAAGATCCTGAGAGGAGAATGGAGGAGAAGGGATTGTGGTGTGGCCATCTCCCCTGGGGGCTGATTTCTCACTTTCTGTCTCTCTGTCTCTCTCTGTCTTTCTGGTGAGTGCACACACCCTATAGCAAAAACTCTCCAAAAAGAAAATATATATATATATATATACCTCCAAATATGTTTTTTTACATCACAAAAGTTATTGTGACCCAAATGGATAAAAAAAATGTATTTATACCAATGTTAAATGCTTTGCATGTGGGAGAAATGAAACACTTTGGAATCACTTTTAGAAAAATCAAATCTCAGTTTAAATCTAAAATGAAAAGATTGCTGAGTATTGCCTCAATTTAAAAAAAGAAAGAAAGGAAGAAAGACAGGTTAGACTTTCTAACATGTTGAAAATAATGGGAGGGGCCAGCGGGTGGCGTGGTGGTTAAAGGTGCTGGACTCCCATATGGCCAACTGGGATTCAAATCCCGGACCTGGCAGCTTGCTTTCTCACTTTCCATCTCTCTTCCTCTCTCTCACACACACTCTGTCCCCTTTCTGGTCAAATTTTTAAAAGAATCAAATAAATAAATAAAGTTTTTTTAAAAAACCCGAAATTATATGGGAAACATTGTCAAATATAAAATGGTGTTTAGACCTCTGTGTATGGAAAGTTGTGTCAATGGATGTTCCAAAATTTTATGAGATTCTTAAAATATCTCTTATGTATTAGTATGTTGTTAGTCATACTTGTAATGCTAAATAGTTCTAATGTAGTTTGTCGCAGAAATTATCAAATTTGTTCATTTGGGGTTATGGTAAAATCAGATCTCAAACTATAGCCATTTTAATTTTCATTGTCCCTAGTTAATTGCTTTATTCTGATGCTCTTTCTGAAACATTTTGTTTCAAGCTACAATTTAAAAATTGCCTCTTTTAGGAAAATTAATGAAAAAGACTCTGATAAATACTCTTGAAAAAAAAGTAAATCTACTAAAACTTAGTAAGGACAAAGAAAATCTGTTGTACCTAGACCAAGGTCTGTTCCTCTACACCATTTCAATTCACCAGGATAGAAACTCCACTCCAGGAATGGAGCAAAATGGTGAATCATGTGCAGGAACTAATTAGGACTACTGAAGATGTTTTTCTGAGACTTCACCCTCCAGACCCAAATCTAGAGAGTGGTAGGGCCCCTCTATATCCTTCCCTCTGTCTCCCTCTCTCCTTAAATTTTCTTAATTTTTTAAAAAAATTTAAGGTATTTTCTTGACTCTCAGAGTTTCCTTTATCTTGCAAATTCTCACCTTTACTCCCTCTCATTTAGGAGGAGCAAAAGCAGAGGCCTTCTGAGCAGCCTTCTCCACTTGAGCTGTGAACAATTTATTTTGTATGGCACACAACCGTGCCATACGGTTTTCATTTTTTGCTTTAAAAATTTTTTTTAACATTTTTCCTTTTTTTTCTTTGTTTTGTTTTTGTTTTTTCTTTTCCTTTTCCTTTTACCTTCATCACTTTGATGCTCAGCCTCCACACACTGAGTGTCTAGGCAGGTCTAACTAAGTCAACAGTAGCCAAACATCTGAATACTATTAGGGTCAGAATATTCCTCAATTCTCACTGAATCTGCTGCACAAAGGGAGTAAAACAGAACTGCAGGGAGATTGCAGATCACCTCCTCTTGCATGTCTCTGAGCACTCAGATTCAACTTCAAGAAATTAGGAAAAACATATAACGCATCAGATGAACAGAAATCACCACAGAGGCACAAGAACAATAAGAAACCAAGAAAATACCTCTCTCCCAAGGGAAAAGAATAACTCCTCTTCATCCAGGCAGTACAATGGAACTTGTGAAAATGTCAGATAAAGAATTTAGAATATTCATAGTGAAAAAACTAACAGATGCATGAGAGGAGAGACAATGAATTCCAGAATATGCAGGAGAAAAGAGCCCACAAGTTCCAGGAGTGAGGAAGTTCTTGCACTATCTGAAAGAGAAAATACTCACCATAAAAAAAAATAAAATAAATAAAAATAAAAAATGGAACTGTTAGAGATGAAGGCTGTAATACAGAAAATTAAAACCTCCTTTGAAAGTATTAAAAGCAAATTAGGCCATACAGAAGATCTAATCTCAGATGTAGAAGACAAACTCTCTGCCCTAGAAAAAATTCACCATGAAGACTGAGGAAATAGCCTCAAAAAATTAGAATAACATCTGAGAAATGCTAGATACCATTAAACATCCAAACATCCCAATAATTGGTATCCCAGAAGGTGAAGAGACTAATAAGAACATTGATAATCTATTCCATGAAATCCTGGAAGAAAACTTTCCAAACC
>NW_006159726.1:598523-610170 GCF_000334495.1 Tupaia belangeri chinensis | reverse complement strand
TCTCCCCTGGGGGCTGATTTCTCACTTTCTGTCTCTCTGTCTCTCTCTGTCTTTCTGGTGAGTGCACACACCCTATAGCAAAAACTCTCCAAAAAGAAAATATATATATATATATATACCTCCAAATATGTTTTTATACACCACAAAAGTTATTGTGACCCAAATGGATAAAAAAAATGTATTTATACCAATGTTAAATTCTTTGCATGTGGGAGAAATGAAACACTTTGGAATCACTTTTAGAAAAATCAAATCTCAGTTTAAATCTAAAATGAAAAGATTGCTGAGTATTGCCACAATTTAAAAAAAGAAAGAAAGGAAGAAAGACAGGTTAGACTTTTTGACATGTTGAAAATAATGGGAGGGGCCAGCGGGTGGCGTGGTGGTTAAAGGTGCTGGACTCCCATATGGCCAACTGGGATTCAAATCCCGGACCTGGCAGCTTGCTTTCTCACTTTCCATCTCTCTTCCTCTCTCTCACACACACTCTGTCCCCTTTCTGGTCAAATTTTTAAAAGAATCAAATAAATAAATAAAGTTTTTTTAAAAAACCCGAAATTATATGGGAAACATTGTCAAATATAAAATGGTGTTTAGACCTCTGTGTATGGAAAGTTGTGTCAATGGATGTTCCAAAATTTTATGAGATTCTTAAAATATCTCTTATGTATTAGTATGTTGTTAGTCATACTTGTAATGCTAAATAGTTCTAATGTAGTTTGTCGCAGAAATTATCAAATTTGTTCATTTGGGGTTATGGTAAAATCAGATCTCAAACTATAGCCATTTTAATTTTCATTGTCCCTAGTTAATTGCTTTATTCTGATGCTCTTTCTGAAACATTTTGTTTCAAGCTACAATTTAAAAATTGCCTCTTTTAGGAAAATTAATGAAAAAGACTCTGATAAATACTCTTGAAAAAAAAGTAAATCTACTAAAACTTAGTAAGGACAAAGAAAATCTGTTGTACCTAGACCAAGGTCTGTTCCTCTACACCATTTCAATTCACCAGGATAGAAACTCCACTCCAGGAATGGAGCAAAATGGTGAATCATGTGCAGGAACTAATTAGGACTACTGAAGATGTTTTTCTGAGACTTCACCCTCCAGACCCAAATCTAGAGAGTGGTAGGGCCCCTCTATATCCTTCCCTCTGTCTCCCTCTCTCCTTAAATTTTCTTAATTTTTTAAAAAAATTTAAGGTATTTTCGTGACTCTCAGAGTTTCCTTTATCTTGCAAATTCTCACCTTTACTCCCTCTCATTTAGGAGGAGCAAAAGCAGAGGCCTTCTGAGCAGCCTTCTCCACTTGAGCTGTGAACAATTTATTTTGTATGGCACACAACCGTGCCATACGGTTTTCATTTTTTGCTTTAAAAATTTTTTTTAACATTTTTCCTTTTTTTTCTTTGTTTTGTTTTTGTTTTTTCTTTTCCTTTTCCTTTTACCTTCATCACTTTGATGCTCAGCCTCCACACACTGAGTGTCTAGGCAGGTCTAACTAAGTCAACAGTAGCCAAACATCTGAATACTATTAGGGTCAGAATATTCCTCAATTCTCACTGAATCTGCTGCACAAAGGGAGTAAAACAGAACTGCAGGGAGATTGCAGATCACCTCCTCTTGCATGTCTCTGAGCACTCAGATTCAACTTCAAGAAATTAGGAAAAACATATAACGCATCAGATGAACAGAAATCACCACAGAGGCACAAGAACAATAAGAAACCAAGAAAATACCTCTCTCCCAAGGGAAAAGAATAACTCCTCTTCATCCAGGCAGTACAATGGAACTTGTGAAAATGTCAGATAAAGAATTTAGAATATTCATAGTGAAAAAACTAACAGATGCATGAGAGGAGAGACAATGAATTCCAGAATATGCAGGAGAAAAGAGCCCACAAGTTCCAGGAGTGAGGAAGTTCTTGCACTATCTGAAAGAGAAAATACTCACCATAAAAAAAAATAAAATAAATAAAAATAAAAAATGGAACTGTTAGAGATGAAGGCTGTAATACAGAAAATTAAAACCTCCTTTGAAAGTATTAAAAGCAAATTAGGCCATACAGAAGATCTAATCTCAGATGTAGAAGACAAACTCTCTGACCTAGAAAAAATTCACCATGAAGACTGAGGAAATAGCCTCAAAAAATTAGAATAACATCTGAGAAATGCTAGATACCATTAAACATCCAAACATCCCAATAATTGGTATCCCAGAAGGTGAAGAGACTAATAAGAACATTGATAATCTATTCCATGAAATCCTGGAAGAAAACTTTCCAAACCTAGACAGGCATTCAAATATCCAGACCCAAGAAATAAAAAAGACCCCAAATAGAATCAACCCAAGATCTTCTCTAAGGCTCATTATGGCCATATTGACCAAAACCACAGACAAAGACAAGATACTGAAATTGGCAAGAAAGAAACATCAAGTTACTTTCAAAGAATATCCCATCATCACACCTTTCAATAGAAACAATGTGAGCAAGGAAAGAATGAAAAAATATTTTCAAAGTGTTAAGTCAATACAATTTCAACCAAGAACACTATACCCAGCAAGATTATCCTTCATATGTGAAAAGACAAGAACATTCTCAGATAAACAAAATCTGAAAGAATTTACCAACACCAGACCAGTTCTCCAAGAAGTTCTGAACAGTGCTATACCAGGAAAACTAAAGACAGATACAAAGAAATAAAGAGTCCAAAAAACAACCCAGAAAATGGCCAACTTAATGGTATGAACAAGCCAACTTTATGGTAGGGATAAGTCCAGAGTTGAATGTAAATTTCCAGAATTTAAATGGAAATATCAGAGCACAGTAGAAGAGAGATTGATTACATGAGACTGAACTGGTAAAATAGAATATTATGATTTTTGACTAAAACATTACTGATTTTCTTCCAGATTTGTTTTCCAGATTTAAGGATCTTTTTCTTCTCAAGCTATTGACAGGTTCATGTACCTACTATTTGAACATAATCCTAACCTGTTTCCTGGCTTTAAGTCTTAAGCATATTTCTCTTAATATTTTTTATTTTGGTTTATTAAATCTAAAACTGGTTTTCTTGGAAGTGAAAATATATATATACATTAAAAAGTATCTATTTAATGACCACAGTAAGCTATATAGCCTCAGATAGGTGCTATTTATAGTATATTCATTGTACTCATGAAGTTTCATGCTTTTTTTAGAATTATTTTATTTAACTTTTATTTGTTTATTTATTTATTCATTTGTTTAGTTCAGTTTGACCAGAGAGGGACAGAGTGAAAGAGAGGAGAAAGTGAGAAAGCAAGCCGCCAGATCCAGGACTTGAACCACAGTCGACCATGTGGGAATCCAGCGCCATTAACCAACACGCCACCTGCTGGTCCCTCATGGAGTTTCATGCTTAAAGTCAGACATGTGTTCACAGATCTGTATATGTCAGCTGAACTTGCTATTGAAAGTATTTAGATTAATTAAGATATTTTGTTAATCAATAAAATGTGGGGGGGAAAGAATGGAAAGCAACTGTAGATATCAAACTGTAGACAGTGTGGGAGGAGAGTGGGAACTGGCAGAGGGTGAGAAATAGGAAATGAAAAAAAAAGGAAAGAAATATAAGAAATGAGAAATGTAAATTTATTTGTTGACAATAACATATATGATTAAGCCAATATACAGCATATTCTGGATGGGAAGTTGTATTTTGTATGTTGTGATGATGTTCATTGAATGAATGTAAAATAAATACATTTAAATTTTTTTTAAAAAATGTTTAAAGAAGTAACTCCACTCCAGACTATTGTAATCAAGAATGTAGGGCTCTCCTTCCCTCTAACTTCCCCAGCTTCTAATCTGAAGTATAGCTCTCTGGAATGGGTAAGGATGTGAAAACTGTTCCTTTTGTCCCTAGCTACCTGCTACTAAGGCTAAGTTCTGGACAAGTGAAGCCAAGAGGTAAGGGTCCTTTCTATTACCAGCCCTTCCTTGTTTGATGGAAGTTCTATCTTGGGTGTAACATCACTGATATTATTTGGGTCCAATTTTCCCCCAGCTTCTTAGCAGAAGTTTCATATGGGGAGAGGAAGGCTGAGGAGATTTAAGGCCACTGCCTTCCAAGTTTTCAGCTCCTAAATTGAGAATGTCATTCAGGGAGAAAGCATATTTGTTCTAATCCACAATTTCAGAGACATGGCTCAGAAATATTGTCTGTGGAGAGAAATAGATCATGAAACAGAGAACTTTGAATCTGTTCCCAAAGACACTAACTTTATTTGCAAAAGAGTCTGAAAAATCTCAAGTATTAAGGTACTCTCAAAAACAGTGAATGTTGTGGTGAAAGGCAGTTGGGAGATTGGTCAAATCCTTGGAAATATACGCTGCTATGGTTTAAAGAATGTTTTTTCCCAAAGGTTCATACTGTGGAAGCTTGATCCTCAGTATGATATTAATAGTTTTGGAGGTGATGGGGTCTAATGGGAGGGCACCATCAAATAGGCTGAGGGTATGGGAGAGACAAACAGAGAAAGAGGAGGTTCTTTTCCCCCTATCTCTGCATGTACCTGGAGATCTCTCCTCTCTCTCTCTCTCCCCTTCTGCTTTTGCCAGCCATTCTGTGATATAGTACTAGAGGTTGTCCCAATGCCAGCCCCATGTCTTTGGACTTTCCAGCCACCAGAATTATGAACCAAATAAACCTCTATCATTATAAATCACCAAAAATCACTCATATTTCTAACAAACTAAGACACAGGATAAACTGTAGGCTCACTAGTTTACTAGAGAGAAGAGGAAGAGCAGACAGCTGGGTCAGAGGAAATGTCAAACACAGACCTCAAGAACTTTCCTTTCAAAGGACCCTTAAATTGATTGATCCAGTCTATGGAGCAACTTATGCACCCAAGACATTATAGAAAATAATAAAAAGAACTATCTGACATTTAGTGGAGCCTAACATCTGGGTATGTTTTTTTTTGGAAAGAGATAGTCAAAGAAGGCCCTATCAAAACCACTGTTATTTCAGGGTGACTGTGACTATAAATCACCTGCTTTTGGTAGTGGAAACACATAGACAAATAGAACTCACAAAATTCCCTATCGGGGACCAGCAGATGATGTAATAGTTACGTCATTAGATTCCCAGGTAATCAACCATGGTTCTAGTCCCAGACACTGAAGCTTAAAATTCACGTCAGGTGCATGTGCATGCATGCCCAAAAATCCCAAGAGGAGAATGGAAGAGAAGGGATTATGGCCTGGCCACCCTCTGCTGGGGTTTATTTCTCACTTTCTGTCTCTCTGTCTGGAGAGTTCTCATGCCCTATAGAAAAAAAATCTCTAAAAGCAAACAAACAAACAAAGCTCTTTATCAGGGTAACCAAACATAAAAATAAATATCTCCATAGGGTCCAATAACACAACCTCAGAATTTGTGATTAAGGTCAGTTTAGTTCATTTCATGCAGAAAGTCACCCTCTGCATGAAATTCAACCTAAAATGGCTGAGCTTAGCCATGTATAAAAGATACCTAATGATGAATTGTCAATGTGCTGTTAATAGAGACACTTAGGAACCATCAGAGTCAGATATAATAAACAAAGACTAGTCATGTAAGGCTGATCCTACTTCACTAAGACAGGTCCTGAGTTCTCCGCAAGCCTATGCCATCTTAGGGACACTACATTCATGAGAACTATTCTGAGCACAGTCTTTGCACCCCTACTTTGGTCTCTAATCTACCCAGGAATTTTCACATCTTCCTTCAACTCATCATTATCTTTCAGCTACAGTACCTGATTTTGGTCATACCTTCAAAATCCCCTTTGCCTCTTGAACAAGGCTTTGACATCTCATGCAGATTTTTGCAGCATTCCACCCCACCCTAGATCTTGTCTTTTTTTTTTTTTTTAAGAGAGAGAGAGAGAGATTTTTGCTACAGGGTGCATGCACTCACCAAAGAGACAGAGAGACAGAAATAGAGAAATCACTCTCCAGTCACCCCATGCCACAATCCCTTCTCCACCATTCTCCTCTTGGGACTTTGGGCATGCAAGCACACATGCCTGGCATGAGTTTTAAACTGCCAGGTCCAGGACTTGAACCATGGTCAACTATGTGGGAGTCCAGCAATGTAACCACTACACCATTTACTGGTCTCAAGATCTTGTCTTAATAATAGCTCAACCTTGTCTTGTTCTGGTACCTACTGCATATGGAGCAATGAGGCAGAATCCTTGGGAAAAACTTGCTGAAACATCAGTAATCTGCTCAATTGTTGAATTGAATGACATGTAAATAGAAAGGGCATATTCTGCATGAGATGTGTAATAAAAGAGAGAAAAATTTGTGGATCTCCAGGATGGTCCAGAGGTGACTAAACTCCTAACTCTTTGGTTAATGTGTTCCAGAACTTTTGGTAAGGACGAGTCTAGAGGAGGAATGGTCCTGTCAGGTGACAGTAACTTTATGACACCTGCTCCTTCATTCATCTGAATTCTTTTGGCCTGATTCTCATGCTCACCCAAAAAATCAGTCAGTGGTTCAGTCAAATGACCTTGCGCATACCCATTTCTACCAGGAAAAGGATATGCTGACCAGGTCATATGAGTTGTCCTGTGTATTTGATGTTTTACTTCATACTGTGATTTAATAAATTAGCATCTGGATCCCTAGTAAGCTAGTAGGCCTCTGCATTTGCCTCTAATTGCCTATCTAATTGCCTCTGCATTTGATAATAAACTCCAATGTCCCAGCCCCATAATCTTTCCACTTGTGAGGTCCTGTTAAAAGGTCCACAACCTCCATTTCTGAAGTTTCTATTAAAATGCATCCACTATAATTTCACAAAATATGTAGTCTGGTAGAGTTGTAAACTAAATGCCATGGAGGTGAGGACTCAGAATGATTTGTAAGTTTTGGAAGGAAAGGAAGTGGAAACTGAAAAGATTTCACAGAGGAAATATTTGAGTCTTTAAAGGGTTTTCATTTGGTCTAATGATTTGAAAGTCATTTTTCTAATTATAATGTATGCTTAATGGAAACATGGAAAATATATAAAAACATAAATAGGAGAAAATTTAAAAGATGATTAAAATTTAGACAGCTAAAGAAATAAGGAAGTAGCTTCAAAAAGGCTTTCTTTCCTGAAGTCTTGCAATCAATTTTTCTGACGTCGACTGCACATAATCACTCAAGCCCAGACCAAAAACTCACTGACAAACAGAATGTGCTGAATTCACATATAGGCAAAAATTCAAGCTTTGGCTTTCAGAGGATTCATTTCTGAGTTAGGGCCTTTTCAGTTTTCTCAAATTGTAGCCTATAGCTCCACCTTCTTCAGAACAACTTGAGGCAAGTTGTTAAAAATGCAGATTTCTGGGCCTCACGGAAGACCTCACTGAATGAGAATTTTTGGAGTATGAACAGATAACCTGCATTTTAGCACAGTCTTCAGGTGATTTTTATGCACACTAGAGTTTAGGAACCACTTTGAAAAAAAGCTTTTGGGTTCGTGAAAAGGGTGGTTTGGTGATGTGAATGTGAAGAAATTGGAACCCTTGCACATTACTGGTGGGAATATAAAATGATACAATCACTGTGAGAAATAGTATGATGATTTCTCAAAAAAAATATATTAAACATTAAATTACCAGAACTTCACCCTTCGGACCCAAAAATGATAGGTAAATCACAGGCCCTTTCAGAAGCCATCTACATCCAAGCTGTACCCTGACTCTTTCAGGGATAGGGAAACTAAAGATTTTCTGCTTCAACTTCACCCTCCAGACCCAAAAATGACTGGCAAATCACAGGCCCTTTCAGAAGCCACTTACATCCAAGCTGTGCCCTGCCCCTTTCAGGGATGGGGCAACTAAAGATTTTCTGCTCTAACTTCACCCTCCAGACCCAAAAAGCCTCTACACATTGAGACTCTAGACAGGTCGAGGTGCACAGTAGTCAAACATCTGAATAGACTGCAGAATGAGCAGAAGGAGAAAATGGAGCATCTCCTCCCACATACCTCTGAACTCTAAGTTGAAACCCCACAGCTCAGACCAGATGCACCTATTCTCCAGAAACTGAAAAAAACAACCCCTCACCATCCACAGACAGATCAACAGAACTCATGGATATATCAGGTAAATATTTTAGAAAATTCGTAGTGCCTAAACTAACAGAGATTCACGAGAAGAGAGACAATGAACTACAGAAGATGCAGGAGAAAAGAGATGAGTTTCAGGAAGTGAGGAAGTTCTTGCACAATCTGAAAGAGGAGATACGCATCATAAGAAAGAATCTAGGGAACCAGCAGTTAGCGTAATGGCTATGTCGCTGGACTCCCACGTAGTCGACCGCAGTTCGTGTCCCGGACCCGGTGGCTTAAAACTCACGCCTGGTGTGTGTGCGTGCATGCCCTAGATCCCGAGAGGAGAATGGAGGAGAAGGGATTGCGGCGTGACCATCCCCTCTGGGGGGTGATTTCTCGCTTTCTGTCTCTCTGTCTCTCTCTGTCTGTCTGGCGAGCACACGCGCCCTATAGCAAAAAAAATCTCTCCAATAAAAAAAAAGAAAAGAAAAGAAAGAATCTAACAGAACTGTTAGAGATGAAGGCTGTAATACAGGAAATCAAAACCTCCCTTGAAAGTATTAAAAGCAGATTAGATCATACAGAAGATCAAATCTTAGATGTAGAAGACAAAACCTCTCATCTAGAAAAAAATCACCAAAAAGACTGAGAAAATAACCCTCCCAAATGAGAATAATATACAAGAAATATGAGGTACCATCAAAGACCCAAACATCCAGGGACCAGCAGTTAGCGTAATGGCTATGTCACTGGGCTCCCATGTAGTCGATCGCGGTTTGCGTCCCGGACCCCGTGGCTTAAAACTCAAGCCAGGCGCGTGTGTGTATGCCCAAAATCCCGAGAGGAGAATGAAGGAGAAGGGATTGCGGTGTGGCCATCCCCCCTGGGGGGGTGATTCCTCGCTTTCTGTCTCTCTGTCTCTCTCTGTCTGGCGAGCGAAAAAAAAAAAAAAAAAAAAAAAAAAAAAACCTCTCCAAAAGACCCAAACATCCAGATAATTGGTATCCCAGAAGGTTAAGAAACTAATAAGGGCATTGATAATCGATTCCATGAAATCTTGGAAGAAAACTTTTCAAATCTAGAGAAGCATTCAAATATCCAGACCTAAGAAATACACAGGACTCCAAATATAATTAACCCAAGGTCTTCTCCAAGGCATATCATAGCTATATTGGCCAAAACCACAGACAGAGACAAGATACTAAAATTGGCAAAAGAGAAATGTCAAATTGCTTTCAAAGGATATCCCAACAGGCTATCATTGGATCTCTCATGGGAAACAATGTAAGCAAGGAATGGAAAATATAGTCAAAATGTTAAGTGAAAAACAATTTCAACCAAGAATATAATACCTGGCAAGATTATCCTTTATATGGGAAGAAAAGACAAAGATATTCTCAGATAAACAAAACCTGAAAGAATTTACCAACACCAGACCAGCTCTTTAAGACATTCTGAAGGAACTGGTCTTTAAAACAAAACCTATAAAAATTGACTAAAGAAGAAAAAGAAAATCTAAGTTATTTATAATCATTAAAGTAATTGAATCTATAATAACATCTTACCTCTGAAAGATAACAATATACTTTAGTGAGGTTTTACAACTTTTGAGGAAAAAAACAGTTTTGTTTTACATAAATGGTTTGAGAGAATCTAAAAAAGCAGGATGGTGCCCCAGTACATTTTATGAGGTAACCTAAACTTGACATCAAAACTAAACAAACATGGGCAAAAAAATAATACTGGCCAAGCTTACTTATCAGCATTAATATAAAACAAATCTAAAACTGTACCATAGTTTCCTCGTAATATTCATTTCCCATAACTTCTTGAAGGCCTCTCCTATCTACCATATGACTCAGCTGTTCCACTCTACCCAATTTTAAGAACAAAGATATTTGAAAGAAAGAAGAAGAGAGAGAGGGAGAAAGAAAGGAAAAAAGAAAAGGAAGGAAAAAAAAGACAGTCTTTATGAAACAATAGCAGTATTCACTTAAGTCAGAAATGACACAAAGGATGTCTGCTAACATCTCTATATTACTAGAGATGAGGAAAAATGTACAAGAATAATATAAATTTTTTCTGATTTATTGAAGTAAATGTGACGTAAAATAAATGCACATATTTGAAGTGTACAGTTTGCTGTTTTGACATGTATATGCATCCATAAATTGGACCACAGTAATACTGCAATTTCAGCAGAAGAGAAATTAATTCCATGAGACTGAACTGGTGAAGTAGAATTTTTTTACTTTCGACTAAAACATTACTGATTTTTTTCTATGCTTTGTTTTCCAGATTTAAGGATTTTTGTCTTCTTTTGAGCTGTTGATAGGTTCAGTAATTTGTCAAAAAATTTTTTCTGGAAATTGAAACATAAACTTTTCTCCCTTCTTCACTCTTCTGATATTGAAAAATATCTGAGAGTATTCTTATTTTGTGGCAGAATGGTTATTTGCATAAATTCAATAATATCTGCTACCTTATATCAGAAATTGAAAATACTGATTATTGCCAGGGCTTTTACTGGAATGTCATATCTGAAGATATGACTAGAAAGCTAAGGAACTAAGGTAGATCTCAAGAAACTCAACAGAAGCTCTTGGAAAGACTGTCTGGTACTATAAACAGTTCAGCCTGGCAGGTAAGTAAAGAATGTCACTTCCTGACAAGCCCAAAAATCTTTCAAGTACAGATATTTAAAGGCATAGGCAGATGGTGAGTCCCTAACTTGACTCAGTAGCCTTGGGAGGCTTTTCGAAGAGTCTAATCTGAAGTTCCTTATAAAAGGTTCCAGCAAAGCCAAATAAAACAATTAGTATTCATTCTTATGGGTCTTTGTGCAAATAACAGACCAAATTGAGACTAAACTTACTTTTTTGCAAATAAAAAAAAATTTAAAATTAAAGATAAAAGTGGCAATAGAGAGAGAAAAAAGTTTCGGAAAAATATTACAGTGCATTTGTTACTAGATTTTAGCTCTGTCCATATCTGTTTTTGAGTTTTTAGTATCTACCTACTGTTTGAACAGAATCCAAAACTTTTTCCTGACTTTAAGGCTTAAGCAAACTTTTCTTAACATTTTAAAATTTTGATTTATTAAAGCTAAGATTGCTTTTCTTGAAATTAAAAAAAATACAAACATACCAGCTTAATGACTGCAGTAAGCTATATAGCTTCAGCTAGGTGCTACCTTATAGTATGTTCATCCTACTTAGAGTTTTATGCCTAAAGTCAGACATGTGTTCACAGGTATGTTTATATCAGCTGCACTTGCTATCAAAAGTATTTAGATTAACTAAGATCTTTTGTGAATCAATAAAATGTGAAGAAAAAAAAAGGTATGAAAAGCAACTGTAGATACCAGAGACAGTGTGGGAGGAGGGTGGGAAATGGCAGAGGGTGAGACAGTGGGAACTGGGGTGGGGGGGGAGCATAATATTTAAGAAACAGGAAATGGAGAATTATTTGTTGATGATAACATGTATGGTAATATCCATGATTGAGCCAATATATAGTATATTCTGTATTGGAAAACTCATATGATATGCTGCAATGATATACAGT
>NW_006159726.1:584759-598413 GCF_000334495.1 Tupaia belangeri chinensis | reverse complement strand
TGTAGGGAAGGAAATTAGGAAGAAAAAATGGAGAGGTAAGACATTTGTGGGACACAGAAATAGTTTATTATCTGTTGATGATACCATGCATAATATTTTCAACTGGACTGGTCTGAGGTGTATTTCATGTCACGTAAATTCTCTTTACAAGCTAAATGATGTATATGTGATTGAATGCATAAAAAACTGAAAATTGAAACTATGTTTTATTGAAACAAAAAAAAACATTAAATTACCATATGATTCAGCAATCTCACTTCTGAGTATATGCCCCAAAGAATTGAAAAGAAAACTGTGAAGAAATATTTGCATGCCCATGTTCATAGCATTATTCATCATATAATTATATAACTAAAAGATGTAATCAACTCAAGAGTCCATCAGCAAATTACTAGATAAACAAAATGTGCCATAGACATACAATGGAATATTATTCAGTCTTAAAACAAAGGAAATTTTGATACACACTACAATATGGAAGAACCTTGAAGACATTATGCTAAGTGACATAAGCCAGACACCAGAGGGCAAATAATGTATGATTTCATTTACATTGATACAAGACACAACCATTCTTTGGGCCCTGGACCACATGGGTTCTTGGCTTCATGCAGGGAAAATTCAAGAGCAAGTCAGTGAATGAGAACAAAAATGTTGATTGGGAGACAGCAGGAGGACTGCTCTGGGGAGAGAAAAGGAAAGGGAGGGAGTAGTCCGAAGTAATATTGTTATAGGCTTTTATTGCCTCTGATCAATGACAGTTAAATGTGGGTGGGCTATGCATAGGAACTTTGAGGAAGGAAAAGTCCAAGGGGTAAAGCCAAAGAGAACTCCTTGTGTAGACCTGTTTGTTTTTTATTTGCTCTAGGACACATATACTTGCTGGAGAGAGACAGAGGAAGAGAGAGAGTGAGAAAGCACTCCGGGGAAGGGGTGACAAACTGCAATTCCCTCTCCTTTACACTCCTCTCAAAATTTTGGGCACACACACATGTGCCCAGTGTATTTTTTTATTATCATCATAATCTTCTTTATATTACATTGGATTACATATAACTTTACAGTGTATTACATTGATTTTTCAAAAGGGAATGCCATGCATGTCAGTCAGTACAGAGACATTAATCTCCCCACTTCAACATTCAATATCTTTTCTATGTTTTCCCCAATCATTATTTCTATTGTTCTAATTATTTTTTAAAACAGTCAATCGCTATTTCTCATTTTGCTTGTAAAAAGACTTTGCCCATCATGAAATACTTCTCAGACCAATCCAGTTGAGAATACTATACATGTCATCATCAACAGTTAATAAGCCATATCTGTTTTCTTTCTTTCATAGCCTGGCTTACTTCACTCAGCAATAGATCCTCCATATCTGACCATTTTCTATCAAATTCCAGGGTCTTGTTATTTTTTATGGCTGAGTAGTATTCCATAGAGTATATATACCACACTTTTCCAATCCATTCATCAGTTTGTGGACATTTAGGTTGGTTCCATGTCTTGGCAATTGTGAATAATGCTGCAATAAACATGGATGTGCAAGCACTTTTCTGACTGAGCGTTCTCCTGTCTTTTGGGTAAATACCCAGAAGTGGGATTGCTGGATCAAATGGTAGTTCTATTTGTAGATCTTTGAGGAACCTCCATATTGTTCTCCACAGTGGTTGAACTAGTTTACATTCCCACCAACAGTGTAGGAGGGTTCCCTTTTCACCGCATCCCCGCCAACACTTATCACTTTTTATATTCTTAATCTTTGCCATTCTGACAGGGGTTAGGTGGTATCTCATTGTGGTTTTTATCTGCATCTCCCTTATGATGAGGGATGTTGAGCATTTCCTCATATGCTTTTTGGCTGTTCGTATGGCTTCCTTAGAGAGACTTTTGTTCAGCTCATTTTCCCATCTTTTAATTGGGTTAATCATTTTTTTTCACATAAGGCACTTGAGTTCCCTATGTATTCTGGTTATCAGTCCCTTGTCTGAGGCATATTTAACAAAAAATATTTTCCCATTCTGAGGGTTGTCGGTTCACATTTGTTACTGTGTCCTTTGCTGTGCAGAAACTTCTTAGTCTAATATAGTCCCACTTGTCTATTTTAGGGATTATTGCCTGTGCTTTGGGAGTCTTATTTAAGAAGTCTTTGCCTACTGCCCAGTGTATTTTTCAAGCCACAGGGTCCAGGACACGAACTGTGCTATAGGCTATGTGAAATCCAGCTGCCTTTACCACCACATCACCTGGTTGACCTGTACAGACTTGTTTTTACAAATGGCTCAAAAAGTGCCTAGCAAGGTAACATTTATCCCCCCTGAGCAGAAATTACTACATGTTAATGCATTATAATGAGGGTATAGTGAACTTTGGGTTTGGGTTTGGGTCATTCTTCATGCTTTCTTGGCTCCAGCTGGTTTCAAACAGATGTGTTAGCACACCCTTTCCAGCTGGAAGTAAAACACCCATCAGTGTCCTGAAGGCTAGAAACATGGTTCTACTAGCTTCCCACATGAATATGAGGTACCTAGAGTTTGATTAAATTTTACTAAATTCATAGAAACAGAAAATAGAAAGGTGGTTACCGGGTATAGGGGGAAATGGGAGTTGATGTTTAGTAGATTTGGAGTTTTATTTGGAGAGCATGAAAAAGTTCTGGAAATGAATAGTGTTGAATGACTGCATAACAACATGAATGTACTTAATGTTATAGAACTGCACACTTAAAAATGATAAAGTGACAAATTTTATGTTATACAAATTTCACCTCAATTAAAACACACACGCATACACACACACACACACACACACACACACACACTCCTGGAGACCAGAACTTCCTTTTCTTTGTTTAAAGTGGAAATTAAAAAGGCTCTTAAAGGCCAGGTGTCTGACCTGGTGGTTAAGGGCACCAGATTCCACACGGTCAACTGCTCAGTTCAAGTCCCAGACCGAGTGGCTTGAGAAACACACTGGGCATGTGCACATGTGTGCCCAAAAATGCCTACAGGAGACAGATGGAAGAGAAGGGATTGTGGCATAACCATTCCCCATGGGAGGTGCTTTCTCCTCTCCCTCTCTCTGTGTCTTTCTCTGGCGAATGTACACACCCTTTGCCAAAAAAAGAAAGCAAAAAAATAAAAAATAAAAACAGTCACCAGAGAGCAACCACTAAAATGTGGGCCAAGTTCAAGGCCTAATACAGAAGGTTATAATCATCTCACAAAATACCTTCCATCCAGCCTAACCAGAAAATGAGGGCTTCCAAATACTTTACATTGCCATTTAAAGCATTCATTTGGGGCTGCAAATCTATATTTGGTTAGCAAAAAGTTACCAATGTCCCTGATTGGCCCAGCACAATTAGGAATTATACCCCTGAGCTCAAAGCAGAAATAAAAAGCCAACAAAAGAATGTTTTCTTTACATAGGGTTTGAAAACCTTAGTTAACAGTTATATAAAGCTACAAATATGTCTTCTAGAAAAAAGCCCTGGATTTAGAAAGCCAATGTTGTTCTCAGGGTAGCATTGGTTGCTGCCAATCTATATTCTCCCTCTTCTTTACTGTTGGGAAACTGACCAATTTTACTACATATAAGGGGCAGATTCAAGTGGTTTGCAAGCTATTTAGAGCAAAGTTTTGACAAGTGTAGGCTGTTTTAGTAAAAAGCTTGGGAAGACTGGAGGCAGAGTCATAGAAGAAGTTTCTAAACTCAATAAAGCATAATACAATCTCACTAAAAAATCTGAAGTGTGGATTTCTAAAACTTGAGATTTATTTTTTTAAACACAAAAATTTAGTAAGTGACAAGATCAGGGCAGACCTCTTTTTTGGAGGGGTTTTTGCTATAGGACGCATGCACTCGCCAGAGAGAGAGAGAGAGAGAGAGAGAGAAAGCAAGAAATCACCCCCCAGGGGGGATGGCCATGCTGCAACCCCTTCTCCTCCATTCTCCTCTCGGAATCCTGGGCATGCATACACACGTGCCCGGCATGAGTTTAAGCCACTGGGTCCAGGATTCAAACCACGGTCGACTACATGGGAGTACAGCGACATAGCATTACGCCAACTGCTGGTCCCAAGGGCAGACCTCTTTTAATGAAGTGATACAAATCTATTTTGGTTTTAGGATATGCCCTTATTTTCAGCAAGACCTAGGTATCCCTCCAAATTTGTTGAACTATATTCCCCTTCTACCTTGGGCAGACCAAATCCCTCAGGCTCATATAAGAAGACTTTGACAATGGAAAATGTTCTCACTACATGGTTGACTGAAATAAATGAATATACAATAGAAATTGATTCTACAGTATGTGCAAGTCGTGATTTTTTTTAAAAAACCGTGCTGTATATCACTAAGAAAATAAAAAGACCAAAAGGAAATGCATCAAAATTTAAACAGTGGTTATATAGGTTTGAGGCTTATTCATGAGATCCATTTATAATATATATGTAAATTTTAAAAAATTTTCATGATAGAGTGGATGCATGTGCACACGAGTGAAGGGGAGAGACAGAAAGTGATAGAGACAGAGAGAGAGCGCACGATAGATGAGCACCCTCTACAAGGTCTGGTTACTCTGGGATCCCATTCCTTCAGGCCTCCAGCCCATGGAATCTTGACACTCATGTGTATGTTTGGCGTGTTTCAGGCTGATGTGGCTGGAAATTAGAACAATCGTAGCCAGGTAGGATTTGGCTATTCAAGAGCAGTGCATTACTGCAGCATCACAGAGCTGGTCCAATGTGCATATATAATTTTTTTTTCAGTATTTCCCAACTATATGACAATAAGCATATAATTCTTTTATAAGCAAATAAAAATCAATATATGTTTTTGTTTGCTTGTTTTGAGAGATTGTTTGTTATAGGGTGCGTGTACTTGCCGGAGAGGGAGACAGTGAGATGGAAAGTGGGAAATCGCCCCACAAGGAAGATGGCCATGCTGCAATCCCTTCTCTTCCATTCTCCTCTAGGGATCTTGGGCATGCACACACATGACCACAGTATGAGTTTCACCCACCTGGTCTGGGACTCAAACTGCAGTCAGTCATGTAGGAGTCCAGCAGCAGCATAACCACTATGCCATCTGTTGGCCCCATGTTTGTTTGTTTGTTTAATTTTCTATGGGGCATATGAGCTTGCAGGAGGGAGAGAGAAAAAGTGAGAAAGTACACCCCCGGAGAGTATGGCCATGCCACAGTCCCTTCTCCTACATTCTCCTCTTGGGATTTTGGGTACACACACATGCCTGGCATGTTTTTCAACCTGCCAGGTCTGGGACTTAAACCATGGAATTGATCATGTAGGATCCTGCCATGTTAACCACCACGCCACCCAGCTGCCTCCAATATGTGTTATTTAAAACAAAAGAATGCTGTTTGTCTCAGAATCTACTTTCTTTGGAGTTGATATCTTGGATCTTTTTTTTCTAGAGAGAGATTTTTGCTATAGGACGTGTGCGCTCACCAGAGAGACAAAGAGAGACAGAGAGACAGAAAGTGAGAAATCACCCTCCAGGGGGATGGCCACGCTGCAATCCCTTCTCTATTCTCCTCTTGGGATCTTGGGCACGCACCCACAAGCGCATGGTGTGAGGTTTATGCCACCTGGTCCGGGACTTGAACCACAATCAACTACATGGACATCCAGCGACGTAATAATTACACCATCTGCTGATCCCCTTGTGTGAGTTTTAAGCCGCTGGGTCTGGGACTCAAACCATGGTTGACTACGTGGGAGTCCAGCGATGTAACCATTATGCCATCCACTGATCCCTGGAGTTGATGTCTTTCATTACTTTCCACCCTTTTCATTTGATCACTCTTGTTCTAATTTTCATTGTAGACTGCCACCCTGACCTCTGGAGATGTATCTTGCCTCTGTCTCTTGCTGCTGCCTTGGTTTCTGACCTGTGGTTCTATGCATATGCCTTAACCCACTGTCAGGTTCCTAAACTTTTGCCCACTTGGCTTGCCACTCCTTGGCCCCTGACTGCCATTTTTCATGATCTTTCCCATACTGGCTTCACTTTCTGTGGCTCCTGCTGCTGCCCAACATGAATACATGAACTGAAACCTCAGTTTTTTTTCCTCCATTTACAAATGACTCCTTTTATCATCAGTGTTTTCATTTCCAAGAGTTGCTATAACAAAATGCCACAGTCTGGGTGGCTTATACGATAAAAACGTATTTTTTCACAGTTCTGAAGACTGGAAGTCTGAAATCAAAGTATTAGCAGGTTTGATTACTTCTGAAGTCTCTCTCCTTGGCTTACAGATGGCCACCTGCTCAGTGTTCTCACCTCTGTGCACACACATCTCTGGTGTTTCTTCCTGTTTCTTCCTCTTCTTATAAGGACACAGTCTGATTGGATTAGAGCCTACCCTAACAGCCTCATTTGAATTTATTGATCTTTAAAGGCCCCATCTACAAATATTTTCAGATTCTAGGGGGGCGAGGTAAAGCTTCAACATATGAACTGGGGGGGGGACACAATTTAGTTCATAACAAGGGTTTATTATTACTACTATTATTATTTGTTAGAGTGCACAGGTGTTTGTTTTAGGGAAAATGAACAGAGAAAGCACTCCCAATGGAGCATGGTTGTACCCCAATTCTGTTTCTTCCATTTTTCCATCCCATCACGATTTTGGGCACGCATATCCACAAGTCCAATGTGTTTTGCAGCCCAGTGAAGCTGGGATTCAAACTGTGGTAAGCCATGTGGGTCTGGCTCTCTATACACAACACTTAACCACTGGACTATGGGGCTGGCCCTAATAGTCAGGGACTTTGTGAACAAAATTCATTCTAGGTAGTCTGAACAGAACTGGGATTTATGAAAGGATATTAGGTAGCACACAGAGTCTCCTGGAGGACCGAGGATCTAGTTTGGAGGCTCCACCGCTCAAACAATACCCAGACATATCTTAGTACTGCTTGTGTGGAACACACACAACTGCCACCAACAATCCCATGAGATTCCTGCTAGGGTTTTAACCACATCTACCACTAAGGGTGGACACCACACAGTCATGGATTCCATGGATTCCATGTATGTCTGCCTACTAATGTTGCTGCTTCTGAACAGAAGTTTCACTTTTGTTGTTGTATTTGATCATGGGAAACCTAGATCAAAGATTTGTACACCGGGCCCATATGCGTGCGTGCCCAAGTTCCCAAGAGGAGAATGGAGGAGAAGGAAGGGATTGTGGTGTGGCCATCCCTGGGGGGTGGTATCTCGCTTTCTATCTCTGTCTCTCTTTGTCTCTCTTGTGAGTGCACATGCCCTATAGCAAAAATCTCTCAAAAAAATTAAAAAAAAAAAAGATTTGCACCTTAGCTGCAAGGCAAGCAGGGAAAAGGAACCATTGTCTTCTACCTTAGAGAAGTGTTAATTAGAATGTCAGGAGATGGGAAATTTCAAAATAAAGGAAGAACTTCAAAAGGTGCTTGGCAGCAAAAGGCAACAAAAAATATCTATTATACCACAGATAAAGATATTTAAGAGCAGGGAGAGCTATATTCTTGAATGGTTTCCCTTACTCTTTCCATCTTGACTTTGATTTTCTTTTTAGTTATTTTCTTTTTATGTAGTTCTACCTACTGGTGAAAGTCATACATGCTCATTAGAGAAAAAATTGAAAACTCAGAAAAACACAAAAAAGTTAAAATATCTTCTTACCCATTGATAACCATTATTGCCATTTTGGTATATGTCCTCACATTCTTTTATTTATATATATATATATATATATATATATATTTTATACACACACACACACACATACACATACATGCGTACAATAAAGGATATGGTATTCCATGCCTGTTATTTTTGTAGTTTGCTGCTTTAACTCACCAACTTGTATGAATGCTGGGTTTTCCAAGTCAATTCCCCCTACAAGTGACTTTATACTATTAAAGTGCCTAACTGCTTTTAATTTAGTCTGTGTCAAAATTTTTAAAATTTTAAGCAAAATGTTAAGTCAGTGTATTTAATTTCTTCCATGAGTGAGAGAAAAAGATAGACAGTATACTCAACAAGATCTTGAGGCTGTGATCCACCCCCAGCCTTAGCCATCCCTAGAGCCCCAGCACACGTGAGTGCCTGGCATAGTCAGGGAAGTCTCTGGATGCAAACCAGAAAGCTTCTAAAACAGGTCAGCCTCACAGGGCATCACGTTTTACCATTGAACCATCATCTGCAGCTCTTATTTTTAATTCAAATTTTTTTTAATTAGGAAGAGCTAATTTAATGTATCTTTCCTCTATTTTTCCATTTCTTTGGAAAAAACATAACAAAATAAAAAGTGAATTTTTCCTGTCTTCAGTGAAGATCTTGCTGTGACTTTACTTATGAGGTTATTCTAGCCAATGGAGTTGGCCATTATTATATTCATTTGCATTGAAATCCTGAATATTTGTGGTTATTGATGCTTTATTGAATCTCTTAACATGTTATCCAATAACTGATAGATAAAAATAATGTTGTGTTAATCAGAGAATATCTAATGTCATTTAAAATCTCCTCCTCACATCTGCCTATATCAACAGAAAATTTGCTGTTGCTGGTTTGTTTTTGAAGAGGTCATTGAGGGACCCAAGAAGGCATGTACGTCTTTTCCCAGAATTTTTTTTTTGGGGGGGGAGAGGTTTTTTGCTATAGGGTGCGTGCACTCACCTGAAAGACAGAGAGAGACAGAGAGACAGAAAGCGAGAAATCACCCCCCAGGGGGGATAGCCACACCGCAATCCTTTCTCCTCCATTCTCCTCTTGGGATCTTGGGCACGCATATACACGCGCCTGGCGTGAGTTTAAGCCACCGGGTCCAGGACTCAAACCGCGGTCGACTACATGTGAGTCCAGCGACATAGCTATTACACTAACTGCTGGTCCCTTCCCAGAAATTTTGCCACTCTGTTACAGTATGGGTCAAGCTCTGGGACTGAAATTCATCCCTATCTTCACCTCAAAGCTCCTGATTAACCGATCCATGTTAAACCTGGGGGCCAGCAGGTGGCTTGGTGGTTAAAGTACTGGCCTCCCATAAGGTTGACTATAGTTCAAGTCCTGGAGCTGGCGACTTACTTTCTCACTTTCCCTCTGTCTCTCTGTCTTTCTCTGGTGAGCACTTGTGCCCTATAGTAAATTTAAAATTAATACTAAATAAAATTGATTAAATAATTTTTAAAAACTAAACCTGGTGTGTTCTATTGTTCATATCCAAGATTCCTAACTTCTTTATTACCCTGCTAAACATGAAGAATCCATCAAGTACTATCTTTTACAATATCATATTATTTCAATAAAGCTGTGATGTCTGTGTTCAAAAATCCCCAAGTTCATGATAAACCTTGAGTATTTAATCTGTTTTTTGTTTTGTTTTGTTTTGTTTTGTTTTGTTTTGTTTTCTGGCCCATGGTAGGCTGAATAATGGCCTCCGAAAGATATCCCACCCTAACTCCTGCAACCTGGAAATGTATTACATTCCATGGAAAAAGAGACTTTGCAGATGTGACTAAGGTTACAGAGTTTAACACAGAGTGCTTGTACTAGATTATCTAAATGGGCCCAATCTAATCACATAAGGCCTTAAAAGCAGAGAACTTTTTCTGGCTAAAAGCAGAAGCGTGGTACAGGAGAGAAAGTTAGAAATGTGAGACATGAGAAGGACTCTGCCTGCCATTACTAGAGAAGGCCAATTGGAAAGCATAAGAAGGAATAAGGACAACCTCTAGAAGCAAAGACAAGCCCCTGACTGACAGCCAGCAAATAAATGAGCGTCTTAGATCCACAATTACAAGGAACTAAATCCACCCAACTACCTGAAGGAGCTTGAACTTTTGGAAAGGTCCTGCCAATACCTTAATTTTAGCATTAGGAGACCCTAAACAGAGTATCCAGTTGAGCCATGTTGACTTTTGACCTACAGAGTTGTGAACTAGTAAATGAGTGTTGTTTTAACCTGCTAAATTCTGTTCTGGTATTCTAGTATTCTATTGCAGCTACAGTAGAAACTAAAATGTGGTCAGTAATCAAAATCTACCATTTAGATTTAAGGTCCATTTTAAAGTTTAATTATTAGATTAAAAATAAAGTTGCCTGTAAGACAGAAATATTGATATATGAATTATGATATCATTTATTCAGAAAACTTCAAAACAAAATCATTTTTATGTTACTACAAACCAACTAAAATGGCCTCAACCTTGTATAAATTTCTTACTTCCTTCTTGGGTCATTTCTTTAGAAGGTTGTGAATGTTTTGCATTTAACATTTATTACGATGTGAAATGAAACAGAGATGGGGCTAGCAGGCAGCATAGTGGTTAAGTGACGGACTCCCACATGACTTACCATGGTTCAAGTCCAGACCTGGCAGCTTGAAACATGCCAGGCATGTGTGTGTATGCCCAAAATCCTGAAAGGAAAATGAAGGAGAAGGAACTGTGATGTGACCATCCCTCTAGGGGGTAATTTCTTGCTTTTTCTCTTTCTGTCTCTCTCTGTCTCTCCAGCAAGCACATGCACCCTATAGCAAAAATCTCTCCAAAAAATAAGAAAGAAAGAAAAGAAACAGGGATAAATACTCATAAAAATTAATACATATGGAACCAGTAGGCATGGTGGTTAAGGTGCTGGATCCCACTCCCACATGGCTGACTACAGTATGAGTCCTGGACCTGGCACCTTGAAAATTGCACAGGACACATGTTGATACATGCCTAAAATCCCAGGAGGAGAATGGAGAAGGGATTTTAGTGTGCTCATCCCTCCAGGGAGTGATTTCTCACTTTCCCCCTCTCTCTGTCTCTCTCTTTCTCTCTCTCTGGTGAGCACATGGGCCAAATGGCAAAAAACTTTTTAAAAGAAGTTAATACATACTCTAATTCAAAAACTCTATATGTTGTCATCTTTGTATTTGAAGGGGATGAGACTGTGTAAAGCTATTTTATTTATTTATTTATTTTAATTTTTATGAAATAAAAAGTGTAAAAAGGGATGAGTTCTACTAGAGAGGTTCATATAGATTATGTATCTGTCAGGAAAGGCTAAGTTATACTATAAAACAAAAACCTCCAAATCATGTTTAAGCAATTTTTAATTAAAAAAAAAACAGTTTTAGTTTTAATAGGTCAAAATCAAAAAACAGTAAGAGAAATTTGCTTAAAACTTAAGGCCAGAAAAAAGTTTAGGATTCAGTTCAAACAGTAGGTAGATGAACCTATCAATGATTCAAGAGAAGACATAAATTTTTAAATCTGGAAAACAAAGCATAGAAGAAAACCAGTGATATTTTAGTCAAAAGTCATAAAATAATATCTCACCAGTTCAGTGTCATGTAATTAATCTCTATTCTGTTGAATTTGCAGAATTATTGTGGTCTGATCTTTCTGTTTAAGTTCTGGAAGTTAATATTCAACACTAGTATTGATCTTTCCAGACTTGTCCCTACCATTAAGTTGGCCATTTTCTTAGTTGTTTTTCGTACTCTTATTTCTGTGTGTCTGAATTTAGTTTTCCTGGTATAGTGCTCCCTTCCGAATTTCTTAGAGAGCTGGTCTGGTGTCAGTAAATTCTTTCAGGTTTTGTTTATCTGAGAATGTTTTTGTCTTTTCTTCCCATATGAAAGATAATCTTGCTAGGTATGTTTCTCTCTTGCCAATTTTTGTATCTTGTCTTTGTCTGTGGTTTTGGTCAATCTGGCTATGATGTGCCTTCTCTAAGATCTTCTTGGGTTGATTCTATTTGGAGTCCTTTGTGTTTCTTGGATATTTGAATGCCCCTCTAGATTTGGAAAGTTTTCTTCCAGGATTTCATGGAATAGATTATCAATCCCTTTACTAGTTTCTTCACCTTCTAGGATACCAATTACCTGGATGTTTGGGCATTTAATAGAATCTAGTATTTCTCGCATATTATTGTCATTTTTTTAGTTATTTTCTGTCCTTTTGGTGAATTTTTCTAGGTAAGAGGTTCTTTCTTCTACAATCTTCTGAATGAGCGGATCTGCTTTTAATACTTTCAAGGAAGGTTTTGATTTCCTGTGTTACAACCTTCATCGCTAACAGTTCCATTTGATTCTTTTTTATGGTGTGTATTTCCTCTTTCAGATCATGGAAGAACTTCCTCACCACCTGGAACTCATTGTCTCTTTTCCTGCATCTTCTGGAGTTTGTTGTCCCTCTTCTCTTGCCTCTGTTAGCTTTGTCACTACAAATATTCTAAATTCTTTTTTATTATCATTTATATATTTTTATTATTATTCATACATTAAATCACTATACATCATTTAGATTGTGAAGAGACTTTACCTAGCATGATCTACACCTCAGTTCAGCCCAGTCGAGACCTCCATACATATCCTCGTCTTCTTTATCTGACATTTCCACGAGTTCCATTGTATTGTCTGTGGAGGATGAGGAGTTATTCTTTCCCTTGAGGGAGAGAAATTATCTTGGCTTCTCATATTTCTTATGCCTCTGTGGTAGTTTCTGGTCATCTAATGAATTATATTTTTTCCTAATTTTTGGAGTTAAATCTGAATGTTCAGAGACATGCAGGAGGTGTTCTGCAATCTCTCTGCAGTTCCTTTTTTTCCCTTTGTGCAGCAGGTTCCGTGGGGTTTGAGGATTACTCTGATCTAGATCTTGGGTTCAGGAGAGTGAAGTCTGGGCAGAAAAATCTTCAGTTGTTCTAGTCTCTGAAAGGGGCCTCTCAGAGCTCAACTGTAGATGGCTTGTGATTGGTCTTTCTAGATCTTGGGGTCAGAAGGGTGATGTCTGGGTAGAAAACCTTCAGTTGTCTGTAAAGCTATTTTAAAATGACACTGATAGTTTGTTCTGAAATAAGGAGAAGCTTAAGATTCCAATCTCATTATTCCAAGGTAACAGGTTTTCTATTTCCCATTCCAATAAGTCATAGCCATTCAAATGCAATTTCTGTCCATGAAGCCAGACAAAAATTAAGAGATAGACTTGTGTAGAAGAGTTTCCAAAAACAAGAAGTAGCCACAGTTTTGCAGGCAGCCAAATTCAGGAGTCAATACATTAATCGTGTCTATCTTTTAAATCACTATATTCAGCTTTAGGCTTTGATGTGGTCAGAGAAAAGAAGACACAAAGGAATACATCAGGGGCATCCTGATGATGTGCAATGTGGGCTGTGGGTGGCCCTAACCCAGAGAGATGCTTCCTTGTTGTTACTAATAATTGCTTATCATCATTGGATGCTTGCCTGATGTAATGAGATCATTGGGGGAATAATAAAATTTTTTAACACTGACATATAGGAGCAAATTTTTCTGAGCTGTGTTATTGTAAAGATGTTCCTTATATCCACATTGTGTTCAAACTTATGTTTGCTTTGGTTTATGAGATTTTTTAGGTAGACATCAAAAAAGATGTATTTAATTATTTTATTTCAATGTTTATTGAAAAATACAAATGCCCTATATCCCAGGAAGCCACACTGAATAAGTGTGTAAAATGTAATTAAAATTGATACATGGTCCTAGCAAGTGGTGTGGTGGTTAAAGCGCTGGAATTCTCACATGGCCAACCATGGTTCAAATCCCAGATCTGGTGGTTTGCTTTCTCTCTCTCTCTCTCTCTCTCTCTCTCTCTTTCTCTCTCTCTCTCTTTCC
>NW_006159726.1:571270-584688 GCF_000334495.1 Tupaia belangeri chinensis | reverse complement strand
ATCTCTCTCTCTCTCTCTCTCTCTCTGCCTTTCTCTGGCAAAACCCATGTGAAAAAAATAATATAAATAAATAAATTAAAGAATTCTTTTTTAAAAAAAATGGTACAAAACTATATTTACAATGTCTACAATTCTGTGTATTCCCAATGAGGATAAGACTAGACACAAATTTGGAACATTAAATAGATTGATTATTTAAAGAGTTAGGACAAATAATCATGTAATGCAACTCCAAGTGAGAAGAACACAATCTTAAGATTCTGTATGCAAGAGCCAAATCTATACTCAGAAATCAGATTTCTTTTTTCTTTTTTAATTTTTGAGAGAGAGAGAGATTTTTGATAAAGGGCAAATGCACTCACCAGAGACACAGCGAAAGACAGAGACAGAAAGCAAGAAATCACCCACCCAGGGGAGATGGCCACACCACAACCCTTTCTCTTCCATTCTCCTCTCAGGACTTTGGTCACACGTGCACATGCACCCAGTGTGAGTTTTAAGCCACCGAGTCTGGGACTCGAACCACAGTCAACTATGTGGGAGTCCAGCGACATAACCATTATGTCATCTGCTGATCCCCTATAATCAGATTTCTAAATTTATTTGAAATAGTAGTGCAACTTTTATTGTATTTCTACTAGATTTATAACTTTGCACTTTCAATTTGTACTACTGTCTTCAGTCATTGTAATATAAGTAAGTACCATCTTCAAAAACAAATTGCATTTAAAAAAGAAAACTATGGCCTGGCTATGGTGGCATGCACTGCTAAGATGATGTACTCCACAGGGTGAGACCATCCTGGGTTTAGTTCCTGATCCAACCAAAAGGCTGGGCATGGCAGCATATGTCTGTAGTCCTAGCTAGAAGGCTGAGACAAGTAGATCATGACAGAGACCCTGTCTGGAAAAAAAAAAGAAGGAAAAATGATCATTTTACTGTGGAAAAACATGAGGATTACCTCCTTAACCAAGTAATTCAAGATAATATCATCAAATTTGGGATAACCTGCCTCTTGATATCCTGCACTGAGAACACATCACTTCTCTGGTGCTTCTACAAAATATGAACAACTTGAATTTATGCATAAAGAGATAAACAAACTTAAATTGAAGGATACACTACTAAGCAATTGGCCTGTGTTATTCATAAATGTCAATTTTATGAAAGGCAAAGAAGAAATGGAGACATTATTCCAGATTTTAAAAATTTAAAGATCTGCCTACTAAAGGTGGACTATAATATTGAGTTGGAAAACAGGTCAAAGGGGGGAAAAGACATTATTAGAAAAAACTGGTGAAATTTGAATATAGACTGTGTAGATTATAGTATTGTATCACTATTTCATTTTCTGAATTATAGGTGTGTGTGTGTGTGTGTGTGTGTGTATTTTTTTAAGTGTGTGTGTACTTGCCAGAAAGAGAGAGAGATACAGTAATAAATAAAGTAAGGAATCAGCCCCAGTGGGGAGGGCCACACTGCAATTTCTTCTCCTCTAGCCTCCTCTTGGGATTTTGGGCACACAAACACATGCACCCAGTGAAATTTTTCAAGCCACAAGGTCCAATACTCAAACTGCAGAGAGAGTCCAGCACTTTAACCACTACACCACCTGCTAGTTCCCTGAATTTTATATTTTTACCATGATTATAAAAGAGAATGACCCTGTTCTTAAAAAATACACTTTGAAGTGTTGATGGGGGGTGGGGAAGGGGGAACAAATTCTGTGGCTTACTCTCAAATGCTTCAGAAAAGTAATGACAAAGACAAGAAAGTGTGTGTGTGTGTGTGTGTGTGTGTGAGAGAGAGAGAGAGAGAGAGTATGTATAGAAAGAGTGATAAAACAAGTGTTACAGGACCAGCAGATTGGATAATGGTTATGTTGCTGGACTCCCATGTAGTCGAACATGATTCAAGTCCCAGATCCAAAGGCTTGAAATTCACACCAGGCAAGTGTGCATGTGTACCCAAAATCCTAAGAGGAGAACGGAGGAAAAGGGATTGTGACATGGCCATCTCCCCGGGGGGGTGGAGGGGGGTGATTTCTCGCTTTCTGTCTCTCCGTCTCTCTCTGTCTCTCTGATGAGGTCATGTACCCTATAGCAAAAATCTCTCTCAAAACAAAAAACAAAAACAAGTGTTACAAAATGCTAACAATTGGTAAATCTGGGTGAAAGGTGTACCTGAGATCTTTGTAATTTTTTTCTCAGTGGAACTTATTTGTAACATTAAGTTATAACAAAGCAAAATGAAGACTAGCCCTAGCGCCTAGTGGTTAAGGGAGCCATATCTCACATAGCCAATTGCAGTTCAAATCCTGGTCCAGACAGGAAAAACAAACTGGGCATGAGTGCGTGCATGGCCCAAATCCTGACAGGACAAAGAAATAGAGGAGAAGAGATCACAGTGTGATGTGACCATGTCTCATTAGAGAGTACCTTTTCCCACTCCCTCTCTCTGTGTTTCTCTTTCTCTCACTAGCATGTGCACAAAAACTTTGGTAATTTAAAAAAAAAGCTCAGAATGTAATGAAATAAAATAAAATATAAACCTAAAAGATATTTTATGATTGTGTTGAATCTGAGACTCCAGCTCCACTCTCTACCCAAAAATAGGTAAATGTTAATTCAACTCAAACTGTGTAAGCCTTTGGTTAAATTTGTTCTTAAATATTTCACCCTAAATTAATGTTGATTTCTTAACAATGTCTTCCTCATTTTCTCAACAACAAATACTAGGCAAGAGGATGTTGCTAGAAAGAAAGACCACATTGAGCTGAACGATTGACCTCCTGAGAGACTTGCACTTCCTCAAAACAGCCCAGGGGGACTGAAACAAGCAAACAGGACTACAAGCTGTTTACACCCCAATTTCAGTGCTACAATTAAGTAGAACTGACCTAGAGACAAGATACATTCATAGTGACTTATACCTGCCCCCTCCCCAGAAATTACCTATACCAAACTTTTCATTAAGAAACTTGGGTAACTCAACTCTTTTTCCACTACTGTTATTGCTATTGCAGAATATAACAATGTTAGCACTATAAAATTAAATTCTGCTTATTTAGATAAGGGAGCAAGTAATGTTTCATTTTTAAACAATTCTGCTTTTATAGTATATTTTAAAACAATTTCTTCCTTTAAAAAGGAAAACACAATCTGTACATTTATGCAATTGTGAATAGAATTTTCTACTACAGAATCCATATCTCAATTATTGTCAATGAATGTGCACAGTCTAGATAGCATATTTTAGGTTGGCAAATAGAATATGCCAGAAAAATGCATTATACCTTAAGACTTTAATTTTCCTTCAACCTATTTATGACAGATACAGCTAGCCAATGAAAAGAAAAGTAATAAAAACATAGAAAAGAATATTATCCTTCTCATTGCTTGGTCTCTACACTCCTGATTCTCCCAGGGATAAATTGTAATTGCCCCCTGGGATAAAGAATGAAGACACACATAAAATCTAGCTCTGATTGTGCAAGAGATTGCTAATCACCAAGACAACAATAATGACAGGACTAAACTGCAAAATCCAAGGACAACAAGCAAATGAGTCAGCAGCAATTATCGGCCTAAAAATCAGTTCCATGAGAAAAATAATTTGGGGTCCCTTGAGCATAAAAGATATCAGGCTTTCTTTATATCAATTTCTCAAATGCTTTAAAAAGAAAAGGAATACTTTTTTTTCAGCCTTTACTGCCTTAGAAATAATCTTAAGTATTCAGTACCGATGCCATCTTCAAGTATCTGTTTTTTAGTCAGCAGCATATTATTTTGTAAAATTTCAAACCTTCAGAAAAGTGATAAGAATAGTATAATGAGTACCTATATATGTTTCACCAAGATTCACCAATTGAAGTATATTTATTTTCTCTCTCTTTCCCCCACATACATTTGTCTCTTTTTTCCTTGTCTCTCCTTTTCTTTTCCTCTTTTTTCCCCTGAACCACCTGAGAGTGTGTTGCAGTATTATGACCCTTCATCCTAATAGTTAAGTATCTACCTTTTGGCAATAAAGACGTTTTCCTAGATAACCACAATATTGTTATCACATTTGCAAACTTGAACATAAATACAATACTGTTGTCTAACATACAGTGAATATACAAATTTCCTTGACTTTCTCCCAAATGGCCTTTATATCTGGGACTTTGGGGTTTTTTGTTTTTTGTTTGTTTGTTTGTTTTCTTGAGAGGTTTTTGCTACATGGCGCATGTGCTCTCCAGAAAGACAGAGAGAGAAACAGAGAGAGAAAGCGAGAAATCACCCCCTAGGGGGGATGGCCATGCCGCAATCCCTTCTCCTCCATTCTCCTCTCAGGATCTTGGGCATGCATGCACACATGCCCAGCATGAGTTTAAGCCACCATCGGGTCTGGGATTCGAACTGTCAACTACATGGGAGTCCAGCGACATAGCCATTACACCAACTTCTGGTCCCATATATCTGTTTTTATAACCTAGTTTTAAATGAACAGCACATACTACATATCTCTTTAGTCTTCTTTAATCTAGAGAACTTCTTAGTTGTTTTTCCTCATTTTTACATTTTTTTGGTCTTTTATGACATTGACATTTTTTAAGAATCCATACCTATTTTCTGTAGCTTAGTCATACTGTTCTGAGAGTGGAAGAATGGAAAACTTAGCCCCAAAGCAAATTATAATTGAAATAGTATGTTAACTTTCTAGTAATATTCAAAGCCCAGCTCTAGCTATGACTTGAAAAAGTTTTTTAATCTTCTCTGAGCCTCAGTTATCTGATTAGTTAAATGGAAATAATGATCCATATTTTACAAGGCTATAGTGAGGATTATAAATTGGAGAGATCTCTCAAGAAAACGATTTGGGGTTTTGGGAGGTTGAATGAAGAGCAACGCAGATGTGGTAGCTCTTGCTGTGGCTATAGGATAATAAGCCAGGAACTACTATTATACCTGTTGATTAATTACGGAAGACTATACGAATTGAGAAAATTAGAGAAGGTACCTATGGAGTTGTGTATAAGGGTAGACACAAAACTACAGATCAAGTGGTAGCCATGAAGAAAATCAGACTAGAAAGTGAAGAGGAAGGGGTTCCTAGTACTACAATTCGAGAAATGTCTCTACTAAAAGAACTTTGTCATTCAAATATAGTCAGTCTTCAAGATGTGTTTATGCAGGATTCCAGGTTATATCTCATCTTTGAATTTATTTCCATGGATCTCAAGAAATACTTGGATTCTATCCCTCTTGTCAGTTAATGAACTTGTCACTTGTTAAGAGTTATTTGTACCAAATCCTATGAAGGATTGTATTTTGTCACTCTAGAAAAGTTCTTCACAGAAACTTAAAACCTCAAAATCTATTGACTGATGACAAAGAAAGAATTAAACTGTCTGATTTTGGCCTTGCCAGCTTTTGGAATACCAATTTGAATATACACATATGAGGTAGTGACACCATGATACAGATATCCAGAAATATTGCTGGGGTCAACCCATTACTTGACTCTGATTGACATTTGGAATATAGGCACCATATTTGCAGAATTAGTCAACAAGAAACCACTTTCCCATGGGGATTCAGAAATTGACTAACTCTTCAGAATTTTCAGAGCTTTGGGCATCCCCAATTATGAAGTGTGGCCAGAAGTGGAATCTTTACAGGACTGTAAGAAGACATTTCCCAAGTGGAAGCCAGGAAGTCTAGCATCCCATGTCAAAAATTTGGATGAAAATTATTTGGATCTGCTCTTGAAAATGTTTGGTCTATGATCCTGCCAAATGAATTTCTGGCAAAAAGGCCCCGAATCATCCATATTTTAATGATTTGGACAATCAGATTAAGCTTTCTGACAAGAAGTTTCACATATTGTATCAGGAACAAAGAGCTGTACTTTTACTGTTGACTTTATTTCTGTTGTGTATATTTTTTTCTTTGTTGTAAAACTTAAGCTGTACTTCATTCTTTTAACTTCAAAAATATAACTTTAAAATGTAAATATTGTTCTATATAAATTTAAATATAATTCTATATATGTTTGTAGATCTCACTGTAACATGTTTGTTACTATTCTAAAACTATAAATTTAGAGAAAAAAAGAAAGCAATTTGACATTCTATCAAGAGTCTTAAACATACTTGTATTTGTGGACCCAGTAATTCATTTTGTTTTGTTTTATTTTGTTTTGTTTTTAAATTGGTAGTGTATGCCGACACTCGCCAGAGAAAGACAGAAAAACAGAGAGAGAAAGCACTCCCCAAGGGGTCATGGTCATGCCATAATCTCTTCTTCTCCATTACTTCATCCTGTTGGTATTTGGGATACACACATGTGCCTAGCATGTTTTCCAAACTGCCATGCCAAGACTCAAACTGTGGTTAGTCATGTGATAGCCAGTTCCCTTAACCATTAGGCTACCAGGCTAGCTCTATGGGCCCAATAATTCTACTTCTAGCAATGTATCCCTAGGAAATTATCAGAGATATAGACAAAAATATTTAGACAATGATGGTCATTACCATGGGTGTCAGAGGAGCCACTGGGTGAACAATGTTATCAATACATTCTCCATCTCCTTTATCAGCTTCAAGATCCTTGTCTTCATCACTTATTCCCAACTTTTACTAAAGGCAACCCTGTGTCCAGCACTGTGCTGATTTATGGACTGCTGTAGCAAGATTAAAAGTCATGCTGTGGGGATCAGCAGATGGCATAATGGTTACATTGCTGGACTACCATGTAGTCAACCACTGTTCAAGTCCTAGACCCAGCAGCTTAAAACTCATGCTGGGCAAGTGTGCATGCGTGCCCAAACTCCCAAGAGGAGAATGGCAGAGAAGAGATTGCAGCATGGCTATCCCTTCTGGGGGGTGATTTCTCACTTTCTGTATCTCCAGCGAGTGCGTACACCCTATAGCAAAAACCTCTCTACGTACCCCCTATAGAAAAACCCTCTATACCAAAAAAAAAAAAAAAATGGTCATTCTGTGGAGGAGCATTTGATAACATTCAAGTGAAATAGGAATATAGGGCTTAAGGAAAAATCAAGACAAATATGCATGTACAATGAGATCCCAACTTTGTTTAATGTTGACAGAATTATATTTAGAGAGAAAGCTAGGGAAAAATGCAATAAAATTTTATACTGAGTAGTGAGATTTAGGATAAATTACATTTTAAAGGAAAAATGATAAGATTTTCATATAGGTTGTGCCAATATGTGCCAAACCCCAAGCTTGACAGGTATCAATCCCGTTCATAGTTGATTGGCAATAACTGATCATATGACCACTCTTAAATAAAAAGAGGACCTATAGATTTAATCCCTGATGGATCAGCATCTTCCCAACTATAACACTATATACAAAAGAAGAGATCTGATAGTTAGCTAGCTATGTCACACCCTAAAATTTATTTTTGTCTGATATTAATACATTTATACAACATTTTTTTCTGGTTAATGTTTTCTACACAAATATCTTCTGCTAATCTTTTATCTTCAATCTTTCTGAAGCATTTTATCTCACTACTAAACAGCACAAACCTGGATTTTATTTCATTTTTTATTTTCACAATCTCTGACGCCTAATTGATAAATATAATCCATCTATATGTATTGTGATTTCTAAGACACCTATAGTTACTTCTGCTATCTTATTTACACTTTCTATTTTTACTACTCTTTTATTCTTGTTTCTTCTCCTTTTCTACCTTCTTTATGATTATTTTTTTTACCTTTCTTCTTTTTTTCCTATTCTGGATATTATGCATTGCTTCTAGTATTTCTATATTTAGGAAATAACTCAAAATATTAGCACACATGGATACTGAACTTGGAGTTTAATATTATTCAATATCTCTGGGGCTGACAGGTGGCATGGTGGTTAAGGGCACTGGACTCCCACATGGCCAACCACATTTCTTGTCTCAGACCTGGCAGCTTGCTTTCTCACTTCTCTCTTACGCTGTCCTTCTCTTATCAAATTACAATAAATAAATAAAATTAAGTTAAATGAAATAATTCTTTAAAAATTATATTTTTTCAATATCTCATTTTTTTTCCTGAACAATGTAAGGAATTTAGAACATTCCAAATCTAATTGGCCATTATCCATCCAGTATACTATTGATTTAAGATTTTTGTCTTATCTTAATTTTATGATCTAAATAAAATATTATTACTGTTATTATTTGATAAAGTTTATGTGCTTGGATTCCTCCTACTCGATTTTTGCAAGTTTATTTGTTCGTCATTTATTCTTATATCTGATATTCATTATGGGATCATTTGTCCTAAAGAGTACATGGTAACAAATTTTCTGTTTTTCTTTATCTAGAAATAATCTTCATTTTTCCCTCTCTTTTAAAAGATAATTCACCTGTGTGTCCAATTTGAGATTGATAGTTATTGTTTTTCCACTGTCTGATTTTATTTTTGCTGTTGGTAAAACTAAACCTGCCATCAATCCAATTGCTTTTTGGTTTTGGTAATCGTTTTTTTCTTTTTTCCCATTGGGTCTTTGGGAAAGTCATGATACATTTTTGCATAGAAAAAAAATAGGAAAATATGTCATGACTTTCCTGATGACCTAATAATTGCTTTTGAGATTTTTATTCCTTGTCTTTGGTGTTCTTCAGTGTCACTATGATAAATATATGAGTATTTTTTTTTATTGTTCTCAGATGTTATTGTTGTTCTTCAAACTGAATATTCATGTTTTTCAACAATTCTAGAAAATTCTTTGTCATTATGTATTATGCAATCATCCCTTGGTATCCATAGGGGATGGTTCCAGGACCCCCTACAGATACCAAAATCTATAGATGTTTAAACTCCTTATATAAAATGGTGTAGTGTTTGTGTATAACCTATGCACTTTCTCTTGTACAATTTAAATTAACTCTATATTACTTATAATATCTAATATAAAGCAAATGCTATGCAAATCATTGTTATACTGTATTGTTTAGGGAATAATGATGAGAAAAATGTACATGTTTAGTACAGTTGCAACAATTTTTTTTCAAATACATATAAATTCGTGCATAAATCAGTGAGAGAAAGAAAAAGCAGTATCCTCCACAAGGTTTGGTCACATGGTGAACCCTTTTCTCCATTCCACCAAGATCTTGGGCACTTGCACACATGCCTAGCATGTTTTCAGGCCAATTGGGTCAGAAACTCAGATTGCACTCAACATGTGGCTTCTGGCTCCATATTCCAGAACACTTTTCCCCCATTCTTTATATTCTCTTTTTGGAAATTCATTTAAATGTATATTGAATTATCTCATTTTATCTTTAATGTCTCATATCTTCTGATATTTTCTCTCTCTTTATCTCTGAGTGCCAAATTCTTTGCAGTATTTTTAAAGATTTTTCTTTCAGTTCACTAGTTCTATCTTCAGATCCATCTGATATCTTTAACCCATTCATTGCATATATAATTTCAATTATTATATTTTTTACTCTAAATGTGTTATTTAAACCTTTTATTGTCTGATTATTTTTACGTATTTTTATGTGTTTTTTATGTTGCTTGTTCATATTTGTAATTGCATGTTGTATTTATTTCAACAATTTAACTAACCAGTAACTCTAATTGCCTTTTTTTTTTTTTTGGAGAGGTTTTCGCTATAGGGCGCGTGCGCTCGCCAGACAGAGAGAGAGAGAGACATAGAGACAGAAAGCGAGAAATTACCCCCCAGGGGGGACGGTCACACCCCAATCTCTTCTCCTCCATTCTCCTCTTGGGATCTTGGGCACACACGCACACGCGCCCGGCGTGAGTTTTAAGCCATCGGGTCCAGGACACGAACCGCGGTCGACTACGTGGGAGTCCAGCGACATAGCCATTACGCTAACTGCTGGTTCCCTCTAATTGCCTTTTGGGGGAGGATTGGATGACTGTGGAACATGATTGGAAAGAAGGGCTTATTTTTCTTTTTTAAAATATGCTACAAGGTGCACATGCTTGCCAGAGAAAAAGAGACAGAGAGGGAAAATGAAAAAGTACCTCCTGGGGGGATGGTTAACCCAAAATCCCTTCTCCCTTATTCTTTCAAAGTTTGGGGCACCACATACATGTACCTGGCATATTTTTCAGGCTGCTGTGTCCAGAACTTGAACCATGCAGTTGGCCACATGGGATCCAGCTGCCTTAACCACCATGGCACTGGCTGGCCCAGAAAAGGGCTTTTGACACCTTTCAGGCATAATGAACAAATTAATAAAATTAAATTTAAAACAACTTTTAAAGTATAACAGTTTTACAGTTTGAATTTGGTACACTCAATATCTGAAATCTAAAAGGGTATTTTTCTGCTGTGTTTTCTTTCTGCTGACTCTAGTTTACAGTGGCTTGTTTTTTCAGTACTTTCTAATTTTATATTGGCTTCTGTTTGGATGGCTTTTCTCTTCAGAAATGCTAAGGAATTGAACTGAGGGTCAAATTTCTTCAGAAAGAATTTTTGTTATCTTCTATCAAGCACCAAGAGGTATTCTGAACCCAGGACCACATCAAATTAAATATCTAAATTTTATACGCTGTGTGGTTTGAATGTTTATGTCTCCTCCAAAATTAATGTTGAAATGTAATACCTAATGCAGCAATATTAATAGGTGGGCACGTTAGAAGGTAATAAGGCCATGGAGGCTCCACCCTCATGAATATATTTGTGCCATATAAAAGACTTCACCTCTTTCATCCCTTCCACCATCTGAGGATATAATACCCACCCCTCTGGAGGATAGAGCAAAAGAGGTGCCATCTTGAAAGCAGTGAGCTGCCCTTTCCAGATATTAAACTTGCCAGTGCCCTGATCTTGGATTCCCCAGCTCCCAAAACTGTAGGAAATAAATTTCCATTGTTTATAAATTACCCAATGTCAGGTAGTTATAGCAGCATGAATGGACTAAGACAATAGGTGACATAAACTTAAATTCTAACCACACATGAAGACAGGCTTACAGTTAGAAATTTTCAGGGGAAACATTTTTTTTTTCACTTAAGGAGGAAATTGAGATAGATGAGACTCATTTTCTCCCCTTGTTGCAAGCAGAGTGTTTTTCTGGTCTACTATATCACTAGACTGTAGGCCTTAGAAAATCTTGACCTTATGTGAAATTGTGGTTTTAACTCCCCCTCTTGTGTGGCCCCAGAGTCCTGTACTCTGTGTCTTGAACAGACATTAAAAACCAGAATTCCAGGAGGCCAGCAGGTGGCATGGTGTTTGAGGACTCTGGACTCCCATGTGACCAACTGCAGTTTGAGTCCTGGACCTAACGGCTTACTTTCTCATTTTCCCTCTTTCTCATTCTCTCTCACTCTGTTCCTCTCTGATCAAATAAAAATAAATAAATAAATAAAGTTAAATAAAAATAATTTTTTAAAAGAACAGAATTTTGTGTTCCTGATAGTGGCAACTACAAGTAGCTTTTGGACTTGCTTATCGCTTTAATTTTTGTTTTCTGTTCCTTTTTGGATCCTGATGTATTCTGAAGATTTCTTTTACTCTCTTGAGAGCTTTTACTTTATCTATGATCTCTAGGTGCCCTTATTGGAAAAGGTTTATTGGACATTTAATCTTTCATATAATCTGGAGTAAAAAAATACAAGCTCTTTTAAGTTTTTTTTTTTTTTTCCAATTTGCCCGAGGGTGCGTACACTTGCCAGAGAGAGATCAGGCAGGGGGTTGCAGAAAGCACTCCTCATCATGGGGAATAGTCATGCCACAATCCGTTCTCTATTTCTCCTTTGGGGATTTTGGGCATACACACACATGCCTAGCATGCTCTTCAAGCCTCTGGGTTTGGGACTTAAACCAGGCAGTTGGCTATGTGGGATCCAGCTACCTTAACCATCACACCACCTGCTGGTCCTCTTCTTTAGTCTTTATAACAACCTTAAAATTATGGGTTATTATGTCCATTTTATTATTGTTAAAGTTAAGACCCAGGCATTATAAGAATCATGTAGTTCTATTAAGTAGCAGAGTGTGAATTTGAACTCAGTACTCTCTGGCACCAAACTTCTCATTATTGTTTAAACACTAACATACACTGCCTCTTCATATATTCTAAAGATTTTTGTGCATTTTTCTTCTTTTAAAGCTGTGATTTATATCTATCATCATAAAAATATAATAACCTTTAAAGGTATTACAGGTCAAAAAAATATCCTTTTGTTATATAATGTTCTTATTTATTAAACCTGATAAACCCTGCTATCGAAGCCCTATGGCTAGGACAAGATTATCTATAATATCTGTCTAGAACCATATGGAGTGAAATGAATATTTTCTTTAGCATAAATAAATTATTAACACTTGAACCAAGGTATTATCATACGTCCCCTTTCCTCGACTTTGTTGGGCTTACCTTTTCTCTATGATTCCATCATTCTCTCCACCACTCTCTCCCCAGCTATTAGCTCTAAATGGTAGTAATAAATATGACTGGGTTCCTGCTGCAGTTTTGGCAAGCAAGAAAAGCTTCTTGGACACAGTAGATAGAGACCTTATCTGTTTAGCTCCTTGATTAGAAAAACATGCTGTAGGACATGTAAGTCTTAATGAAGTCTGACTAGATTACATCTATTGCTTCCTCAAGATCAGCATGACATGGCACTCATAACAGAAAACAGAATCAGGCTGGCACACTGGTTCACCATGGAATCAGAATGCTAGCCACACACTAACTTTTGCTTTCTTAAGTAATGGAAAATTGATTGATTCATGATTTGTTCTGGTATTTTTCCAAGTATTTAAGTATCTATAATTACTTGAATTATCCTTTTTTCCCTTTTTTAAACACACACACACACACACACACACACACACACAGTTTGCCCTTTCCCAGGCTCTAGGAATCCTCCTGAGGTCTCAAAAATAAGAGCTCTGGGGCCTTTAACAAAATTCACCAAAATTGGCTTTTCTCCAAGATGGCGCTGAAAGCGAAGAAGGAAGCTCCTGCCACTCCCAAAGCTGAAGCTAAAAGGAAGGCTTTGAAGGCCAAGAAGGCAGTGCTGAAAGGCGTCCACAGCCACAAAAAAAAGAAGATTCATACATCAGCCACCTTCCGGAGGCCCAAGACGCATAGGCTGTGGAGGCAGCCCAAATATTCTCAGAAGAAGTTCCCCCTGACAACCGAGTCTGCCATGAAGAAGATAGAAGACAACAACACATCGTGGATGTCAAGGCCAACAAGCACCAGATCACACAGGCTGTGAAGAAGCTCTATGATCTTGATGTGGCCAAGGTCAACACTCTAATCAGGCCTGATGGAGAGAAGAAGGCGTATGTGCGACTGGCTCCCGATTACGATGCTCTGGATGTTGCCAACAAAATTGGGATCATCTAAAGCAAGTCCAGCTGGCTAATTCTAAATACACATTTTTCCACCATAAAAAAAAAAAAAGAT
>NW_006159726.1:550851-569434 GCF_000334495.1 Tupaia belangeri chinensis | reverse complement strand
TTTTTTATGGTGTGTATTTCCTCTTTCAGATCATGGAAGAACTTCAATACCTCCTGGATCTCATTGTCTCTATTCTTCTGCATCTTCTTGAGTTCATTATCTTTCATCTCTTGCATCTCATTTAGTTTTGTCACTATGAATATTCTGAATTCTCTATCAGACATTTCCACAAGTTCTCCTGTACTGTCTGTGGATGATGAGGGATTGTTCTTTTCCCTTAGGGGAGAGGTATTTTCTTGATTTCTTATATTTCTTGTGCCTCTGCTGTGGTTTCTGGTCATTCTGTGACAAAATCTATCCTCCACTGTGCTTGTCTGAATATTTCGGGAGTCTAGAAGATGAAGTTTAAAGCACAGCTTCCCTGAACAGGTCAGGACACACCTCAGCTTTAAAATGGCTTCTTGTCTGAATATTTCAGGAGTCTAGAAGATGAAGTTTAGAGCATAGCTTCCCTCAGGTGATGTGGTTTCTACACCTTCACCATATGACATCGTTTTGGAGACACAGTCTCATTTATCCATACAATTTAAAATATGGCACTTTTAGGAGAAGGCATCTTCCCTTTTAGGCATTCTGTGTCTTCTATCAACTTGTTGGTTTCCCACGTTCTCCGGACACATTTTTAAAAAATGCAATTTACAAAAACCAATACTAAAAACATAAATATATGAGTATTTTGATATATATTAAAGAAATTGAAATCTATAATTAAAATCCCACAAAAGTAATCCAGGCCCCATATTTTTTTTTTTTTTTCCAATTTGCCAGAGGGTGCGTACCCTTGCCAGAGAGAGATCAGGCAGGGGGTTGCAGAAAGCACTCCTCATCATGGGGAATAGTCATGCCACAATCCGTTCTCTATTTCTCCTTTGGGGATTTTGGGCATACACACACATGCCTAGCATGCTCTTCAAGCCTCTGGGTTTGGGACTTAAACCAGGCAGTTGGCTATGTGGGATCCAGCTACCTTAACCATCACACCACCTGCTGGTCCTCTTCTTTAGTCTTTATAACAACCTTAAAATTATGGGTTATTATGTCCATTTTATTATTGTTAAAGTTAAGACCCAGGCATTATAAGAATCATGTAGTTCTATTAAGTAGCAGAGTGTGAATTTGAACTCAGTACTCTCTGGCACCAAACTTCTCATTATTGTTTAAACACTAACATACACTGCCTCTTCATATATTCTAAAGATTTTTGTGCATTTTTCTTCTTTTAAAGCTGTTAATTATATCTATCATCATAAAAATATAATAACCTTTAAAGGTATTACAGGTCAAAAAAATATCCTTTGGTTATATAATGTTCTTATTTATTAAACCTGATAAACCCTGCTATCGAAGCCCTATGGCTAGGACAAGATTATCTATAATATCTGTCAAGAACCATATGGAGTGAAATGAATATTTTCTTTAGCATAAATAAATTATTAACACTTGAACCAAGGTATTATCATACGTCCCCTTTCCTCGACTTTGTTGGGCTTACCTTTTCTCTATGATTCCATCATTCTCTCCACCACTCTCTCCCCAGCTATTAGCTCTAAATGGTAGTAATAAATATGACTGGGTTCCTGCTGCAGTTTTGGCAAGCAAGAAAAGCTTCTTGGACACAGTAGATAGAGACCTTATCTGTTTAGCTCCTTGATTAGAAAAACATGCTGTAGGACATGTAAGTCTTAATGAAGTCTGACTAGATTACATCTATTGCTTCCTCAAGATCAGCATGACATGGCACTCATAACAGAAAACAGAATCAGGCTGGCACACTGGTTCACCATGGAATCAGAATGCTAGCCACACACTAACTTTTGCTTTCTTAAGTAATGGAAAATTGATTGATTCATGATTTGTTCTGGTATTTTTCCAAGTATTTAAGTATCTATAATTACTTGAATTATCCTTTTTTCCCTTTTTTAAACACACACACACACACACACACACACACACACAGTTTGCCCTTTCCCAGGCTCTAGGAATCCTCGTGAGGTCTCAAAAATAAGAGCTCTGGGGCCTTTAACAAAATTCACCAAAATTGGCTTTTCGCCAAGATGGCGCTGAAAGCGAAGAAGGAAGCTCCTGCCCCTCCCAAAGCTGAAGCTAAAGCAAAGGCTTTGAAAGCCAAGAAGGCAGTACTGAAAGGCGTCCACAGCCACAAAAAAAAAGATCCGTACATCACCCACCTTCCGGAGTCCCAAGACGCTCAGACTGCGGAGGCAGCCTAAATATCCTCGGAAGAGAAACAAGCTTGACCACTATGCTATCATCAAGTTCCCCCTGACAACCGAGTCTGCCATGAAGAAGATAGAAGACAACAACACATCGTGGATGTCAAGGCCAACAAGCACCAGATCACACAGGCTGTGAAGAAGCTCTATGATCTTGATGTGGCCAAGGTCAACACTCTAATCAGGCCTGATGGAGAGAAGAAGGCGTATGTGCGACTGGCTCCCGATTACGATGCTCTGGATGTTGCCAACAAAATTGGGATCATCTAAAGCAGGTCCAGCTGGCTAATTCTAAATACACATTTTCCCACCATAAAAAAAAAAAATTCACCAAAATTGTAAGTTCCCTGAAATGTGTACATATAATCAAGTATTGCTCACTTTATTTTGTCCTATATCCTCATAATGTGTTACCATATTATGAGAAATTTGTAATAGTGGACTCATCTAAGAATCTGTCCAAGTAAATTTAGTCAGAAAGTACACATTCATTTATTCATGTATGCATTTATGCATTCACTTATTTCACACGTATTTGTTAGGTGTTTACTATGTGTTAAGCCTTGTTTTAGTTGCTAGGGAGGCAGTAGTAACCCTTTCAGAGAAAGTCTCTGCTGTCAAAGAATAAATCATTTAATATGACAGTCAAATAAATAAACAATTTCAGATGATTATAAATGCTATTAAGTATTTATAACGGGTGATAAATATAGAGTGACTAGGTTGAGTATAGGGTGCTACTTTCGATAGAGTTTTTCAGGAAAGTTGGCCAAGAAAAACTTCAGAATCTGGGCCATCACTCATTTTGATTCTCTTGCTATCTCAAGGACTGCCTCTTCTCAGCCTTGTACAATGGTTTCTCTACATATTTCCAATTTAGAAATATTGGGGTGCCCCAGGGCTCATCCCTGAATTTTAAAAATTTCACTCTTCCACAGTGAGAAACAGACAGACATGGACCCCCAACAGGGTCTTCATGCCACGAACCATTCCATTTCAGTCAGTCCTGGATCAGGGGCATGTGTATGCACCCAACATTTTAAGGGAGGTCTCTGGACAAAATCCAGAATTTTTCCTTGTGTGTCAACCTTTCAAGGCATTTCACTGCTGCTGTGCTACCATTTGAACTCCCTGGATTTCTTTTTGATCTGCACACAGTTCTTAGTTAATTTCATCCAGTCCCTTGGTTTTAAATGCCTTCTGTTCTTTATCTTGAAATGAGCAAACTATGTATAGAACACTAACACTTGTCTAAGAAATGGTTAGAAGGGGCCAGCCAGGTGGCATGGTGGTTAAGGTGGTTGAATCCCACATGATCAACTGCGTAGTTCAAAGACCCAGCAACTTTAAAACATGTTGGGTGAATGTGTGTGTGTGCCTGAAATCCTGAGAGGAAAATGGAGGAGAAAAGATTGTGGTGTGGACATCCCCCTTGGAGGGGGATTTCTCCCTTTCTCTCTCTCTCTCTCTTTCTCTCTCTCTTTCTCTGTCTCTCTCCAGTGAGTGCACACACCCTATAGCAAAAAAGAAAAAAAAATGGATAAGATAGGATACAAAAATACATATGTATTGTCAAGAACTGTGAATGGTCTGAGATTTTATCCTACACACAATCTAACAAGCTAGCCTGCTACAGTTGTATGGATTCTGGCAGAACACACACAATTCTTGGATCAGAGACAAAGGAATGTATTACTCACAGCAATAGAACTAGTCATAGTATTGGCATTTGAGCCAGTTGTCCAAGCCCAACTCCTAAAGGGTGACTTGAAGAGCATCAAATGGTACCTGCACATTAAGTGGCTTGTACATGACAGGAATGCTGATCTTAGGGAATCTTTTATAATATTAAGTAAGCATGCCTGTCTTATTGAAGAAAACACTATCTCTATCTGCCAAGGCTGTTAGTTTCACAAATATCTTTGAGAAGATACTTCAGAACAAAAGTAGTAACTCTGATCACAAGATGTGCAGAAATATGATAAAACCACAGGAAATTGTCTCTCAACATGTATTCGTTCATATTTTATAAATAAAAGATACACAAAATGTTTTTAAGAAGAGAATGGGAAGGAGGTGAGAGGGACGAGGATGGAAGATAAATTTCTCTGAATATACCTTGGTTTGTATATTGATTTTGAAACCAACTATTTTATCTAAGCAGGAAAAAATTAAATTTTTAAAAATCAATCCCTAAAAACCAAAACCACATGAAACAAATTGTCTAAAAAATTAGTAGAATAACCCCATTGAGAATAATTATTTCAAGATACTTTTAAATATAGCAATTTGTCTTTATCTCCCTTGTGGGATATACTCTAAAGTCAAAAGGAAATTCAAAAACATCTTAAACTCCATTCAGCAACGATGTAAGTGACAGTGCTGGTATAGATATTCTGAGAATATTTTATGTAACATGTTAATGAAATTGAGAATCAAAATTTTCGGCATGAGAGAAAAGAGAGGCAGATTTAATATAAAAAATGCTAAGTAAAACCTTGTAGTCCTGAATTTGAAGAAATGTGTAAACCATGATACATTTTTATCTTCATGAGAAAAAAAAAATCTATTTGCAAGCTAGGACACTGAAAAGGCATAAAAACGGTGACTGATTCAGTAGCGACAGAAGCCCAGATTGTGGTATCCAAATAGTATCTCACATTAGAAAAGACCAGGGATCCTTGAAAAAATATCTGATTTCTGGGGTCCAGCAGATGCTGTAATGGTTACATCACTGGAGTTCCATGTAGTCAATCATGGTTCAAGTCCTGGACCTGGTGGCTTAAACTCAGGCCAGGCACATGTGCATGCGTGCCCAAGATCCTGAGAGGAGAATGGAGGAGAAGGGATTGCAGCATGGCCATCCCCCCCATCCCGCCCCCTGGGGGTGATTTCTCACTTTCTGTCTCTCTGTCTCTCTCTGTCTTTCTGGCAAGCACACGCGCCCTATAGGAAAAACCTCTCAAAAAATAAAAACTTGGTTTTGTGTCTACCAACATGTAGTTCTATAGCATTACAGTGTCTCAGTTTGAAAAAGACGATCCAGAATTATCATTATCATCAGAATCCCCAGAGAAGAATGAAGGAGAGGGGACTGCAGCATGGCCATCCCCCCTGGGAGGGTGATTTCTCACTTTTTGTCTCTCCAGCGAGTGCATGTGTCCTATAGCAAAAATCTCTCTTAAAAGAAAAAATATCTGATTTCAGTTCTAGTGTAGGAAATGTACAAGATATGCTTAGAATATCTTGCCATATAGAAAATAAGAAAACCCTTACGGACTGCTTTATGAAAGTGTAAGAAGAATTCAGATGCCAACTTACAGGAAATCCCACTAGCCAAAGATCTGGGCATCAATAGAAATTCCAACTACAAAGCAGGAAATATATTGGTATATTTACCACAAATTCGCATAGTTTTTCCACATTAAATGTTTTCCACGAACTTTTTGAAGACCTTGCCCCCTTTCTTCCATTCTCGCTTCCCTACAGGTAGTTTTATGCACTGCAGCCAGAGTGATTCTTTTAATGCCTCCTTCTCTGTTCTTTGTTATTGGCTTATACATTTTTTCCAATTCCTTTATTATCATTTTAATAGAGGCTGGGGAGGGGGGGATAGCATATAAATAGATATGCCCAGGCCACTCTCTTAAATTGGGAGTTCACAACCCATTTTGAGTTCAGCATTTTGAAAGCTCTCATGAGGTGATTCCAAGTACCTCCCTATTCCCCAATCCCTTTGAGGCTTTCTGGTGACTTAAACAGTCTGGCCTTCTCACTCTCAGTCTTCCCATGTTCACTAAAAGATAACAATATCCTCCTAACTGGCCACTAAGCTGTATTTCATTCTTGATTTCTTCTTTATCCTCAATCCCCACATCTCATCTACTGACAAGTTCTGTTATTTCTAACCACTAAAAAGCATGTCATGGACAAAAAAGGGAAAACAATAGGCTAAACTAACTAAAGATTTTATACACACACACACACACACACACACACACATATATATATATAATCCTAATTAAAAGAAAAAAACAACATGTTAAAAAAAAATTAGCACACCCTGACCAACACAGGTTAATTCCAGAAATGCCAGAATGACTAAATATAAGAAAATTTACTAAAACAATTAATTTTATTAATAGGTCAAACAAGGACTAGACACTGGCACAGTGGTAAAACATGATGCCCTGCAAGGCTGACATGCAAGGTTCCTGTTTTGCCAGGCAGACATGTGTCTATGATCTGGAGGTGGTCACAGCTGGGGATGGATCATAACATCAGGACCCTATCACGGGTGCACTCTCTCTCTCTTATTGATCCAATAACTAAATAAATATTACAAATGCTTTTAAAAATAGATCAGCAATGACATGTATAACATTTTCTTCACCCGTGCTAAAAAGCCATTTAATAAAATCCAACATCCATTCTTGATTTTAAAACGCCTCTATAAAACATAAAGTAAGGGGACCAGCAGTTAGCGTAATGGCTATGTCGCTGGACTCCCCTGTAGTTGACCGCGGTTCACGTCCCGGACCCAGTGGCTTAAATTCATGCCGGGTACGTGTGCGTGCATTCCCAAGATCCCGAGAGGAGAATGGAGGAGAAGGGATTGTGGCATGGCCATCTCCCCTGGGGGGTGATTTCTCGCTTTCTGTCTCTCTGTCTGTCTCACACCCCCCGTAAAAAAAAAACCCCAAAAAAAAAAAAAAAAAAACATAAAGTAGGGATAAAATATAGCATGATAGAAATATACTATGCCTGGTAGTAAAAAGGTTCTGGAGATGGATGACGATAATAGTTGCATAACAACATGAGTGTATTTAATGCCACTGAACTATACATTTAAAAATGGTTAAAATGATACATTTTGTTATGTGTGTATATATATATGTATATATCCATTCCAAGGTCAGCATCATGCTTAATATGAACATAGTGAAAGCATTCTCATTTGATGCTGTAACAATATAAAGATGTTCTGAGTCAGCCCTCTAGCTTACTGGTCAAGGGAACCAGATCCCACGTGGCCAAACACGGTTCAAATCACGGCCCTAGAAGCATGAATAATATGTCACTGCATGTGTGAGTGTGTGCCCCAAAATGTAATCAGGGTATGGAAATGGAAGAAAAGGGATTGCAGTGTGACAAGGCACCATGGGGAGTGCTTTCTCCCTCTCCCTTTCACTGTGTCTCTATCTCTGGTGAATGCACATGCCTTTTGACAATTAAATATATATATATTCACTATCATTACATTATTTAACCTTAATCTGGAGATACTTGCTATTATAATTAAGCAAAAGAAATGTAAAAGATATAAAACTGGAAATGAAAAGTTAGAGTTCTTATATCAACATTTGAAAAAATTGCATAAGTTTTAAAAATTTTAATTGACTAAACAACTATTACAAAAATAAGATAATTTGGGACTGGACAGTGGCACAGTGGTAAAGTGTGATGCTCTGCAAGGCTGACCCACATGGGAAGGTTCTGGGTTTGTGTCCAGAAATTACCCTGAGTGCACAGAGACATTTGAAGATGTGATCTAGGGCTGGCTGAAGGTGGGGTAGATCAAGGCATCAAGATCCTTTTGGGAGGGGACCAGCAGCTAGCGTAATGGCTATGTCACTGGACTCCCACATAGTCGACTGCGGTTCGAGTCCCAGACCCGGTGGCTTAAACTCACGCCGGGCGCATGTGCGTGTGTGCCCAAGATCCCGAGAGGAGAATGGAGGAGAAAGGATTGTGGCGTGGCCATCCCCCCAGGGGGTGATTTCTTGCTTTCTGTCTCTCTGTCTGTCCCTGTCTGTCTGGCGAGCGCACACACCCTATAGCAAAAACCTCTCCAAAAAAAGAAAAAAAAAAAGATCTTATTGGGTATGCTGTCCTCTGTCTTTTTCTGACTGTGTCTTTCATTCGTGGAACAAATAAACTTTAAAAATACATAGTTTAGTAAAATTTTAGTTACTATTCCTGGACCCAGCAGCTTGAAAAACCACTGGGCGCATGTGTGTGTGTGCCCAAAATCCCAAGAGGAGAATGGAGAAGGGATAGTAGTGTGGCCCTCCCCTCCCTGGAGGAGGGGGTGATTTCTCACTTTCTCTCTTTTTCTGGCGAATGCACGCATCCTATAGGGGGAAAAAAAAAGGTTGTGAACTAGATAAAATACCTAGGAATGCAATATTCACATGATCTTTATGAAGAAACCAATAGACTTTTTAAAATGAAAAGGCCAAGTGATGAAATGCAATGTTCTCTGAGGCAATCTCACATGGGAAGGTTGCCAGTTCAAGTTTGGAAACCTCTCTGAGTATGTCAGACACACACTTGCCTGTAATTTAGGCTGATTGAGGCAAGGAGTGGACTGAGACATCAAGACCCTATTGGGTGCTCTCTTTTTCTCTCTTTCTCTCTTTCTCTCTCTCTCTCTCTCTCTTATGGAGGAAATAAATTTAAAACATTAAAGAAAATTAAAAGAAATAGCAACTTTTGGATAATAGAAATTACCATAGAATTGGTTCACTTTCCCTAAATTAATCTGTAACTTTAATTTCAGCCCAATTAAAAAATGCCCACAGGGTTTCCTCTGGAAATACACAAACTGTTTCTAGAGTTTGTGTGAGCAAAAAAGAATAACCAAGAGTAATCAGTAATTTTTTTAAAGGATACAAGGAAACTAGATTTACAAAACATTAAAATTTACTAAGAAGCTAGTACAAATAACACTCTGTGACAATGATGCATGAACAAATAGATCACTTCAACAGAATGGAAGGTCCAGAAATGAGACAATTGTGCAAAAATGTAGTACATGATAAAAGTGGCATGTTAAAACAGTACGGAAATGCTAAATTATTTAAATAAATTATAAATAAATTGGCACATCTTGTAAGGGCAAATGGCAATGCTTATCAAAATTATAAATGTACTCGGAACCAGCAGTTAGTGTAATGGCTATGTCGCTGGACTGCCACGTAGTCAACCGTGGTTCGTGTCCCGGACCCAGTGGCTTAAAACTCACGCCGGGCGCGTGTGCGTGCGTGCCCAAGATCCCGAGAGGAGAATGGAGGAGAAGGGATTGCGGCGTGACCATCCTCCCTGGGGGGTGATTTCTCGCTTTCTGTCTCTATGTCTCTCTCTGTCTGTCTGGCAAGCGCACGCGCCCTACAGTGAAAATCTCTCCAAAAAAAAAAAAAAATTATAAATGTACTCAGCAATTCTACTTGTAGGAATCTGTCCTACATATTCTCAAACATGCGTGAAATGGCATGTGCAGTATTGTTTGCAACAAAAGTTTGGAAACAACCCAATGTCCCTTCCTAGGAAATAGGTTAAAAATGCATACATGCGTGCATACATGCAGCCACCAAATGAATGAGGTAGTTGTTTAGATACTAACATAGAATGATCTCCAAGACATATTGCAAAGAAGAAAAGCACTGTATGTTTAATATCCTATCTCGTATAGGCATGTACTTGTTTGCATATGAAAGCAATCTTCGAATAAGAAACTGATATAGTTTGTTGCTCCTGGGAGGTGAAATATAATGCACGTCTTCCTTCTGCACAGTCAGACGTGCATTATATTTCTTTTTGCACCTTTTGGATTTTTTTAATGATAGAGAGCGCATGTGTGCACATACAAGAGAGAAGGGGAAGCATTCTTGATAGAGTCTTATCATGCCCCAGTCCTCCTTCTCCAGCCCTCCAGCTCCTCAGGACCCTGGGTGCCCCTGTGAGTGCCTATCATGTTTTCAGGTCAACCTGAGGATCCAAACCATGATCACTCTATGATTCTATCCTTGCAGTTGTTACACTGTGCCACAGCAGTAGGTCCACCTTCTGATTTTGAATCCTGTCAATGAATTACCCTCCAAAAAAGTAGACAGTATTTAATAAAATAAATATCTGATTTGCCTGTTCTTCTCCATCTTCGCTTCTGTTTTCCTAATGACTAAATGATATAAATGGTTCCTCTTACAAAGAACTTCCCCAAACCATTCTAAGTAGTTTTCTATCTCCTCACCATGTTCCTTCCCATTGCTATTCTCCATTATAAATGCTATGACACTAATGAACAATTGATAATTATAGACAGTATTTTGTTTCATTTATTTATTCATTCATTTATTCATTACTGATTACCTGTTTCTCTGATCCAAGGGGGGAGAAAATTCTTTTTTTTAATGCTAAAAGAGAGAGAAAGCACCCCCTCAATGGGGCCAGTCATGCTGCAAAACTTTTTTCTTCATTTCTCCATCCCATCAGGATCCTGTGCACATACACACTCATGACCACATTGCTGCCAAGGACAAGATTTCAACTGTGGTGGGTCACGTGAGATCAGGCTCCCTCTGCATAGTACTTCATTGTTATACTATGGGGCTGGCCTTAAAACAGAAAATTGTTGGTTTTGTTTTTGTTTTTTGTTCTTTTAGAGAGAGAGAGAGAGAAATTTTTGCTATAGGGGGGCATTCACTCACCTGAGAGACAGAGAGAGACAGAGAGACAGAACGTGAGAAATCACCCCCGGGGGGATGGCCACGCTGCAATCCCTTCTCCTCCATTCACCTCTCAAAATTTTGGGCATGCATGCACACACACTTGGCATGAGTTTTAAGCTGCTAGGTAGAACAACAGTCGACTACATGGGAGTCCGGCAACATAACCATTACACCATCTGCTGGTCCCCAAAGCAGAAAATTCTTAATGATCAATCCATCTCTGTAAACCCAGCATTTAGGCCAGTGTCTTGCACAATCAATGTTTGTCAAATGACTGAAAATGTATAAACAATGAGATTGTCTGACTTTGATATTCTTCCCAGTAAGGAGGATCAGGGTAAAAATTATTGCTCTCATTTCCTAGATGAAGAAAGTAAGGCTGAGGCTACACAACTAGTAAAGTGGCAAAGCTGAAACTTCTATCCCCAATCCAGGAATCTTTCCTCTACATCAGTGATTTATACACATCCGAATCTTGGAACCACTCTTCTGTAGTCTCATCCTCACTTCAAGATACTCTCTGTAAATTTCAAGAATATCATCCACAAATGCAGAGGTTCTTAACCAGGAATCCCCAGGTGGGTCTTGTTAGGTCTGTCAACCTCCTTGAACTTAGGGTCCCATTTCAATTCTCTTAAGTCTTCAGATTTCCAAAGGGGTCCATGGTCACACTTCCACCAAACTGGTTCCTAAGTCAAAAATTCATCTGTTTTGGCTTTGGAAAGTGTTTATTTTGGAAGATAGTAGAATCGCCAAGAAATACGAAACTATAGCTTTGGAATCACTAATATAAGCCATCACTGAAATGCATTGGTGCAGGCAGAAAAACAGAATCAGCAGAATCTGAACTTCTTGGCCTCCCACTACTTCAACCAACCTCTATTCTTAAGGGAAACTAGAAAACATGTAAATACCTTCATTTATAACCATTTTAAGCCACTAACCATAAAAAAAAAAATCATCTGTGAAACATTTTGCAGATTGTCACACATAGCAATTTAGTCTACCATGTAATTCACTGAGAGCCATGTAGACTTGCATTCAAAATCCAGCTGCAGCAACACAAGCAAGAGGGCTGGGGCCACATGGGAGGCCCAGGTTCAGTTCCTGGTCCAACCTAAAAGCAGGCCAGGTGCAGTGGTACAGGCCTGTGGTCCTAGCTAATTGGGAGGCTGGGACAGGAAGAATTGTGAAATGGCGAGACTTTGTCAAAAATATCTCTCTCTCTGTCCTTCCTGTGTGCTTTTCAGTCCTATAATTTACTTCTCCAGGACAATTTACTTATCTACTTCAGGGCTTTTGTGAGGAATAAATTAGCAGTTGCTCAATAGATTGTGACTAGAAGCAGGGAAAAGAAGTCTATTCCCAAAAAAAGATCTGCAGACAATAGTTTATCTTCTTTACATTCTCTTCCTCTCACTCTCTCTCTAGCACTCTTTCAGAGGAGACTGAGGTAGATTTCTCTTCTTCCATTGCCAACACCCAGTTCTTGACAAAAGCACCCTCGGAGTGAAACATCATGTGCTGTTCTGGAAAAAAGACAGTGTTGGGATAGAAATAGATCCAGCTAGAGCTCTTACTCTCTACGTAGCTTTGGGCAAGTCATATGCTCTGTCTGAGGCCCAGTTTTCTCATCCATAAAATAGGAGTAATACTCAACTTTCAGGATAGTGCCAGGCCCTGAAGCAGTTAGTAATGGTGGTTATTATTGTAACTAGGTGCTGTTTCCAGCCCAGGCCCTCAGCCAGATTTTCTGTAGAGCAGCCTGGAATTATGTCTGCAAAAAGAACAAAGAAATAGAGCTAGGACAATTTCACATGTAAGTGAAATTGTCACACAGTATATGCTATTTTTTATATGACTTCTCTCATTCAGCATAATATTTTGAAATTTATATGTCTTAGATAGATCCATAGTGGGCATACGCCATTGTATGAACAGGCCAGTTTATTCAGCCATTCTGTTGATGACATCTATGCTGTTTCTAGTTATTGCCTACTGTGAATACAGCTGTTAAGATTATTCAAGTATGAATCTTTATATGAATATATGCTTTCATTTCTCCTTAAATACCTAGGAATGGAATTGCTAGGTCATAAGAATAGTACATGTTTATCTTTTTAAGGAACTGCCAAATCTTTACCTGAAGTGGGCGCACCATTTCACACTCCTACAACAAGAAGAAGAATTTCAGGTGATCATCAACCAGAAGTGAGATTTGTTCTAATCTGGCCATCATGTAGAAGTATTTATTTGCTGAAGTGAAAATTTATTTTAAAAAATTATATATATATACATATATGTGTGCGTGTGTGTGTATATATATATGTGTGTGTGTGAGCATGTGTGTGTGTGTGTGTGTATATATATATATAATTTCCCATAGGGTACATCCATAGGGCACATGAGCATTCTGGAGAGAGAGACACAGAGAGAGAGAGAGAGAGAGAGAAAGTGAGAAATCACCCCCCATAGGGGATGACCATGCTGCAATTCCTTCTTCTCCATTCTCCGCTCGGGATTTTGGACATACACACACATGTATCTGGCATGTTTCTCAAGGTGCTGGGTCCAGGACTTGAACCACACAGTCGACTACATGGAATTCATCAACCTTAACACTATGCCACTGAGTGGCCCACCTCTTATTCTTCTTACATCAACTTCCTCACTAGATTTTTAAGTCTTCATGTGCCTCTTTGCGATTTTCAGTCTTTTGTCGGCTTTGAAGAGAAGTGACTACCCAAAGAGGAACTTACCTGAATTAATTTGGATTTGTTGAAAATAAATTCAAGACACAGAAACACAAGTCAAATCAGTCCCCCAACCATTATGAGAATCACTGAGCCTCAAACTACTAAGTTTAGGGGCTAGGGCAGGGCAGGATAAGGTGGGCACAAGGGTGGGGTCAAGGATGGAGCTGAAGAAGGCTGGTTTGGCACAGGGTGATTGGCTCCAGTCAAATAAACATGGAGTCCAAAAAGGCTCACTCTGTGCTCAGCATTGCCTGAATAATCTATTGCAAGGAGAATATTTTAGCTCTGTGGAATTATCTTCAATTGTACATCAGCTAGATGAGGAAGAGAGGATGAGAATGGCAGGAGGAGGAGTTACTAGTGAAAACTATTGCACATTTTTACAGCAGCCTTCTGAGAATATGGATGATAGCAGTTTGGTTTTTTTTTTTTCCCTCTATTCAGGTTATAAGCAATGCGTTGAAAGTTTGGGGTTTATAAATAATCCTGTTCAACAGTCCAGACTGTCAGAGGCTCAGGATCAATCCTATGTGCAATTATAAAGAACGTTGGTTTGCAGTTAGAAAATTAGGAAAATTATGGTTTAGCTTGAATTCTCTCTTAACAGGTCCAGAATTAATATTACATACATACTTTTCTTGGCTCAGTTACAATAGAAAGGTTATTCCATATTTGTCTTTAAGGGTGATCTGCCAGACTGTGAAACTGACCAGCCCTACAGATAATCAGGACCCAACAGATGCATCACCCAAAACTTATTGGAGAGGGACCAACAGTTAGCATAATGGCTATGTCGCTGGACTCCCATGTAGTTGACTGCGGTTCATGTCCCGGACCCAGTAACTTAAACTCACGCTGGGCGTGTGTGTGTGCATGCCCAAGATCCCAAGAGGAAAATGGAGAAGGGATTGTGGCGTGACCATCCCCCCTGGGGGGTGATTTCTCACTTTCTGTCTCTCTGTCTTTCTGGAGAGCACACGCAACCTACAGCAAAAACCTCTCAAAAAAAAAAAAACTTATTGGAGAAGAATTAACACAACTAAAAGATCAGAGAGTCCATAAAACCTACCCAGAACAAGTCTTAGAAGCGAATGATGGGTCAGGAATGTTAGATGAAGATGAAGAGGACAGAGGGCTCTGGCACTAAGTCACTAAGAAATCAACATGAAGGATGAAGAAGCAAATCTCCGCAGGGCTATTCGGCTCAATATGCAAGGTAGTTCCAGAAATATATCTCAAAATATGCCACAGATATCAATGACAAATCTTCAGAAGAGTTGCAGAAGCCAAGAGAAGCCTACTTTGAAAAGCAGCAGTAACAGCAGCAGCAACAAGAGCAGGAGCAGCAAGCAGATCCAGTAGGACAGGTCTCCCTTCCATGTGAAAAGCCAACAACCACAAGTTCAGGAGGACTCAGGAGTGATAGAGGTGATGATGCTGAGTGAAGAAGACATGCTTCAAGCACCTGTGACCATGTTTTTGGAAACTGTTAGAAATAATTTTAAAATAGAAGGAAAGAAATAATACCTTTTAAAAATTATCTAGATATTTGTACTTTCCAACATTATTCTGTGTGATTACAACATAGGGTCCATTTTGATAATGTGTCAAAGAGAACAGTGTTCAACCGAGAAAATAAGACGTTTAGGTGTTTTGCACACAAAATGATGAGGAAGTTGAAAAATGCATCTGTAGGACTAAATAATGACCTTCCAAATACTAGCCAAAGAGGTGTTCAGCAACTGAAGAAATTTAAAATCACTCTCTAAATGTCTCTTTTTTGAGTGTGCAATATCTTAACATGTCTAAACCAAGATTTTTCTTGGATTTTTTTTTTAATTTACTTTTTCGTTTGTTTGTTTCTGCTAAGGGTGCACATGCACTTACAGGGGTTGGTGGGGGTCACTCCTCACAGAAGATGGCTGCACCTTGGTCTCTTCTCCACTCTCCAATCAGGATTTTGGACATGCATGCACATGCACCTGGCCTGGTTTTCAGGTACCAGGTCTGGAACTTGAACCATGGGTTGACTGTGTGGGATCCAGCATTTTGGGCTCCATGCCACCCACTGGCCCTCTTGGATCTTTTTGTAGACCAAATAATTAACTCTTGCCACAGAACTTTTCCCATAAAGTTTTGTCTTCTTTTTTCTCTTCTGTAGTAGATAATTGGGTTCACTTTTATCACCTAATAGTTATTTTTATTTCTCATTAACCAAAGTGTCTCTTGTCTGTGTTAGTAAAGGATAAACCATTCTCTTCTCCCTCCAACTATGTATTGTGCACTTGGGTGTTTCCTCGTGTTATTTTCTCTAGTCACAGATTTCTCTGCTACCTTGTTTTCATTATTTTCCTACAACTATTTTGAAAGATGATAATATTTTCTAAGGTTTTGTTTCTTTGCCTTTTATTTTCTTTTTTCTTTTTTCTTTTTTTTTTTTTTGAGAATTTTTGCTATAGGGTGCATGTGCTCACCGGAGACACAGAGACAGAGAGACAGAAAGCAAGAAAAGCACCCCCATGCATGAGTTTTAAGCTGCCAGGTCTGGGACTTGAACCTCGCTCAACTATGTGGGAGTCCAGCAACGTGACCATTACACCATCTGCTGGTCCCAGAGGTTTTGTTTCTTAAACTTTCTACCATGGGATCATTATTTCATGACTCTGGTGTCTTCCTAAACTCTGAAATCAATCCTGCAAAAGTCTTTGAGAATGAATGAGCATTTTTTTAAAAAATTACTAGATTTAGGGCCAGTTCAGTGATGCAGCAGTTATGTGCTGCTTAAATGATACTGGGTCCATACAAAAGACTGCAGGTTTAGTTCTTCAGCCGACCTATACATACCAAGTGCACAGGTCCATGACTCTGACTGGTTGAAAAGGCTAGGAAGGATCACGGTGTGAGAAATAAAAATTTTTCTTAAATTACTAAATTTAGTGAGAGCAGGTCATCTGACTTCTGAGCAGTTATTCTATATTCCCAAGCGACAAAAGAGAGAATTAAAAATGGGTGATGTTGAGAAAGGCACGAAGATTTTTGTTCAGAAGTATGCCCAGTGCCACACCATGGAAAAGGGAGGCAAGCCCAAGACTGGCCCAAATCTCCATGGTCTATTTGGGCGGAAGACGAAGATGGGTCAGGCCCCTGGATTCTCTTACACAGATGCCGACAAGAACAGAGGCATCACCTGGGAGAGGATACACTGATGGAGGATTTGGAGAATCCCAAGTACATCCCTGGAACAAAAATTATCTTCATTGGCATTAAAAAGAAGTCCGAAAGAGCAGAGTGGACAGCTTATCTTTTAAAAAGCTACTAATGAGTAATAGGTGGCCACTGCCTTACTTATGACAAGACAGAAATGTCTCACCTCTTTTATGTGTACCATATTTTAATTGATCTCCTACACCAGAACTCAGATCATGAATGGCTGACAGAATATTTTTGTCAGATAATCCTGATTTAAGTAAGACTGGCTTGTGGTTAAATTAATATTATTGGGTATTTTTTTTTAATTTTGATAGTAATTTCAGCTCAGTAAGTGCTATCACTATTCGCCCTTTCTAAAGATATAATTGGTAATTCATTAGTGATGCTCATCTTACTGCAAAGAGGCTGAATGCCATCTCAAAGCCTACTGGAGACTGGATTTATTTAGGCTTATATGTAACTGGTTATATGAATATATAAATGCTGGCAAAATCCCTTCATTTTTCAAAACTAAGCAGACTCACCTGTGTTTTAATTTGTGTCTATTAACCTGTTAAGGCAAAAGCTGAAGATAAGGTAGTGATGTCTACTTTATATATTTGGTCATAACTCTACCAATTTAATTAGAATTCCCTATATCCAAAACACTGCCTTTTACTTATTGAAAGACATTTTAGTGTGGTTTATGTATACTATCAAATAAAGAATATGTAACACTTTTTAAAAATTACTAAATTTATATTTTAAAATAAATTTATTAATGTCAAATAAAATGCCCTGAATAAATATTTAAGTGTTGTTGGTTCACGTGACCCAAAATAGACTAGGTCTCTAAATACTGCATGTCTTCTATTAACAAAATCCCATTTCAAGAAGCCCTTTACAATTATATTAAATCAAAATCAAGGAAGGAGTAAAAATTTCTATTACCTACAAGCTTAACTTTGGAAAGACCCTCGGTGCATCACAGAATTTTATGGGACAAAAGAGTCTTCAGATGTACATAGCCCTGTGCATGGCAAACTGATGTGCCTAAGAAGCAGCTACAATTAGCATATTGGTCAGACCTAGAAGGTCTGTAGGTCTGAGTCCAGGGATTTTCATTTTTAATAAGTTTCCATCTGATTCTGTCAGTTATCTGCAGAATTCTTTCCCACAGTTTGGGAAAAACTGGTTTAATCTAACCACTCTTCCCCAGTGAAAACCTGTTTATGACAAGAGAGTTAATAATCACCATAACAGGCCCAGCTGTGATGGTGCAGGTGGGAGCCATCTGGGAGGCCCCAGGTTCAGATTCTGAGTCAACCTGAATACTCTGTGCTCCTGTAATCCTGTCTGGATGGGAGGCTAGCAGGGAGAATCATGGTATGGCTAGATCCTGCCAAAGGTACATGTCAGTCTCTCTCAAGAAATAGAAAATATATTTTAAAATATCTTCTCAACAAAAAAAGAAACTATTATTTCCTTTATTTTACTATTTTTGAAATCTCCTAGGCCTAGCTACCATGGGAGACAGAGGGGGAAACTTCTGGTACATTTAAAAATATATTTGCATGGGACCAGCAGTTAGCGTAATGGCTAAGTTGCTGAACTCTCATGTAGTTGACCACGGTTCGAGTCCTGAACCTGGTGGCTTAAACTCACACCAGGCGGGTGTGCTTGTGTGCCCAAGATCCCAAGAAGAGAATGGAGGAGAAGGGATTGTGCGTGGTCATCCCCCCTAGGGGGTGATTTCTCACTTTCTGTCTCTCTGTTTCTCTCTGTAGCAAAAACCTCTCAAAAAAAAATGTATATATATATATACATAGTGCCATTATTTATAATTATTTGTATTGCAAAGACTAGTTTAGTATTATTACTTTGACAGAGTCAGAAG
>NW_006159726.1:550046-550449 GCF_000334495.1 Tupaia belangeri chinensis | reverse complement strand
GATATGCAAATTTGAGGGATTCTAGTGGCCAATCAGAGCAAGGTTTCGAAGGTCAGGTTTTTGGAAGGGAACCAATCATGGTAATTGTTTGCTCTCTGAGAAACCTCGGCAGACTCGCTGGTGTGCAGCTTCCCACAGTACAGGTTCTCATTTTCTAGTTGTTAAAATGTGTTAGTTTTTAATATCAAGCAAGGATTAATTTCCAAGAGGTAGCAGGGAAAGTGCCAGAAATAAGGTCTAGGACTCAGGGCACAATGACAGAGAAGAGGCTGGGATCATGCAGAAGCCTTCTGGAATCTGGCCCTGCCTCAAGACTAATGCACATGCACCTATCACAAGACTGCATTGTCAAGCTCTTCATCTCAACAATGAATTACATACGGGGGGGGGGGGGCTTCAAAAA
>NW_006159726.1:547673-549987 GCF_000334495.1 Tupaia belangeri chinensis | reverse complement strand
GGAAATGCATATTATGAAAAAAAACTATGCACAGATTTCAAAATATTTTGCACCAAACCAAACTCATACTTTATTCCATTTTTTCATGAACTTTTTGAAATCCCCATTTGTGTGTGCATGTATACATATTTTTTAAGATGGGATCTCCCTATGTGATAATCCTCCTGCCTCAGCCTCCCAAGTAGCTGGGACTATAGGCACATGCCACTATGCTTGGCTTGTTTTCTCTTTCTTTATTTATTGCCAGAGAGAGAGAAGAAAGTATCCCATTCAAGTGGAGTGTGGTCATGCTGCAATTCTCCTTCCTCCATTTCTCCTTCCTGTCAGGATTTTGGGCACACATGCACATACACCCAGTATATTTTCAAGCTACCAGGACCTATATTTGAACCACAGTTAACCATGTGGGATCCTGTTCCCTAGGCACTGCCCTTCACCACTATAATAGACCAGCCTATGTGGCTCTTTCAGTCAGGGTCTCACTATGTTGCCCTCACTAATCACAAACTCATGATTCCTCCTGCCTCATCCTTCTAAGTATTTTGGAGCCGCAGGCATGCATATTTTAAGGTGGGCCACAAAAAAAAAAAATCAAACCACAGAATGGAACCTGGGCCTCCCATGTGGCCTCAGCATTCTGAGTTGTAGTGTCCACCAGTGTGTGCTACCACAGACTGGGCCAACGATAAATTCTATTTTCAACTCTCCTCTCGAATTTCTCCTCTAGAAAGTACAATCATTTCAAACATGATATAAGGCAAATCAGATATCTATGGTTAAATTTGTCCTAACACATATTCTGAATCCATCAAAAGCTCCCCTCTGCAATGAAGTTTCAACTAAGCAACATGGCAGGAAATGTCTCTGCTTGCATAATCCTCATTTGCCCAAGGCATGTGTAACTTGATGCCTCAGAATTTTAGAAAATATAATTATTTTTAAATTTATAAAATAGTTCCTAAATAGATAAAAAAATAAACTCCTTAAACATTTGAATACCATTTCAGTAGCAAGAGTTGAAGCATAACTGCTTTTCAACAGTGTTCAGACGTAGTTCACTTAAAATATTTACCAGAAAGAAGCATGTAAAAAATAGCATGTATATGTAATGTGCTATTGTGTCCTCATGTAAACTTGGAAGATTCATTCTTGATTGTACCAATAGCTGATAGTCCCCGGGCGATGTATCCAGTCATAGCTGCAGTCACCACGCAGCTGCTCAATTGTTGTTAACAATGAAGTTGGCTCCACTTGCTTGTTTTATTCTGCTTCAGAGCTTAAAATATATTACATGATTATGCAGGTATCCCTCAAATGAAAGAATGTGTGCATTCAACACTGTGTGCTGTAAAGTAAATTTAGATTAAATAAATCTGACTTACCCATTGGCTTCTACTATAGAATCGGAAATTCATACTGTAGGGGTGGAAAAAAATTGGTCCTTGGATGTAATACATTTATACTTAATAATGCAGCAGTGCCTGTAATGAGACATATTCAAAGGGAAAACAGTAACTCTCTGATAAAATATTAACAATAATGCATTTGCACTGAAAATAAGTCACATTATTTTAAAACCACTGCAAGTAGAATCATAAAACAGTGCCAAATTCAAGAAGCCTGATTAATTGTTTCACATGTAGTTTCCAAGAAGCAATCAACTACTAAACTTCCACAGTTTAGTAGTCTTAAACTGTGAAATATTTCTTACTTTATGTCCAAAGTAATTAGTTTACCTTTTTGGACCTATTTCCAGGAAAAATGTGTTCTGCCTTTGCAAATTCCATCTTGTGACTGGGGAAAAAGGAGCAACCAATACACATTCACTCATTCATTCATTTATCTGAATGTCTGCTGTCTCAAGCACTCAACTGGTTAGTGAGGTTAAACAAATGAAATGCAAAGTTTCTATTTTTTATTTTTGGAGAAATTTTCACTATAGGGCGCATGCGCTCGCCAGACAGAGAGAGACATTAGAGACAGAAAACGAGAAATCACCCCCCAGGGGGGATGGTCACGCCGCAATCCCTTCTCCTCCATTCTCCTCTCAGGATCTTGGGCACGCACGCACATGCGCCTGGCGTGAGTTTTAAGCCACCGGGTCCGGGACGCGAACCGCGGTCGACTACGTGGGAATCCAGTGACATAGCCATTACGCTAACTGCTGGTTCCCCAAAGTTTCAATTTTTGAAGAGAACACTAGGAAACAATCATCCTATGGTGCTGTTAAGTCAAGCACAAGATGCGAGTACAACTAATAGGAAGTACATTTAATACAGACCTCTGAGAAATGATGTCAGATTTGAATTTTTTT
>NW_006159726.1:516835-547381 GCF_000334495.1 Tupaia belangeri chinensis | reverse complement strand
AACGCAGCCTGAAAGTAAGGCTTATCTGGCCTCTTTAGAATTTGAAGTTTGGGGCTTTTTTTAAAGAGTTCACAATTGTAAGTTGGAAGATTTCACACGCAAAACAATCTGGTTTATGGCTTTTCTTAAAAAACCGAATGACCTCAAAATACATGGCAACATTTACCAGAATAAAGTAGCACCTGTCTCTTTTTAGAAGAGCTCCTAAAAGTCCTGCTACTACTTTTTGCTGTCTCAACATTGGAAGGAGAATCAGTTGCCATTTATTGTCATATTTGAATTGTTTTTCTTTTTTTTGTTGTTGTTGGAAAGGTGGGTTTTTGGGGGTTTTTTGTTGTTGTTGTTTTGGTTTTTTTTTTTTTTTTTTTGCTATAGGGCACATGCACTCACCAGAAAGACAGAGACAGAGAGACAGAAAGCAAGAAATCACCCCCTAGGGGGGGATGGCCACACCGCAATCCTTTCTCCTTCATTCTCCTCTCGGGATCGTGGGCATGCACACACACATGCCTGGCGTGAGTTTAGGACACCGGGTCCGGGACTCGAACCACAATTGACTACATGGGAGTTCAACGACAGCCATTATGCTAACTTCTGGTCCCTTGAATTGTTTTTCTTGTAGTAGAGAACTATTTCCCTGAACTTGTCTCTATATAAAGTAGAAAAATAAAAGATAGACCAAGATGTTCACCCATTTCAAGAAAGTGGGAGTGAGTTTATTACTTCTATTTGGAATTCATTTATTACATTAGAGTTTGAAATTCTTCTAACAGCCAGTAGGAACTAGTCAAATAGAGAATGAAGTAGGAAGAGCATAAGGAATAGCATGTGCAAAATGTTGACTGTCTGGCCCAATGCATGGGACAGCAAATATTTTAACATGATTGGAGGGTAAGGGTGTCTGTGACAGAAAAGTAAGGCATGAGCCATAAAGAAGTCTAAGTCAGTCCTTTCCTAGCAAAACTCTGTGACTAGCAGCTTTGGGGTGAAGGGGTAGTTCTACACCAGCCCAAGCCTACTTCTTTATTCTAGACAGTGAACACCAAGGCAAACTCATATTATCTACTTAGTTCGGGTTCTAAATAGCGTTGATTGCCAGATAAAATATAGCTTCTCAATTGCATTTCAGATTAACATTAAATATTTTTTTTATAATTTGGGGACATTCTTATACAAAAATAATTATTTGTTTATCTGAAAATCAAACTTTTGAAAGAATTGTTTTATTTAACTTTATTTATTTATTTATTTTCATTTGACCAGAGAGAGGCAGAGTGAGAGAATGAAGGAGAGAGAGAGGGAAAAAAAGAGAAAGAAAGCCACCAGGTCCAGGACTCAAACCATGGTCAGCCACATGGGAGTCCAGTGCCCTTCAATATGCCACCTGCCAGTGCCCTGAAAATCAAATTTAATTGGGTGTCCTATTATTTTTTTTAGAAAGAGATTTCTGCTATAGAGTATGTGCACTCACTGGAGAGACAGAGCCACAAAAAGTGAGAAATTATCCCCAACACATGCCCCGGGAGGATGGCTACACTGCAATCCCTTCTTCTCCATTTTCCTCTCAGGAGTTTGGGGACACACACACACGTGTCTGGTGTGAGATTTAAACTGCTGGGTTCAGGACTCAAACTGTGGTTGATTACATGGGAGTCCAGCAGCATAACCATTATATCATCTGCTGTTCACAAGGGTGTCCTGTATTTTTATTTGCTATTCTGATAACGTTTAATAAGTATTATCAAAGATACTTTTTCTATTTTTTCTAATTTATTTCTATTTTAATATTAAAACACAGAGGTCAAATTAATACTTTAAAATAAAGATCTCCTGGGCCAGTAGATGGTGTGGAGGTTAAATGACTGGATCCCACATGGCCAGCTGCATGGTTCAGGTTCCATTCTCAATAGCTTGGGAAACACACAAAGCACATGTGTGTCCATGTCCGGAGTCCCAAGAGGGAAGTAGAAGAGAGGGGTGTGTGGTGTGGCTATCCCCTCGGGAAGTGCTTTCTTACTCTCCTTCTTTCTCTGTCTCTATTTCCAGTAGGCACACGTGCTCTATAGCAAAAATTGGGGAAGGAAAAAAAAAAATCTCAGAAACATGCCAAAATAAACCTTAGCATGCCTGTGGAAAATTTAACAACTCTCCTTGTATTGATTTGCTTCTCACCATGTGTTGCCTTGGACTTTTTTTTCTATCGAATCAGGGATATTACCATGTACACCATTTTCAACAGAAAATTTTAAATTCTTTTTTTCTCTGTTAAGCATTTCATCCCTTTGCCCCACTCACTCTCTGCCATCTACTTTTTCTGGCATCTGATACTTATCCAAAGGATAAGAAAATACTCAGAGACACTTGCAAGTCCGTATTTATTATAGCATTATTCACAACTGCTAAGACATGGGACAAACCTTAGTGCCCAAGAATCACTGACTGGATTGAAAAACTGTAGCACGTATATACTATGGAATATTATTCAACCTTAAGGAACAATGACATCCTGTCATTTGATTCAAAGCAGATGAATATAGATGACTTAATAATAAGTGAAATAAGCTTTGGCCTTCTTTAGATATCTTAACTTAATCGTCTTGCACTCAGCGCTATGAAATTACCTAGGAAGTCTCTAAGCTACTAGTGGTCTACATGGAGAATAAAGAAATAGACATGAGACAAAAAGATATGAAGACTAAAACAAATGACCAGCTTCCTGAACTAGCCTTCTACAGCCTGAGAGAGATCGCAACACTCAAAGATTTAAGGGTCTAAACCAATAATGACCAGGTGAATTTGAAGATTTTAGTAAAGCATGATTTGTATATTATATACCCAAAATGTAATTTAGTTAAGCTCAACTACCTCTTTCCTTACAAATTTTCAAAGTCATTTTAAATGAAGATAAGCACAGTATTCCACTATGGAGTGATCTGCATGATGTGTTGTTAAGGAAAAGACAAGGAGGGATGGGAAGGGTAAAACATTTATATGTAGTTATATGCTTCTATTTTCAAAAAGAAGTGATGGGGCATAAACCAAGACCTAAATTAAAAATGGTAACCTATGGGGTAAGGAAGGGTAATGATAAAAAACTAGGTCTTTCTGAATGTATCATGCCTCAGAAATTTTACTGTGGAAATGTGCAAATAATTTACATAATTTTTTAAAAAATTAATCAAGGAAAAAAAGGCACTCCATAAACATAAAAAAGAAACAAATGAACCTGATGTGCTTCAATTAGCTTGATGATTCTGATTACCTCTGCCACAATCACAGGAAATTATTTCAAGAGTCTTTAAAACAGTATTTTGAGATGGGACTTCTAGAATAGCTGAATGAGAACCTCTGCTCTTCCATAAAAGCAATGAAAACAAAAGTAACAATGTTCAAAATCAATTTTTTTTCAGAAATCTGGAAATAAATTTACAAGGCTTACAACAATCTGAGGCATACTTATTCAAGATCAAACTATTGAATCTCGGTAAGAACAAAGAGCTTATGAAGCTTTAACTTGTATTTCTATATACTTTTCCTCAGCATCTTATAGAACATTCTGTCCAACAACAGCCAAATATACATTCTTTTCAAGTACACATGGAACATTTTATAAAATAAACTATATGTTGGGCCAAAATGTGTGTCTCAATACATTTAAAAGCAGTGAAATAATACAAACATGTTCCTTAAACATGATGGAATGCAAATAGAAATCAATAGCAGAAGAAAACTGGGAAATTCACAAACATGTGGAAATTAGATACTCCTAAATAACCAATAATTCAAAGAAGAACTCAGAAGGGAGAATAGAAAATGCTTCAAGATGAATGACAACAAAAACACAACATATCAAAAGTTATTGAATGTGGGACACAGATAAGGTTTATTATCTGTTGACGAGGATGTGTATGGTGGTCTCAACTGGGCTGGACTGAGGTGTATGTCATGCTGGCTAAAGTCTCTTCACAATCTAAATGATGTAAAGCAATTTAATGTATGAATAATAATAAAAAATATAAATATAAAAAAGTTATTGGATGTGGCTAAAGCAGTTCTTAGTAAGAAATTTATAGTTGTAAACACCTATGTTACAAAAGAAGAAAGATACCAGACTAATAACCTAACCTTCCATCATCATCTGCTGAAAAGAAGAGCAACGAAACCAAAGCAAACAGAAAATGAAAATAAGAATGGTGCCTAATAAATAAATGAAATAGAGACTATAAAACACAAGAGAAGAATCAAGGAAACCAAAAGTTGATTGCTTGAAAAGACTAACAAAATTGGTTAACTTTTAACTAGACTGAACAAGAAAAATAAAAGACTCAAGTTACTAAAATCAGTAATGAAAGAGATGTCACTGCCAGCCTTACTGAAACAGATGAATCATAAGGAATACTATAACAACTCTATGCCAACAAATTAGAAAACTTAAGAGTATTAGATAAAATTCTAAAAAATCACTAACTCCATGGGACCAGCAGTTAGCATAATGGCTATGTCACTGGACTCCCATGTAGTTGACCACGGTTCGCGTCCCAGACCCGGTGGCTTAAAACACGCCAGGCGCGTGTGGGTGCGTGCCCAAGATCCCTAGAGGAGAATGGAGGAGAAGGGATTGCGGCGTGGCCATCCCCCCCAACCCCCCGGGGGGGTGATTTCTTGCTTTCTATCTCTCTGTTTCTCCCTGTCTGTCTGGCGAGCGCACGCGCCCTATAGCAAAAACCTCTCAAAAAAAAAAAAATCACTAACTTCAAATGTGACTCAAGGAGAAATAAAAAAATCTAAATAGAGCTGCAAAAGTAGAGATATTGAATTAATAGCTTACGAATTATTCCAAGGGAAAATCCAGACCTGGATACTGCACTGGTGAATTCTATAGAACATTTAAAGGAAAATTAATACCATAAAGTAGAATTAATACCAAATCTTCATGAATTCTTCAAAATAGGAGGAATCTAGAAATTTCACTCCTAGGTATATTCTCCAAGTTTTTGTTTTGTTTTGTTTTGTTTTGTTTTGTTTTCTGCCAGAAGGTACATGTGCTCACCAGAGAAGGACAGAGAGAAACAGCAAGAAGAAAAGATCCCTCCCCCATATGGGCCATGGTTATGCCACAATCCTTTCTCCTCCATTTCCCTGGTTTTTGGTTTTTGGTTTTTGGTTTTTTTATTTGGAGCATGCGTGCACACAAACCCAGTGTGTCCTCAAGCCTCCTGACCCAGGATTCAAACTGCATGGTCAGCCAGGAGGGATCTGGCTTCCTTAACCACCAGGCCATGGAGCTGGTCTGCCTAAGTATATTCTCAACAGAAATAAATCCCAACATAAGTAATGACAGATGGCTAAGATGATGATGACCATACTAATTACCCTGTCTTAGTCATTACACATTGTATTTTTGTACTGGTAAATCACATTATACTCAATAAATGTGTATAATACTCTAAGTCAATTAAAAATTAAAGAATTTAAATCAATGAAAACAAGTGAGCTAAATAGTTTTAAATTTATGGTAGAATATGTGCATAAGCATGAGAGAGAGGGAGATTGTTGGCAGGGTCTGGTCATGCCATGATCCCCTTTCTCCAGTCCTACAGGTTCTCAGGATTTTAGGCATGAATGTCAAATTTGTTTCAGGTTGATCAGGCTGGGAATCTGAGCCTGTGGTCAATCACGTGGCTTCCAGCACTGCAGTCCAGTACACTATGGGACTGCACTACCTAGACTGGGCCAAGTGAGTTAAATTTTATCAAACATTAAGGGAAAAATCATTTTGTATGCTATAAAAACGTACAGTGATTAGATTTAAATTTTTAACTGTAAAAAATTGTTTAAGATATTTTAAAAAGAGAAAAATAAAAACTTGTGCAAGGAAAAGCTTGTGCATAAGTACAAGAATGCTCATAAGCAGCATTATTTATAATAATGAATATTATAGGAAAAGAAGGTGGAAACATTCCCCAAATTCCCATTAATTGATGAATAAGTAAGCAAAATCCATAGAACAGAATATTATTTGGCCATTAAAAAGAATGAAATACTTTTGCATCCTACAATATGAATACATTTTGAAAATACACTCTAATAAGAAGCTGGTCACAAAAGACCATTTATTTTATTATTCCAGTTATACAAAATGCCCACAGTAAACGAATCTATAGAGACAGAAAATAGGAACATGGTTGCCTGGGGCTGGTGGTGGGATGACAGAAATGGAAAGGGACTGCTAATGGATATGGGGATTTTTTGGGAGGTGGGGTGATGAAAATGTTCTAAAATTAGACTGTGTGGGTGTTTGTGCAATTCTGTGAATATACTATAATCCTCTGAGTTGTACAGTTTCAATGAGTGAATTACATGTAATGTGACTCACTAAGTTGTCAAAGAAATAAGAACAATTTAAAAAATAAAAAAGGGGGGCTGGCAAGTGGCATGGTGGTTAAAGATGCTGGACTTCCACATGGCCAACTACAGTTCAAGTCCCAGACCTGGCAACTTCTTTCTCTCTCCTCTCTCTCTTTTGTTAAAATTGAAAAATAATGATAATAAATAAATCATTCTTTAAAAATAAATTAAAAAGATAATTTGGGGGCTGGCAGGTGCCTTGGTGATTAAGGGTGCTGGACTCCCACATGGCCGACCACTGTTCAAGTCTAGGACCTGAAGGCTTGCTTTCTCACTTTCTCTTTCTCTGTCCCTCTTTGGTCAAATTAAAATAAATACATAAAGTTAAATAAAATAATTATTATTTTTAAAAAGGTAATCTGACTGTAACCCTTAGCAGAATATAGTTTAAAGACAAAAAGAATTTCAAAGAAATATGAAACTGACTTCAGTGTTCATATTGTTAATAGTAATATTGATATGATTACATAAAAACTGGTGTATTGGGACCAGCAGTTAGTGTAATGGCTATGTCACTGAACTCCCATGTAGTCCACCGCGGTTCAAGTCCTGGACCCAATGACTTAAACTCACACCAGGTGCATGTGCATGCATGCCCAAGATCCTGAGAGGAGAATGGAGGAGAAAGGATTGCTGTGTGACCATCCCCCTTGGGGGTGATTTCTCATTTTCTGTCTCTCTGTCTCTCTCTGTCTCTCTGGTGAGCACACACACCCTTTTGCAAAAATCTCTAAAAAAAAAACTGGTGTATGTATGTGTATGCCTAAAATGAGATAGGGGTGGCCCCAAACACTACCATTTAAGGAAGCTGGCTCCCATAAGGATTACTATGAATCTTGGCCCCAGTGCCTTGGGAAACATGCTGGGTATGTGTACATGAGTACCCAAAATTTCAACAGGATGGAAAAACAGAGGAGAAGAGATTGTGGCATGACCATGTCCCATGAAGGGTGTTTTCTCACTTTTTGTCTTTCTCTCTCTCTCTGCCTCTGTCTTTCTCTGTCAAGTACATGCACCCTCCAGCAATTAATACAAAAAAGAAAAAGAAATACCTAAAATAAGACAAAAGCAATAAATAATTATATTACAGTTTTTAAAAACCAAGTTTTATAGAATAGGAGAAAAGAGATACAAATATAAAATTAAGGGGAAATACTGTAATTTAATCTTAAATTTAAATTGGAACTATCAACATAAACTTGTAATTTCTTTCTCTTTCTAAAATATACACATCTCCTAGCTCTGTTCACTAAAAAGGGAGTAGAAATGATGATAACCCATGCCCAGATTGTGATCTCTAAATCAAGGAGCCATGGCTTCTTAAAGAGTAAAAGCTAATTCCAACACTGAAGTAGAAAATGTATAAGGTTAGCCTGGAACATTCTGCGTTACAGCCAATGAAACTATCAAAGACTACTGAGGTCTTGTAGAAATGACACAGGAACCTCTTGGAAGGCATTTCCATTGGCCAAACGTGGAATAACCTGAACATCAAAAGAATAAGGAGTGTAATGCATTGCAGCAAATGTATTTTAAAAAAAATCCATGTGTTCTAAATATGCTAATTAAAGACAAACTTCATTACTCATCCTTGCTAGGGTATCAACTTATTATTTTGAAAATTGACATAAAGAGTTGTGGCAGGCAGAATTTTAAAGATGACTTCCAGAATTCCTCCATGACTTGTTCAAATACTAATCTAGGTACTACTATAGACGGACTTTACAGAAGTAATCGAAGTCTTAAAATACAGATATGAATTGGAGTGGGCTTCATCCAATCAGGTAAGCCTTTTAAAAGCAGAGAGTTTTCTACAACTGATGGCAGAAGAGGAAGTGAGAGCCTCAAAGTATAAGAAGCACATGACTACCATTGCTGATTTAAAGACCGGCAGGGTAACAAAAGAAGAAATTTACAGATGGCCTCTAAGAAGCAAAGTGACCCCAGTTTCTAATTACCAAAGAAACAGAAATCATAGACTTATAAATAGCAGTGGACTGCATTCTCCCAAGACCCAAATGATCTTGGAAGTGGATTTTTCTACAGTACCTCTTGATAAGATTCCAGCCTAGAGACTTGTGGAAAAAGCCACTCTGCTCTGCTCTAGCCCTCTGATGTGATGCCTTGGGAATCTGAGAGACCCCATAAATGTTTTCCCCTGGACCTTTGACCTCCAAATAAGAAAAGAACAGGGAAGACGTGGTTGCCTCAGCTTTCAGAACCGAGTACACATGAAGTAGGGCTACCTAGCCCCAGCTCATCATTTGAAACTCCTGCTGAGCCTTGGTTGTGGGAGGAGTGGCTGCCTTGGCCTTCAGAACTGGTAGGAGGAGTTGCCTTTCTGGAGCCGATGCCGCTCTGCCCTTCACCTCTCCAGGAGCAGAGTGGAAACAGGGCCACCCTAACCCAGGTCATCATCAAAGTCCCTTGCAAAGCCTAGGGTGTGGGAGGAGCAGCTGACTTTTACATACCACCACATATTCTAGTTTCTCTGCTCAACCCTCAACTACAGAGGGACCAGAATGTTTTGGCTATATATAAGGCAAAAACATCTGAGCACGATAAGTCTCTGTAGGAATTCTCTCCCCATGCTCACCCCAGCAAAAAAAAGCAAGGAAATTCTTCTTTGTAAACCTGAGAGAAGTAAACTCATCACTAAATCTAGAAATTGTAGCAGGACCTCAAAAACATGAAAAAAAAACATGAAGTATTTCCCCTAAATGAACAAAATAACACCATATCAATAATGAATGAAACACAGGAAATCACAGAAATGTCAGAAAATGAATTCAGAATATTGATCATAGCTAATCTCAATGAGATAAAAGAGAAAATAGATAACCAATCTCAGGAGATGAGAAATTCATTCCATGACTTGAAGGAGGAACTCCATAAAGAGATAGACATCCTGGGTTGGTGGTGTAATGGTTAAGGGCTGGACTGCCACATGTCCAACCATGATCTGAGTCCCAGACCTGGCGACTTACTTTCTAACTTTCTCTCTCTCTCTCTCGCTCTCTAAATTAAGATAAATAAATAATTTTAAATAAAATAATTCTTAAAAAAAAAAAAAGAGAGAGAGAGAGAAATAGACATCCCTGAAAAAGCATCAAACAGAATTTTTGGAGTTTAAGAATACAATGCAGGATATAAAAACCTCCCTTGAAAGTATTAAGAATGTATTAGACTATGCGGAAAAAAGAATCTCTGACCTTGAAGACAAAGTTTACCACTTAATACAAGCAACCTAGAAGAATGTAAAAATAACCACTAAAAATGAGGACAACATTTGAGAAATCCTAAACACCATTAAACAGCTGAATATTCACATTATGGGTATTCTAGAAGGTGACGAGATGAGTAAAGGCTGAAAAAAATCTCTTCCGGAACAGGCCTTCTTGAAGACACACATCTTCATGGCTCCTGAGAACTAGCTATTTCAGGAGAAACAGAAATGAAGATTTTCCACTGATAATTCAGCCTCCAGCACACAAACTCGCATGGTAGGAAGACCCCTTTCAAGCCTCCTGTATCTGTCTCTGTCTTCGTCTCTCTCTACCTCTGTCTCTGTCCCTGTCTTCTCATTTTTTTGTAATTTTTCCTTTTTAAAAATTTTTAAGGCAAAGCATTTTCTGGGCTTTCTGACCCCTCCTTTCCCTTTATCTTGTTAATAATTCCCTCTCCCCCTCTCAACCCAGGAGAGGCAATGAACAGGGCTTCTTGAAAACACACACCTTCATGGATCCTGAGAACTAGCAAGTGCCGTGTGGTTTTCTAATTTTGCTTTTTTTACAATTTTTTTAGATATTAATTTTTTTTAGAGGTTTTTTTTTTTTTTTTTTTGAGAGAGAGGCTTTTGCTATAGGGCTCGTGTGCTCGCCAGACAGAGACATAGAGACAGAAAGCGAGAAATCACCCCCCAGAGGGGATGGTCATGCCGCAAACCCTTCTCCTCCATTCTCCTCTCGGGATCTTGGGCATGCACGCACACGCGCCCAACGTGAGTTTTAAGCCACTGGGTCCAGGACGTGAACCACGGTCGACTACGTGGGAGTCCAGCGACATAGCCATTACGCTAACTGCTGGTTCCCACGAAATAATTTTTTTGATCAATGAAGTGAAAAGCCATTTTTTGGGAGAGAGGAAAAACAAAATTGATAAACTATTAGCTAGACTAATCAAGAAAAACACAGAAAGTCACCAGATATATAAAATCAGTAAAGAAGCTGATAATATTACAACTAATATATTGCAAACACAAAAAAATTATGAGCAAATACTATGAGCAATGATATACCAACACACTAGGAAATCTAGATGATATGGAGAAATTTCTGGACAAGTTACCTAGGTTAAATAAGGATGAAATAGAAAACCTGAATGACAAATGATGAGATCAAATCAGTGATAAATAGTCTCCCACCAAAGAAAAGCCCAGGTCAAGATAGCTTCACTTCAGAATTCTACAAAACTTTTAAAGAGCTAACTCCAGGCCAGTAGATGGTATAGTGGTTATGTCACTAGACTCCTACATGGCCAACTACAGTTCAAATCCCAGACCCAGTGGCCTAAAAATCACACCAGATATGTGTGTGTGTGTGCATACCCAAGATCCCAGGAGGAGAGTGGAGAATAAGGGATTGCAGCGTGGCGATGCCCCCTGGGGGTGATGATTTCTCTCTCTCTCTCTCTCTCTTTCTCTCTCTCCTGCTCATGAGTGCACATGCCCTAAGGCAAAAACCACTAAAAACAAACAATAAGAACAAAAAACCCAAGTCTTCTCAAATTATTTCTAAAGATTCAAAAGGAAGAATCAGCAGGTGGTGTGATTAAAGTGCTGGACTCCCACATGACTGATTGCAGTTCAAGTCCTGGACCCAGTGGCTTGAAACTCACAATGGGCATGGTTGGATGCATACCCAAAATCCTGAGAGGAAAATGGAGGAAAAGGGATTGCAGCATGGTCATTCCCCCTGACGGGACAGATTTCTCACTTTTTTTCCCTCTGTTTCTTTTGCTGTCTCTCCAGTGGATGCACACACCCTATAGCAAAAAACTCTAAAAAAAAAGTAAGATTCAAAAGAAAGCAATCCTCTCAAACTAATTTTATGAACTCTCCATCACTTGATACCAAAACCAGATGAAGACATACAAAAAAAGAAAAATACAGATGAATATCCCTGATGACACTGGCGCAAAAATTTTCAACAAGGTACTAGCAAACCCAATCCAATAGCATATTAAGATTATACACCATGATCAGGTAGGCTTTATACCAGGGATGTAGGGATGTTTCAACATGCACAAAACAATAAATGTAATACACCACATTAACATAAAGAAAAACAAAAATCATATGATCATATCTATAGATGCAGAAAAAGCATTTGATGAAATACAACATCCCTGGGCCACCAGGTGGCATTATGGTTAAGGCACTGGATTCCCACATGGCCGACCACAGTTTGAGTCCTGGACCTGTTGGCTTGTTCTCTGTCTCTCTCTCTCTCTCTCTTGCATGTGCCCTATAGCAAATTAAAATAATAATAATAAAATCTTTAATCCAGACTCTGAATGTCTTTTTGGGGGGAGTGGGGACTTCTGCTCTAGGGCACATACACTCACCAAAAAGACACAGACAAAAGGCAAGAAGAGAAATGACCCCCTCCCAGGGGGATGGCCACGCCACAATACCTTCTCCTCCATTCTCCCCTCAGGATCTTGGGAAGGCACAATAAATACATCCATTCATGATCAAGACTCTCAGCAAAATAAGAGTATAAGGGACATCCCTCAACATAACAAAAGCCATTTACAACAGACCCATTGCAAACATCATACTAAATGGGAAAAGTTAAGTCTTCTCACTAAAAACTGAAACAAGAAAAATTGGCCTACTTTCTTTGCTCCTTTTCAACATAGTACTGGAAGTCTTTTTCAATGCAATCAGACAAGAGAGCAAAATAAAATGTATTTAGATAGTCAAAAAAAGAACCTAAACGGGGGCCGGCAGGTGGCATGGTGGTTAAAAGCGCTGGATTCCCACATGGCTGACCATGGTTCAAGTACTGGACCTGGCAGCTTGCTTTCTCACTTTCTCTCTCTCTCTCTCACTCTGTCTCTCTCTGGTCAAATTTAAATAAACAAATGAATAAATAATAAATAAAGTTAAATAAAATAATTTTTTAAAAAAAACTAAACTGTCTCTATTTACAGATGATATAATTATATACATAGAAAATCCAAAGAAATCATGAAAAAACTCCGATAAGTGATAAAAGAATTCAGTAAAGTAGCAGGATACAAAGTCAATATACACAAATCTAATGTATTTTTATACATCAACAATGAACAGACTGAGATAGTATTGAATAAAGCAATCCTATTTATAATAACTACAAAACAAATAAGATACCTGGCAATAAATGTAACCAAAGAGGTGAAAGACCCCTACAAGGAAAACTATGAAAAATTGAAAAAGGAAATTGAGTGTGATACCAAAAAACAAAACCAAAAAAAAAAAGGAAGAACATCTCATGCTCTTTGATTGGAAGAATTGATATAATCAAAATATCAGTTCTATTCAATTTAATTTACATATTCAATATGATTCTGATCCAATTACCTGAAACATTCCTCATATAAATAGAAAAAAATTATAAAATCTGTCTGAAATCATAAAAGACCCCATATTGCCAAGGCAATATTGTGCCAAAAGAATAATATTGGATGTATGTCATTACCTGACTTTAAATTATATTTCAAAGCAGTGATAATCAAAACAGCATGGTACTGGCATAAAAATAGACACATAGATCAATGGAACAGAATAGAGAATCCTGAAATAAACTCCAAATCATACAACCAACTGATATTTGACAACAGATACAAGACAATATAATGGAGAAAAGAAAGTCTTTTCATCAAATAGTACTAGAAGAACTGGATATCCACCTGCAGAAAAATGAAACTATTTCTCATCATTAACAAGAATTAACTCAAAATGGATTAAAAATTTAAATATAAAACTCCAAACTACAAAACAACCAGTAGAAAATGTAGGGGAAACTTTAGAAGATATTGGAGTAGGCAAAGATTTCTCAAATAAGACCCCTAAAGCACAACCAATAGTCCCCAAAATGGACAAGTTAAAAAGTTTCCTCTAGTGGACCAGCAGTTAGCATAATGGCTATGTCACTGGACTCCCACATAGTCGACCGCGCTTCGCGTCCCGGACCTGGTGGCTTAAAACTCACGCCAGGCACGTGTGTGTGCATGCCAAGATCCCGAGAGGAGAACAGAGGAGAAGGGATTGCAGTATGGCCATCCCCCCGGGGGGTGATTTCTTGCTTTCTGTCTCTCTGTCTCTCTCTGTCTGGCTGGCGAGCGCACATGCCCTATAGCAAAAACCTCTTCAAAAAAAAAAAAAAAGCTTCCTCTAGTAAATGGCACAATGATGAGAGCGAAAAAATAGTCCTTGGAATTGGAGAAGATATTTGCAAATTATTCCTCATGCAATGGATTGGTATTTAGAATTCATAGGGAACTCAAATAGCTCACTCATAAAAAAAGAAAAAAATGAATAATCCAATTTTTAAAAGGTCAAATGAGACCAGCAGGTTATGTGGTGGTTAAGATGCTGGATTCCCACATGGCCAACTCTGATGTGAGTGACAGACCTACTGGCTTGAAAGTCACACCAGGCACATGTGCATGCATGCTCAAAATCCAGAGAGAAAAATGCAGAAGCAAGGATTGCAGCATGGCCATTCCCTTAAGGGGTGATTTCTCACTTTCCCTCTCATTGCCTCTCTCTGGCAAATGAATTGAATAGACAACTTTCCAAGGAAGATAGGAATACCCAAGAGGCATATGAAAAAAATGTTCAAAGTCTCTTGTCATAAGGAAAATGCAAATTAAAGCCACTATGAGCTACCATTTAATGCCAATCTGAATGGCTAGAATAAAAAAAAAATTAATAAAAAAAAAGAATGACCAGTGCTGGATAGACTGTGGTTAAAAGGCAACCCTCTTATGTGGTTGGTGGGAATGTAAATTATTTCAACCTCTTTGGAAAACAATATGGAAGATTCTAAAAAAACTACAAATAGATCTTCTATATGACCCAGTAATCCCACTTTTTGTTATTTGCCCAAAGGATAGGAAAATGTTTACTCAATCAGCTAGACACTTGCACATCCATGTTTATTGCAGCATTATTCACAATTGCTAAAACATGGGACCAATCCAAGTGTCCAAAACTGATGACTGGATTGAAAAACTGTGGCACATATATACTATGGAGTATTACTGAGATGTAAGAAACAGTGAGAGGCCTATCATTAGACTCATAATGGATGAATACAGAAGACTTAATGTTAAGTGAAGTGAGCCAGACTTCTGAAGTGAGCCAGACTTTGAAAGATACACATTGTATATCCCCACTCAACTTGTACTGAGTGCCTGTACTTTACGGCAGAGGTTGAGAGAACCGAAGATGTGATGGTGGATAGGATGGGTGTGGATGCTAGAGACTGTAAGTGGGGAAAGTGGTTGGTAGAGAGTGGGTGGGTGTGAAAAAAAAAATGAAGGAAAACACACACACACGTGTATCAAAAAAAAAAGATTCCATCTCAATCACAACTTGAGTTCAGCTTACAGAACCTAAAACACAGCATGACTAAACTTCTGACCTTCAGAATACTGAGACGGTGAGTGTTGTGATTTGTTATATAGCAATAAAAAACTAATATAAGAGGGAACAAATTAAGAATGAATCTTGCTTTTTTTGTACAATATGTATAAGAGGGTCTTCAAGAAGTTCATAGAAAATGTGTATTATTAAAAATAACTATGCATGAATTTTTTAAAATTTTAGCACCTAAACAAATTTAAACTTTAATTACATTTTTTTCCATGAAAATCCATACTTTAACTCCATTTTTCCATGTACCAAATAATTAGTAGGCAAGCATTCTTCTTGATAAGATAATTCTAGGTAATATAAGCTAAAGTAATGCCAGATAGGGTGTTACCATCTGCAACCCCAAATGAAATCATGGATCTAGACAATGATTATTCATGATTGCTAAAGCTATTAAATAAATGGTTGAACTAAACTCTCTTATCAATTTTAACATTAGACTGTGTGAACTTTCCTAATGTGATATAATGAAAAATGTGCAGTCTCATCTATGTAGTAGTCTTGCCAAAAGAATTTAAATTGAATGAACAGCTGTTGTTATTGTTTTAATTTTTTATATTTATTTTATTCATAATAGAGTGCATGCATGCACACAAGAAAGGGAGAGAGAGAGAAAGAGAGAGAAAAACACCCTTGACAGAGTCTCATCACACTGCAGTTCCCTTTTTCTAGTCCTCCAGCTTGTCAGGATCTTGGGCACACAAGCACCCATCCAGCATGTTTTCAGGCCGACCTGGGAATCCAAACTATAGTTAGTCGTGTGGCTTCCAGCACTACAGTTTTGTTTGCTACCTACTGTGTTAGTAGGCTGGTCTGGCAGCTGTTGTTTTATAGGTACAGAGTTTCAGTTTTGCAATATAAAAGTTCTAAAGACCAGTTCCTCAATTGTGTGAATATGCTTAATACTACTAAACTATCAATACTTAACAATGGGAAGATAGCAATTTCTTATGGCAGAGGGCACATGCGCATGCATAAGAGAGAAAGAGAAATAAGGGAGAGAAAGAGAAATAAAGCACTCCCCAATAGGACTTGTTTATGCTGCAATTCTTTTTTCTCCAGTTCTCGAACCTTGACCAGCTATGTGAGATCCAGTTCCTCTAAACAATGCAGAAACACTGCACTACAGGCCCAGCCTGAAAATTTTATATTATGTGGTTTTTTTAATAATTAAAATTAAAACCCAAATATAATTTCAGGTAATAAAAATCTTTACAAAAGAGCAAATAGGAATAAAAGAACATTTTTTTAAATGAGCATTTTCCAAAAGGACAAAATTCAAATGGCCAATAAACATATGAAAAGATTCTAAACCTCATTAATAAGCAGAAAATTCAAATGAAAATCAAAATACTTTGACATTATCAAGTAACAAGATGTACATGTCCAAAGAGTCGACAGTTCCACTCCTAGATATATGAAACTCAGCATATATACACCAGGAGCCATAAGCAAGAACATAAGAGTGGCATGGTTGGTAGTAGCAAAATCCTGAAAGTAATCCAAATGTTCTTTGACTATAGAATATGATCTACATAAAACCAATGCTACTCTTCAGAAAGAATGAATGAACTATAGCTAGAAATGTCAGCATGACTGCATCTCACAAATATAATACTGAAGTGAGAGAAAGAGAAAATATTTACAAGTTCACATGTATAAAGTTTAAAAACAAGCATAGCTGGACCAGCCCTATAGCATGGCAACTAAGAGCTGTGCAGAGGGAGTCAAATCTCACATGGCAAATCACAGTTCAAATCCTCCCCCAGCAACTTGAAAATACTCTAGACATGTGTCCAGAATCCTGACAAAATGGAAAAAATGTTGGAAGAAAAGGTATTAAGGCATTACGTGATCCTGTTCGGAGACTCAATTCCTCTCTTTCTCTTTCATACACATACACATACACATACACATATCCTCTGGCATTTAAAAGAAAAGAAAAAGGTGGAAGCAACCGAAGTATCTATTGACAGATGAAAAGGTAAACAAGATGCAATATATCCATGAAATGGAGTATTACTCAACCATAAAAAGAAAGGATATTCTGACACATGCTGCAACATGGATGAACTTTGAGAGCATTATTCTAAGTGAATAAGCCAGACACAAAAACAGAAATACTGTCTGATTCCATTTATATGAGGTATCTAGAGTACTCAAGTTTATAGAGAGAGAAAGTAGAAGAATAGTTGCCAAGAGCTTGAGGGGAGGAGGAAATGGGAAGTTGTTATTTAATGGGTGTAGAGTTTCAGTTTTTCAAGATAAAAAAGTTCTGAAGACCTGTTATGCAACAATGTCAATACACTTAAGGCTACTGAGGTGTATACTTAAAGTAGTTAAGATGATCAATTTTATATGTATTTTCCCACAAATAAAAATAAATTTTAAAAATCAGAAAATAAGTAAAATATTAAAAAATAAGCAAAGCAACTGCATAATGTTAAAGAATGTACACATAGCAGAGACACGGCCTCTTTTTCCTGCTCATTTCCTAAACATCTCCACTGATTGACTTTGTCAGTTTGGCTGATTAAAATAACTTTCAATTTATGTCAGTTACTACTGACTTCTTCCTTTATGTTTTTTATGTCAGTAGTTATCAAAGAGTGGCAGAGGGATCATAGGCACTTTATAAGGTTCTGCAGATGGCCAAACAGACCCAATTTTGGATGATGTTGCTGAAGCTTTCCAACTTATGAGAGTTAGTCTACTAGAAGACCAAATATCTTCATTTCCTGTGAGCAAGAACAATGTACTTCAGTTTCCTCCGACTGGAAGTAAAGATGCAGAGGAAAGAAAAGAATACATTCCTGATTACATGTGTCTTTTCAGGAAAAGGAAGAAGAGCAGGTGCCCACTGATAGGGGCACATCAGCAAAAGCTATGCAAATTCCCTGGGGGGAAGATGATGAATTAGAGGAGGAGGAAATTTTTAATGATGAAAATTTCTTGAATATGAGACCATTGGATAGTCTTGAAGCTAAAGTAATGTCTGCCATAAAGCGACCACCACCGTTAAACACTAAATGGAACACCCTAGATGTAATATTATTGGAAGCTCAAGAATCACTCAGCTCAATAAATACTCAAAAGATTCCACCAATGCTTTCTCCAGTCCATGTACAGGACAATAAAAAAATAGCACCTCCATCACCAGAGCTGCCAATGTTGGCTCCAGTTGCAAAATCACAAATGCTAACTGAAAAACCATTAGAAACAAAATCATTTGCACCTAAAACAAAAACTAAAACTAGTTCTCCAGGACAGAAGAATAAATCACCTAAAATCACCCAATCGCCAGCAAATTTTGGTCACCAAAACTGTATCCAAAAAAAAAAAAATCATCTGGATGTAAAGCCCCAAGAGCCCCAAAGTAACACCCATATTCTATAACCTCCTATCAGACCTGAAACACCAAATAGGACTCCTTCAGCTACAATTAGTGAAAAAATTAGTAAAGAGAGCATCCAGGTGAAACAAACACAGACACCCCCTAATGCTGGGAAATTGAACGAGAATCAGTCTAAAAAGGTTGATGTATGTATATGTGTGTGTGTGTGTGTGTGTGTGTGTGTGTGTGTTTATTTAAAGTACTAAAGAATAAATCTGATAAAATACATGCAAAAGAAAGCAATGTCAGCTCATGAAATGCCTTGAATGCCATGGACTGATTTTACAGAAATATTTCCTGTATTATTATACTTTAAACATTATATGTGAGTTTTATACATACACTAAGGTAGTGAGCACCCAAAGCAGGTCAAATAGCATAGAGATGGGATTTTTTTTTCTTTTTTGGAGAGGTTTTTGCTATAGGGCGTGTGTGCTCACCAGAAAGGCAGAGAGAGACATAAAGACAGAAAGCGAGAAATCACCCCCTAGGGGGGATGGCCACGCCACAATCCCTTCTCCTCCATTCTCCTCTCGGAGAGCATTATTCTAAGTGAATAAGCCAGACACAAAAACAGAAATACTGTCTGATTCCATTTATATGAGGTATCTAGAGTACTCAAGTTTATAGAGAGAGAAAGTAGAAGAATAGTTGCCAAGAGCTTGAGGGGAGGAGGAAATGGGAAGTTGTTATTTAATGGGTGTAGAGTTTCAGTTTTTCAAGATAAAAAAGTTCTGAAGACCTGTTATGCAACAATGTCAATACACTTAAGGCTACTGAGGTGTATACTTAAAGTAGTTAAGATGATCAATTTTATATGTATTTTCCCACAAATAAAAATAAATTTTAAAAATCAGAAAATAAGTAAAATATTAAAAAATAAGCAAAGCAACTGCATAATGTTAAAGAATGTACACATAGCAGAGACACGGCCTCTTTTTCCTGCTCATTTCCTAAACATCTCCACTGATTGACTTTGTCAGTTTGGCTGATTAAAATAACTTTCAATTTATGTCAGTTACTACTGACTTCTTCCTTTATGTTTTTTATGTCAGTAGTTATCAAAGAGTGGCAGAGGGATCATAGGCACTTTATAAGGTTCTGCAGATGGCCAAACAGACCCAATTTTGGATGATGTTGCTGAAGCTTTCCAACTTATGAGAGTTAGTCTACTAGAAGACCAAATATCTTCATTTCCTGTGAGCAAGAACAATGTACTTCAGTTTCCTCCGACTGGAAGTAAAGATGCAGAGGAAAGAAAAGAATACATTCCTGATTACATGTGTCTTTTCAGGAAAAGGAAGAAGAGCAGGTGCCCACTGATAGGGGCACATCAGCAAAAGCTATGCAAATTCCCTGGGGGGAAGATGATGAATTAGAGGAGGAGGAAATTTTTAATGATGAAAATTTCTTGGATAAGAGACCATTGGATAGTCTTGAAGCTAAAGTAATGTCTGCCATAAAGCGACCACCACCGTTAAACACTAAATGGAACACCCTAGATGTAATATTATTGGAAGCTCAAGAATCACTCAGCTCAATAAATACTCAAAAGATTCCACCAATGCTTTCTCCAGTCCATGTACAGGACAATAAAAAAATAGCACCTCCATCACCAGAGCTGCCAATGTTGGCTCCAGTTGCAAAATCACAAATGCTAACTGAAAAACCATTAGAAACAAAATCATTTGCACCTAAAACAAAAACTAAAACTAGTTCTCCAGGACAGAAGAATAAATCACCTAAAATCACCCAATCGCCAGCAAATTTTGGTCACCAAAACTGTATCCAAAAAAAAAAAAATCATCTGGATGTAAAGCCCCAAGAGCCCCAAAGTAACACCCATATTCTATAACCTCCTATCAGACCTGAAACACCAAATAGGACTCCTTCAGCTACAATTAGTGAAAAAATTAGTAAAGAGAGCATCCAGGTGAAACAAACACAGACACCCCCTAATGCTGGGAAATTGAACGAGAATCAGTCTAAAAAGGTTGATGTATGTATATGTGTGTGTGTGTGTGTGTGTGTGTGTGTGTGTTTATTTAAAGTACTAAAGAATAAATCTGATAAAATACATGCAAAAGAAAGCAATGTCAGCTCATGAAATGCCTTGAATGCCATGGACTGATTTTACAGAAATATTTCCTGTATTATTATACTTTAAACATTATATGTGAGTTTTATACATACACTAAGGTAGTGAGCACCCAAAGCAGGTCAAATAGCATAGAGATGGGATTTTTTTTTCTTTTTTGGAGAGGTTTTTGCTATAGGGCGTGTGTGCTCACCAGAAAGGCAGAGAGAGACATAAAGACAGAAAGCGAGAAATCACCCCCTAGGGGGGATGGCCACGCCACAATCCCTTCTCCTCCATTCTCCTCTCGGGATCTTGGGCACACAAGCACACATGCCGGGCGTGAGTTTTAAGCCACCGGGTCCAGGACTCAAATAGCAGTCGACCACATGGGAGTCCAGTGACATAGCCATTACACAAACTGCTGGTCCTGCATGGAGATGGAATTTTCATGAGCTGACAGAGAAGTAGGAAGGGGCTGTTTGGGATTTTGAGAAATGCTATGATTTTAAATGTGTCCCCTCAAAATTCATGCGTTGAGATTTGGTTGTGATGGGATTAAGAAGGTAAAGACTTAATGTGATTATAGTGTTGGAAGTTGGACCTTCAGGACAAAATTAGGATTAAGGTTATCAGAGTGGGGCCCCCATGATCGACTCCTGGTTGATTTATAAAGAGAGAAAGAGACAGGCAGGGACTTAAGGACACTCCCACCAAATGTGCCCCTGGACCCTGAACCTCTAAACTGAGCAGAATAAACCTCTACTCTCTTAAATTACCCAGACTCAGGGATTTTTCTGTTATTAATAACAGAATAGACTAAAACAAGTAGAAAGAAGGCTACTAAGAAATAATCAAAATAGGGAGTGGAAAAGCAGACTGTTTAAGCAGACATACTGACCCTGCAAGGCACTGCTGAAGGACTGACTACCTAAACTTAGTGGTCATATATTTCAAGTGAAAATACTTTTGACAATTATGTGTTTTTTCCCAGCCATACTATAAGAGGCAGGCTATATGTTAGGCAGAGAGTTAGGTTTACCCAGAGGTTTTTTTGTGTTTGTTTGTTTTTTGTTCCCCAAGTACCACAGAAACCCATGAGGCAGGGGTTCATGATTTCAATGTATGAGAGTGACTGTAATACAGTAGAGTGTTATTGTTCAGCTTGCAAAGGAACTGGTGTTTCAAAAGCAAAGGAGGAGTCAAAAATTTGCTGGAAGCAGGAAAGATGGGTGAGAGGGGCACCTAACCCATTTTCAAACCCAGCAAGGAGAGGAGCAAGGGAGAGAAATTGCTCATGTACCTTCTCTAGAGGGTTTTAGGCAATCAGCATCCTTCAGTTAAAACCAGAAAGTCAGGTAGGTGACCAGAGAAGAGGCTGAGGATGATGATTTACACTCTCAATGTTGAGATTGGTCTGGTCTAAGGTGATCAAGGCTCAAGTCAAGTCCATGGCAGTTGAGTAGGTAGGCAAAGATGGCTGACAGAGTCATTACAACGGTAGAGCCAGCATGACAGTAAAACAGAGGAAAGTCAAATGTGACTCTGACCTCTCTGGTCTGAGGGACTAAAGTCATGGGATTATTCCCTAAAGAAAAAAGTCCATAGAGAGAATAGCAAAGAAGGTAACTGTTACATCACTGGATGTTCATATGGCCAACCGCTGTTTGAGTCTTGGACCTAGTGGTTTAAAATTCACGCCAGGCACATGTGCGTGCATGCCCAAGGTCCCATGAGGAGAATGAAGGAGAAGGGATTGTGGCTTGGTCATCCCCCCTGGGGGGGTAGTGATTTCTTGATTTCTCACCTTCCCTCTCTCTGTTTCTCTCTCTCTCTCTCTCTCTCTCTCTCTCTCTCTCTCTCTCTCTCTCTCTCTCTCTCTCTCCTCTCTCATGAGTGCTTGCACCCTAAGGCAAAAACCACTCTAAAAAAATCAGTAGATATAGCAAGTTTGGCAGGGATAATCATTAATGCAGTGAAAAGAAGAATAGTTGCCATAAGATTAAATTAACACAAGAACATAGTGATGATTTCAAAGAAGAAAAGTGTTTTGATTCAGACTTTCTTTGAGAAGTTGGCTCTGTGGCACAGTAGTAATGTGCTGCTCAAGAGAAGCCAGTTCCTACATGATGACCAAGGTTTGAATCCCTGGCCCGGATGGCCTGAAACACACAGGGCATGTGAATGAGTGTCCAAGAGTCAAGGGGCTGGAGGACTGAAGGAAGGGAATCATGGTGTAAATAGACACTGTAGAGGGTGCTTCTTTGTTTCTCCCTCTCTCAAGTGTGCACACACTCTATCATAAATAAGGATAAATATTAAAAATAACAATTTAAAAAGATTTTCCATGAAATTGTCTTTTTTTCTACTAACCAAATATTTTAATTTATTATTTACATTTAATCACAATACATTTTTACAGTATACAACATGGCTTTTCCCAGCACGAATACAGTGCATATCGATCAAGACAAAGATATTACTATATACATTATCATCAGCAAATAAATTTTCATTTTTGTGTCAATTAAACATGTTTTTATTCCCCTGTTCTCCCTCCCTCTCACTATTACCCACCCCCATATCACCCCTATCCTTACTATCTCTAGTATTTACAGTTGCCCTCCCTGTTATTATACCTTCCAATCTTTCAGTTTCTGCTGTAGAGCACAGACATTGGATATATATTGAGTGGGGACAAAGTCTGTCTTTCACAGTCTGGCTTGCTTCGCTTAGCATTCAGTCTTCCGTATTCATCCACTTTATGTCAAATGTCAGGGTCTCATTGTTTTTTATAGGTGAGTAGTATTCCATGGAGTAAATATGACACTTTTTTTCAATCTACTTGTCTATTTTTGGACATTTGCATTGATCCCATGTCCTAGCGTTTATAAATAACAATGCAACAAACATGGATGTGCAAGTATTTTTCCAGCTAAGGATTTTACTATCCTTTGGGTAAATAACTAAAAGTGGAATTACTGGGTCATATGATCGTTCTCCACAGTGGTTGTGCTAATTTACATTCACACCAACAGTGTAGAGTTCTTTTTTCACTACAGCCTCACCAGTACTTATCATTATTATTTTTTTAATTTTAGCCATTCTAATTGGAGTTAAGTGGTATATCAATGTGGCTTTGATCTGTTTGTCCCTTATGATAAGAGATGTCGAGCATATCTTCATATGCTTTTTGGCTGTTCATATGTTTTCCTCAGAGAGTGGTCTGTTCAGCTCATTTTTCCCATCTTTTCATTGGATTGATTATTTTTTTTGAGGGTAAGCTGCTTGTGTTTCCTATATATTCTGGTTATCAGTCCTTTATCTGAGGTATAGTTTGTAAGTATATTCTCCCAGTCTGAGGGCTGTCTTCTTACTCTAATTATTGTTTCTTTTGCTGTGCAGAAGATTATCAGTTTAATATAGTCCCATATGTCTATTTTTGAGACAATTTCCTGTACTTTGAAAATCTTCTTTAAGAAGTGTTTGCCTACTTCAAGGTCTTCAAGAGTTTTTCCTCTGTTTTCCACCAGTATATTTATAATTTGAGGTTTTATGTTTAGATCTTCAATCCATTTTGAGTTGATTTTTGTTAGTGGTGAGAGATAAGGATCTAGTTTCATTCTTCTGCAGATGGATATCTTAGTAGTCTTGTCTCCTTTGTCAAATCACTTGGTTGTATATTTTGAGGTTTATTTGGGGGTTCACAATTCTGTTCCATTGGTCTACCGGTCCGTTTTTGTGCCAATACTATGTTGTTTTAATTATCACAGTTTTGTAATATTTTCAAGGTCAGGAAGTGAGATGCCTCTTATATTATTCCCCTAGCACAGTATTGCTTTGGCAATATGGGTACCTTTTATAAGGTCAGACAAATTTTATGTTTTTTTTTTTTCTATTTATGTGAGGAATACCTCTGGTAGTTTGATTGGAATTGCATTGAATTTATAGATTAATTTCTGTAGGATTGACATCTTGATTATATTAATTCTTCCAATCCAGGAGCATGGAATGTTTTTCCACTTTTTTGTATCATTTTTAATTCCTTTTTCAAAGGCTTCATAGTTTTCCTTGTAGAGGTCTTTGATATCTTTGGTAAGGTTTATTCCAAGGTATGTTATTGCGTTTGTGGCTATTGTAAATGGGATTGCTTTCTTCAATTATATCTCAGTGTGTTCATTGTTGATGTATAAAAACGCTATATAATTTTGTATGTTGATTTTGTATCCTTTCCCTTTACTGTATTCACTTATCACTTTTAGGTTTTTGGTGGATTCTTTTGGACTTTCTATGTGTAGAATCATGTCATCTACAAATAAAAATAATTTCACTCCTTTTCTTATTTGGATTCCATTTACTTGACTTTCTTGTCTGATTGCATTAGCTAGGACTTCCAATATTACGTTAAAAAGGAGTGCAGAAGGTGGGAAGCCTTGTTTTATTTGTTTTCCATAGAAAAGCTTCAACTTTTCCTCATTCAGTATGATGTTAGCTATGGGTTTGTCATAGATGGCTTCTATTGTGTTGAGGAATGTCCCTTATATGCCAATTTTACAGAGAGCCTTAATCATGAAGGGATGTTGTATTTTATCAAATGCTTTTTCTGCATCAATTGATATGATCATATGGTTTTTAATCTTTCCTTTTGTTAATATGATGTATTACATATATTGTTTTGCATATGTTGAACCATCCTTGCATCCCTGGAATAAAGCCTTCCTGGTCATGGCGTATAATCTTTTTAATGTGTTGTTGAACACACTTTGCTAGTATCTTGAGTATTTTTGCATCCATATTCATCAGGAATATTGGCCTAAAGATTTCTTTATTCGTTATGTCCTTGTTTGGTTTTGGAATTAGGATAATGGGGTCTTTGTAGGATAAATTTGGGAGGGTTCCTTCCTTTTGGATCTTTAGAAATAGTTTGAGGAGAATCGAGATTAGTTCTTCTTGAAAAGTTTTGTAGAATTCAGAAGTAAAGTCATTGGGACCTGGGCTCTTCTTTGTTGGGAGACTATTTATTACTGATTCAATCTTATTGCTTATTATGGGTCTATTCATACTTTCTATTTCTTTCTGGTTCAATCTTGGTAAGTCATACATGTCCATAAGTTTCAACATATCGTATACGTTTTCTTGGGTTTTGGTGTATAATTGCTCATAGTATTCTCTGATGATATTTTTTATTTCTGTAATAATGCCTCTTTCCTTGCTGATTTGATTTATCTAATTCCTTTCTCTGTTCTTGATTAATCTAGCTAACAGTGTGTCAATTTTGTTTAACTTCTCTCTTTGTTTATTTTTTGTCTAGATGATCTGTCCAGAGGAGACAGTTGGGTGTTGAGATCTCCAATGATTACTGTGTTGCAATCTCTCTTTCCTTGGGATTTAACAGTATCTCATGGGCATATTTAGGTGCTCCAGTGTTGAATGTATAGATATTTAAAAGTGTTACATATTCTTGGTGAACAAGTCCTTTAAGTACTGTATAATTTCCTCCTTTGTCTCTTCTTATATCTTTGATCTTGAAGTTTTATCAGATACCAGTGTCGCAACTCCAGCCTTTTTTCAGTTTCCATTTGTACGGAATATCTTTTTCTAGCCCGTCACTTTTAATATATGTATTTCCTTATTAATAAGGTGTGCTTCTTGTAAGCAGCATATAGATGGCTTCTTTTTTTTAATCCATTCAGCCAGTCTATGTCTATTAATAGGAAAATTTAATCCATTAATGTTCAGCATTATTATTGACATTTGCGAACTTATCCCTGTTGTTTTGTTTACTATTTTCTCAATTGTCTTTTTGTTCTCTTATTTCTGTTTGCTTCTCTTTAGTTTTCCTGATACAGTACTCCCTTCAGTACTTCTTGTAGAGCTGGTCTAGTACTGGTAAATTCTCTCAGTTTTTCTTTTTCTGGAAATACTTTTTTTGTTTTTCCCATTTGAAGGATAATCTTGCTGGATATAGTATTCTTGTTTGAAATTGTTTTTCTTTTAATGTTTTGATTATATCCTCCCATTCTTTATTTGCCTGCATTGTTTTAGTTGAGAGGTCTGATATTAGCCTAATGGGATAACCTTTATGAGTAAGTTGGTGTTTCTCTCTTGCCAATTTTAGAATATTGTTTTTGTCATTGATTTTTAGCAATCTGGTCATGATGCGCTGGGGGGAGATTCTTTTAATGTTTATTCTATTTGGAGTTGTTTTTATTTCTTTGGTCTGAATTTCTCCATGTTTTTCTATATTTGGAAATTTTTCAGATAGTATTTCATGAAAGAGATTTTCCATGCCTTTAGCAGTTTCTTCACCTTCCGAAATACCCATTACACAGATATTTGGGTGTTTCATGGTGTCTGTAATTTCCCGTATGTTGTCCTTATTGTGTCTTTTTTATTATTATTATTCTTTTTGGTGCTTTGGTATATGTTGGAGACTGTCTTCAAGGTCAGAAATTATTTCTTCTGCAATATCCAATCTGCTGTTAATGCTTCCTAGGGAGATTTTAATTTCTTCTATTGTATTCTTCATTTCCAGTAGTTTTGTTTGATTCTTTTTTAGGGTGTATGTCTCTTTACTGAATTCCTATTTCATGTCCTGCAATGGTTTTTTCTTTTCCTGGAATTGCTTGTCTGTTTTGTCACTCTGAATGCTCAGAATTCTTTTTCTGACATTCCTGTGAATTCCTTTGCATTGTCCATTGTTGGTGAGGGGTTACTGTGCTCACCTGGTGGGGGGGTGGGCAGTAGTAACTCCCTTGTTTTTTTTTCATGCTTCTTCAAGATCTGTGCTGATTTTGTTTTTTGGTGGTGTTTTTTTTGGGGGGAAGGGGGGTGCTATAGGGTGCGTGTGCTCGCCAGACAGAGAGAGACAAAGAGACAGAAAGTAAGAAATCACCCCCCAGGGTGGATGGCCACAACGCAATCCCTTCTCCTCCATTCTCTTCTTGGGATCTTGGGCACACATGCACATGCGCCTGGAAGACTCAAACCGTGGTTGACTACATGGGAGTTCAGTGACATAGCGATTACACTAACTGCTGGTCCTTGTGCTGGGTTTTAATCATTTGATGCAATATTCACTTTTTCCTATTTATTGCAGTAGATTCTGTAGTATTGGAAGAGGGCATGTCATCCCTAGTTCCCAGGTATGTTCCTATTGGCGGAACAATAGGATTTGTGTTTCCCAGGTCATAGCAGCTAAATCTTTTTTTATTTTTATTTTTTTGAAGGACTTTTGCTACAGGGCACATGCACTCACCAGAGAGACAGAGAGACATAAAGCAAGAAATCATTCCCGACCCCAGGTAGATGGTCATGCCACAGTCCCTTCTCCACCCTTCTCCTCTTGATATTTTAGGCATGCACATGTGAGTTTCAAGCCACTGGGCCCAACACTCTAACCATGGTCAACTGTGTGGGAGTCCAGTGATTTAATCATTATACCACCAGCAGCTAAATCTTACTCAGCTAACTTCAGGTGGTTGGCTTCTCAACCAAACTTTCAGCTCTTGATGAGATGGGAACAAGCTAAGGAGATATAACTTAGTGAAGAGAATCAAGTTGTACAATGGGCTGTGCATAAAGCATAGGCTAGAGTACATACTACATGATTCAGTTTATATAAAACAGGGGTTCTTGGGCTAACTGGAGTTTTGGTGGCTATGGTGGCTGGATCCCACAAGGCTGACTATGTGGTTGGAGTCCTTGACTTGTCATTTGATGAAAATGCCAGGCACATGTATGTCTATGCCCAAAATCCCAAGAGAAGAATAGAAGAAAAGAGATTGTTGTGTGGTAAATCTCCCCAAAGGGGAGATTTCTCATCTCCCTCTCTCTGTCTCTCTGTCTTTCTCTATTAAGTGCACATGCCCTATGGCAAATTTTAAAAGGGGGGGACACAGCAGGTGGTATGGTGGTTAAGGCACTGGATTTCACATGGCTGACTCCTCAGTTCGAGTCCCAGACTTGGTGGCCTGAAAAACAAGCCAAGCACATGCATTTGTGGGCCCAATATCCCAGGAGAGGAATAGAAGAGAAGGGATTGCGGTATGGCTGTCCCTCCTGGGAAGTGATTTCTCACTTTCCCAGTCTGTGAGCATACTTGCCCATGGCAAAAATATAAAAATAAGGGGAAAAATGAAAGAGCCCTTAAACTACAGGACTGACCACCTATTTTTGTAATTAAAGTTTTATTGGAACATAGCCACACTCATTCACATGTATGTTGTCTTCAACTGCTTTTCTGCTACAATTGCAGAGTTGAGTAGTTGCAACAGAAACCATCTGCCATGCAAGATAGAAAGTGAGCAATCACCCACCAGGGGTCTGGTCACTCTGCAATCCCTTCTCCTCCATTCTCCTCTCAGGATTCTGGGCACACACGCACATGCACTTGGCATGAGTTTCAAGTCTCCAGGTCTGGAACTCAAACCACGGTGGACCGTGTGGGAGTCCAGCAACGTAACCATTATGCCGTCTGCTGGTCCTGCTATCTGTCTCTTTAAGAAAAAGTTGACCATCCCACTCCTTGGTATCTACCCAAAGGACAGAAGAATGCTTAGTCAGAAAAATGTTTGCCTATCTATGTTTATTGTGGTATTATTCACAATTGTTAAGAACCAACCCAAATGTCCACAAACAGAAGAATGGATTGAAAAAGTGTGGGTACATATACTCCATGGAATACTACTCAGACATAAAAAAAAGACCCCAGTTTTTGACAGAAAGTGGGTGAATATGGAAGATTTACTGGTGAGTGAAGCAAGCCAGGCTACGAAGGAGAGACATTTTATGTCTCCACTTAATATATACCAACTGTCCACACTCTATGGCTGAAACTGAATGGCTAGAGGATATAGAAACATAGAAAATGGTTATAGATACCAGATACAGTGTGGGAAGAGGATAGGAGAAGGAGGAGATTCTGAGGAAAGATATGAAGGACAAAAATAGAGAAGCAAAACATTTATGGGACAAAGGAGTGGGTTATTATCTGTTGATGATGTGTATAGTATCTCAAACTGGACTGGTGAGAAATGTATTCCTGTTGGAACATTCACTTTACAAGCTAAGTGATGTATGTGATTGAATGGATAAAAGAAATTAATCTTTTATAAAAAATTTTTTTAAAAACTAAAAGTTGGCCCACCCTTGATATAAAATCAAAAACAGGCAAAATTAACCTGCAGTGTTAGAAGTCAAGGGACTGTTGAACCAGCTGCATTGGTGTAGGTTGCTAGCACACTATGCTCCACAGGCTGTGGCCATATGTGAACCCTGGCTTTGATTCCTGGTATGACCTAAAGGCTAAGTGCAATGGTGCACACCTATAATCCCAAGGACTCAGGGAGAGTGAGGGGGGAGAATTACAAGCTTGAGATTGACCTGGGCAAAATAGTGAGACAAAAATATTGTCTAAAATGGAGCCAGGTGTCATGGCATGCACTCATAGTCTCAGCTTGGAGTCTGAGGCAGGAGCATCAAGATATGATACGACTCTGTCTTTAAAAAAAAAAAAAAAAGAGGAAGTAAAAACAGTAATAAATAAATACACTACATTTAGAAGTGGGGGGAAGGGTTCAAGGGGGGAGGAGAGGAAGTCAGAGTTGTGTTTAGGACCAGAAAATTGTAAGCATTATTATGAGTTTGTCCTTTTCTCAACATCACTAAAGACAGATTTACCTAAACTAAGCAGTGGAAACTATTACAAATCATTTTTGGTTTGGGGCCAGCCCTGAAGCTTAACAGTTAAGGGAATCAGATCCCATATGGCTGACAGTGGCTGACAGTGGTTCGAATCCCTGTCCCAGTGCCTTGAAAAACATGCTGTGTTCATGTGCATTTGTGGGTGTGCCCAAATTCCAGATGGGATGGAAAAATAGAAGAGAAGGGATTGTAATGTGACCATGCTTTCTACTGGGGGATGCTTTCTACCTCTCTCTCTCTCTCTCCATATATATATAT
>NW_006159726.1:513673-516509 GCF_000334495.1 Tupaia belangeri chinensis | reverse complement strand
AGGATTGAAGTGAACATAAAACATTAATCCAGAAAATAAAGAGTGTATCAATAAATTTATGACTAAATAAAAATATAAATTTAATCTGTGACAGTAAGTTATTGTTTTAATCAATGGTTCTCAACCAAGGATGATTTTGCCTAGCACCCAAGGGGAGATTTGGCAATGTCTGCACACACTGGTTTTCACAAGCTGGAGTGCAGGGGAGTACCACTAGGATGAGTAGAGGCCAACACAGCACAATTCCCCATGCTAAATCATTATCCGACCCAAACATCAGTATCGACTGAGGCTGAGAAACCTTGGTTTAATGGATGTAAAAAAAAAAAAAAAGAATGTCATAGAAGAAAGAAGTTCAATATAAATTAGTAATAATAATAATATGACTATAATCAGGGCTGCTCAATAAACTTTTCTGAAAGGATGAAAGTTTTATCTATCTGTGCTGCCTTTAGGTAAATGTGGGTATTAAGCTCTTGAAATATGACTTGTGCAACTTAGGTACTGAACATTTAGCTTTATTTAATTTTAATAAATTTAAATAAAGCTACTGACCACTATATTGGACCACGTAAGTATAGGGCATAGACTCAGAGACAGACAACTTGTGTCCTTTTGAAGCCAATTACTAATGTGTGGCTTTGGCAAGTTATTTAACCTTTATGTGTTTTCATTTTCTCATCTGTAAAATGGGGCTAGACCAGAACCAAAGTCAAAGCATTGCTATGAATACTAAGCCACTCTTTTTTATTTTTTAAAGAATTATTTTATTTAACTTTATTTATTTATTTTTATTTCACCAGAGAGGGACAGAGTAAGAGGGGGCAGAGTGGGGGAGTGAAAAAGCAAGTCACCAGGTCCGGGACTGAAATCACAGTTGGCCATGTGGGAGTCCAGTGCCCTTAACCACCATGCCACCTGCTGGCCCTTTGAGCCACTCTTAACAAAGCTTATCACATAACAGGTGCTATGTGGATATGAGCTATACAAATATTGTTATTAAACTATACTATTATTTTATTCTAAGATACCATACAAAGTTTCCCTTTTCCAATCTTGAGTCACACTCCATTTCCTATAGCAGGAAGACCCTTAAAGACTTCATCCCTTCCTAACTTTCCAGTACTGTTTACCCCTATTTCCTGACCCTAGACCAAATTATTTATAGTAAATTATAATAAACCAAAATTAAATTATTTATAAACCTTGCTTGGGGAACTACATGACTTTTGTCTTGTGTTTAATTTTTTATTTTTTTTTCTCTTGTTTTATTTACATTTCATCACTGTATATTTTGCAGCATACAAAAGGAATCTTTCCAACATGGATCCACTACATATTAATCCAGTCAAACATATTACCATATACATCATCCTTAACACATAATTTTACAATTTTGTGTCTGTTAAATGTTTTTTCCTTTTTTTGTTGTTGCTCAGAGTCTTAATTATGAATGGATGTTGCATTTTATCAAATGATTGTTTTGCATCAATTGATATGATCATATGGTTTTTATCTTTTTTTCCTTTAATTTAATGTATTACATTTATGGTTTTGCATATATTGACTATCCTTGTATTCCTGGAATAAAACTACCTGCTTGTAGTGTATAATCTTTTTAATGTGTTGTTGGATACAACGTGCTAGTAACTTGTTGAGAATTTTCCCGTGTTCATTAGGAATATTGATTTGTAGTTTTCTTTTTTTGTAATGTCCTTGTCTGTTTTTGGAATCAGGGTAATGTAGGCTTTATAGAATGAGTTTGGGAGAATTCCTTCCTTTTGGAGCCTTAGAAACAATTTGCGTAGGATAGGGATTGGCTCTTCTTTAAAAGTTTTACAGAATTCAAAAGCTGTCAGTACCTGGACTTTTCTTTTTTGGGAGACTATTTACTACTGATTCAATCTCCTTGCTTGTTATGGATCTATTCCGGCTTTTTATGTCTTCCTGATTCAATCTTGGTAGACTATATGTATCCAGAAATATATCCATCTTATCCTGGTTTTCTTGTTTGTTGGCATATAATTGCTTGTAATATTCTCTCATGATCTTATATTTCTGTTACATCCATTGTAATATTGCCTGTTTCATTGCTGATTTGATTTATCTGGTTCCTTTCTCTGTTCTTAATTAGTCTAGCTAACAATGTGTCCATTTATTTAAAATTATATTCATCATTATTTTTTTTGATCAGAGAGAAAGAGAGAGGGAGAGAAAGCAGGCCACCAGGTCCCAGCCTCAAACTGTGGTCAGCCATGTGGAAATCCAGAGCCCTAACCACCACTCCACCTGCTGACCACTACAATGCAACAATTCTGATTATCTTCTCAAAAGAATCAACTTTTGGTTTCATTTATTTTTTGTATAATTCATTTATTCTCTATTTTATCTATTGCTTCTCAAATCTTTATTATTTCTGAGAAGAGGCCAGGCCTTCAGAAGAAGGTTCCACATGGCTCCAATGAACTAGCAATCACAACAGAATGGCAAAGAGATTCTAGATCACCTCTGTCTGTTTGCTCCTGAACATTCAGACTGAACTTCAAGAATTTGAAAGAAACACATCATCCATCAGATGACAAGAAATCACCGCTGGATCACGAGAAATATGGGAAAACAAGAAAATACCTCTCCTCCAAGGGAAAAGAGTAACTCTTCTTCATCCACAAGCAGTTCGGTGAAAATCATGGAAATGTCTGATAAGGAATTTAGAGCATTCATAATGTCGAAGCTAACAGAGATGGAAGAGAAGAGAGATAATGAACTGCTAAAGAGAAAGGAGAAAGAAGTTGATGAGTTCTAGGAGATGAGGAAATTCTTGCAAGATCTAAAAGAG
>NW_006159726.1:485242-511592 GCF_000334495.1 Tupaia belangeri chinensis | reverse complement strand
AAGCAAAACATACAGAAAACAAGAAATGGAAAATTATTTGCTGACAATAACATGTTTGTTGATGTGCTTGATTGAGACAATATACAGTGTACTCTGGATGGAAAATCTCATTTTGTATGCTGTACGTGAATGAATGCAAATAAATAAATTGAAATATAAAAAAAAATCTTTATTATTTCTTTTCTCCAGGTATTTTTGGGAGTTTTTGTTGTCATTGTCATTGTTGTTTTTCCAGTTCCCTGAGGTGTTTTGTTAGGTTGTATATTTGCCATCTTTTGATTTTTTTCATGTGATCACTAATTGCTATGAACTTCCCTCTTATGAGTGTTTTCATTATGTCCCATAGATTATAAAAACTCATGTGTTCATCATCATTGTTTTCAATTAATCTTTTGAATTCAGTCTTAATTTCTTCAGTGGTTGTGAAGTCATTCAGAAGCAGGTTCTTTAGTTTCCATGTGTTTGTGTATTTTTTTTTTCTGTAGTTAATTTCAAGTTTAATTCCATCATGGTCATATAAGATGCTGGGTATATTTTCTATACCTTTAAATTTGTAAAGGCTTGTTTTGTGCCCTCTCATGTGGCCAATCTTTGAAAATGTTCCATGCAGAGGTGAGAAAAATATGTATTTTGTGGTCATTGGTAGAAAGTTCTGTAGATATGTGTCAGGTCCATTTGATTTATGGTATCATTTAGATTCTTGTATCTCTTTATTTTTTGTCTGGATGATCTGTCCAGAGGAGACAGTGGGGAGGTGAGATCTCCAATGATTATTATGTTGCATTCAATCTCTCCCTTTAGATCAGTCTTTCATGTATTTAGGTACTCCCACGTTGGATGCATAGATATTTATAAGTGTTATATCTTCTTGGTGAATTAACCCTTTTAGTACAATATAGTGTCCTTCTTTGTCTCTTATAGTCTTTGTCTTAAAGTCTATTTTGTCTGATATCAGTATTGTGACTCCAGCCTTTTTTTTTTATTTCAGTTCCCTTAGAACATCTTTTTCACTTTTAGTCTATATTTGTCTATATTCATGAGATGCATTTTTTGTAGGCAGCATATAGAGGGTTTCTGTTTTTGTTTTTGCTTTTTAATCCATTCAGTAAGTCATGTCTTTTAACTGGAGAATTTAATCCATTAGCATTCAATGTTATTATCAATATTTACAGACATCCTTGCCATTTTGTTAGCCATTTTCTTGGATGTTTTTTGTGTTCTTGTTTCTGTTTGTCTCTTTAATTTTCCTGATACAATAGTCCCTTCAGTACTTCTTTTTTTTTAAGAGAGATTTTTGCTATAGGAAGAGTGTATTCACTGAGAGACAGAAAGTGAGAAATCACCTCCCCATGAGGGATAGCCATGCCACAATACTTTCTCCTCCTTTCTCCTCCACTCTCCTCTTGGGTCTTTGAGCACACATGCATATGTGCCCTACATGAGTTTCAAGCTTCCAGATCTGAACCACAGTTGGCCATGTGTGAGTCCAGCAATGTAACTATTACGCCATATATTGGTCCCTCTTCTTGAAGAGTTGGTCTAGGGCTGGTGAGTTCTTCCAGTCTTTGTTTATCTGAGATGGATTTTATTTGTTCTTCCCATATGAAGGAAATTCTTGCCAGATATAGTATTCTTGATTGAAATAGTTTTTCTTTTAGCATTTTGAATATATCTTCCTATTCTTTCCTTCCTTGCACTGTTTCACTTGAGAAGTCTAATGTTAGCTTAATGGGATAACATTTGTAAATATTGGGTCATCAGAAAAGTCATGCACATTTTTGCATAGAAACACATAGAAAAATATGTCATGACATTTTTGATGACCCAATAATTTGACATTTCTCTTGTCATTTTTAGAATCTTGCCTCTGCTTGGAACCAGCAGTTGGTATCATGGCTATGTCGCTGGACTCCCATGTAGTTGACCGCAGTTTGAGTCCCGAACCCAGTGGCTTAAATTCATGCATGTGAGTGTGTGTGTGTGCCCAAGATCCCAAGAGGAGAATGGAGGAGAAGGGCTTGTGGCATGGCCGTAATTTCTCGCTTTCTCTCTCTCTGTCTCTCTCTGCCTTTCAGGTGAGCTCACATGCCCTATAGCTAAAACCTCTTTAAAAATATATACATATCTTGCCTCTGCCTTTGATTTTGACCAATATGGCTATGATGTGCCATGGAGAGGATTTTCTTAGGTTGGTTCTATTTAGGATCCTTTGTATTTCTTGGGTCTGGATATCTGAATGTTTCTCTAGGTTTGGAAATTTTTTCTCAAGTATTTTATTTTCCTCAAATATTTTATGGAATAGGTTTTCTATGCCCTTATTAAATTCTTCACCTACCAGAATACCAATCATTTGGATATTTGGGCATTTATTTAGTATTTCCCTTATTTTATCCTCTTTTTTTTTTCATTCTTTTCGGTGGTTTTGTCTAAGTCAAAGGTTTTGTTTTCTAGACCAGAGATTTAATCTTCTGTGTGGTCTAATCTGCTATCAATACTTTAATACTTTCAAGGATGGTTTCAGTTTTCTGTATTACAATTTTTGTTCTCTGGAAGTCCTGAGTAATTCTTTTTTATAGTGTCTAGTTCTTCCTTCAAGTCATGGAAGAACTTCCATCTCCTGGAGTTGGCTGTATGTTTCCTCTTTCATCTAATTTAGTTTTGTCACTATGAATATTCTGAATTCTTTTTCTGACATTACTGTAAGTTTTATTATACTCTGTGTGGATGATGAGGAGTTGTTCTATTCCCTTGAGGGAGAGATATTTCCTTATTTTCTCATATTTCTTGTCCTTTTGCACTGGTTCTTGGTTATCTGATGGATTATAAACTTCTTCCCAATTTTTTGGAGTTGATTTTGCAGTATCAGTGGGGAAGAAGCACTCTACTTGTCAGGGGGCGGGGGTGGGGGGGTTCTTGGGAGAAATCTTCATCTTTCAATGTGAGAAGGGTATATGTAGTCATCTTGGGGTGCTTGGTTCCTCCCCAAAAATCTCAGGATCAGGTGTATCTGGGGCTGAGCTGTTGAATGTAACTAAAGGAAGAATTACAATTGATGTGATGCACACATCATGTCAGTAATGCATGAAATCTCAAAGTACGCCACGTGGTTCAAAAGCCACAGGCAGAGGGAAGGGTGGGAGAGGAGGGAGAGCCATGTTTTCCCTGCACCTCCATCACTTTCTCCCACTGTGGCTGGCTCTGCATTGTAGTTGGGACCCAGAGAAAGTCGTTGGATGGTGCAGGGCACAGAGGAGAGGGGAGTGTTCCAAAGTGTACACATTGGGAATTTAAAGGCTACTGGAGGGGAGTGAGCTGTGGTTTACCTGCAGCTACGTCACTTTCTTGTCTTATGTTTTAAATTGTGAAATATTTCAAGGTTGAAAAAGTATAAAGAATGGGCCAATCAGTCACTTTCTGGTCAAATTAAGATAAATAAATAAAGTCAAATAAAATAATTACTTTAAAAAATAAAAGAAAAATACGCCAAGTACATGTGTGTGCATGCCCAAAATTCCAAGAGGAGATTGGAGAGAAGGGATTGAAGACTGGTTATCTCCCCAGGAGAATTGACTTCTCCCGTTCTGTCTCCGGTCTCTCTCTCTCTCTCTCTCTCTCTCTCTCCTCCAATGAGCATGCACACCTATAGCAAACAAACAAACAAAAAAGCATAATCCTGTTAGTCCTGTGTATCAAACATGCACATACCCACCTATCATTTTGCCCTATTTGCTTCTGATTATTTTTTACACTTGAAAAAATTTCCAGAGGATGTGTGAACTTGTTGGAGAGGAACAGAGGGAGAGAAAGAGAGAAAGTGAAAAAGCACCCCTCATGGGGAATGATCATGCTTCAATCCCTTATCCTCCATCTTGCCCTCCTTTTGGGATGTTGGGCACTCACACACACATCTGGCATGTTTCTCAAGCCTCCAGATTCGGGGCTGGAACCACATAGTTCACTATTTGGGACCCAGTTGCTTTAACCACCAGGCCACAGGCTGGCCCCCAATTTTATTTTTTAGATTTTCAGACATTTTTAAACACTTCTCTTATGCAAAATTTTGAACACACAGAAAGCAGACAGAATAGTATAATGAATTTCTGTCACTCAGCTTCAGTAATTTTCAAAATTTGCCATCATTGCTGTTTCATGTCTTTTAAGGAAATTAAACATACCAGTAACAAATGAAACTAAGAACTTAATTAAGAATTTACTTTGATATTTTTCTTCTCTGCATCTATTGAACTGATATATAATTCTATATAATTTTTTTCTTTTTTTTTTAATCTGTTTTTATGACTTGTTGAAGTAGTAGATATTTCTGATGTGGTTTTTTTGAATTCCTATAGCAAATCCTACTTAAACAGTCATAAATTATTTTTTAAAGAATTATTAATTTAATTTAATTTAATTTATTCATTTATTCATTCATTTTATTTTATTTTATTTTGACCAGAGCAAGACACAGAGAAAGAGAGAGAGAAAGTGAGAAAGCAAGCCACCAGGTCTGGGACTCAAACCTTGGTTGGTTATGTGGGAGTGTCCAGCACCTTAACCACCGTGCCACCTGCTGGCTCCCAAAGACCAAGTTTTTATGACATAATTTGAACTCTTGAATTAATACTCATTGAAGGTAGGTCTGCCTCTGGACTTCATGAGCCAAAAATGTCTTTTTGATTCATTATTATTATTATTTATTTTTTAGGTTCTTGCCACGGGGTAGCAGAGACTACGACAGTGAGAGGGAAGGTGAGAAATCACCCCCCTCCCTACCCCTCCCTAGAGATTACAGTGTAGTCAGCCCCCCTTGGGGAGGTGCATTCTCACTTTCTCTTTCTGTCTCCGGTCAGTGCACACACCCTATAGCAAGAATTTTAAAATGTATTTTCGCTATTTATTTACTAATAGAATAACTTTCACCTTTGTACTTTTTAATTGTAAGTTAGTGACTATCAAATCTCTAGTTAAAAGCACCTCTTTTCTTTTGGAATTATTAAATAATTTGTGGGGTAGTATTTTGAGACAGGTGGTTGACTGTTTCCAATCATTATTTGAACAATGACTTTAACATTCATTAGGGATCAAGCTGTTGAACTGCAGTTGGCCATGTGGTAGTCTAGCACCCTTAACCACTGTGCCACTTGCCATCCCAAGCAGTCATAAATTATTACAATGCTGGATTTGAGTTGCCAGTATTTTATTTAGGATTTTTTGTATCATTGCTCATAAATGAAACTGGTTTATAATTTTCTTTTTTCATGTTATCTGTTTTGCTTTAATATTATGCTAATATCATACAATGAGCTGGGCATTGAAAAGAATATATATTCTCTACGTCTTAAGCACAAGGTTTTACATTAAATACTTGAGCTTGTTAATTGTGTTGTATAACACTACTAAATTTTATATTATACTTATTTTATATTCTTACTATTTTTGGTATGAATAGTCTAGAAATATAAATCATAAAAATTTTGTTACATTTCCACATTATAATTATGAATTGTAAGTTTCTCTTTGTAATTATACCAGATCAAAACTGTGCTGTTTGTTGAATAAAAGATTACGAAATAGAGCAATCTCTTTATTTTAAGACTTTCTGCTTTGCTTTGCTTAGATGTGACCTTTTTTTTTTTTTTTTCTTTTTTTTGCCATAGGACGCGTGCGCTTGCCAGACAGACAGAGAGAGACAGAGAGATAGAAAGCAAGAAATCACCCCCAGAGGGGATGGGCACGCCGCAATCCCTTCTCCTCCATTCTCCTCTCGGGATCTTGGGCACGTACGCACACGTGCCCGGCGTGAGTTTAAGCCACCAGGTCCGGGACTCGAACCGTAGTCGACTATGTGGGAGTCCAGCGACATAGCCATTACGCTAACTGCTGGTCCCTAGATGTGACTTTTATGAGCTGTATATAACTGGATTTTGTTTTATTTACTCAATTTGATAATGTCCATCATTAGTGAAGTTTAGCTGTAAACATTTCTGATTCCTGATGATTACTGATATATTTGGACCAATTTTATCTTCTTACGATTTATTTTCTGTTGATAATTCTTTTTCTCTCAGTTTTTTCTTTTCTTTTCTTTCTTTATTTTTCTGCTAGTTTGGGAATTTGAAATTACATTTCTATTATTTTAGTGTCTACTCTTAATATTTATATCTGTACATAAATAAAAGATTCTCTAACAAAATCTAAAGTTATTAAGTATGTTTACTCATTCCCGAACATAACATAGATATTAACTAACCTTAACAATCTATTAAATAACCTCTCTGTCCATAAGCTTTATGTTGTTATATAGAATTTCATTACTTTTTAATATAATAAATTGGTTTTTTTAAGGCAATTAAATTTGCTGGCATATTTTGGCAATTTTCATTCTCACTGCTGCTATACACTGGCTCATTTTAGTTCTTGCCGAAGTAGACCCTTTATTAATTCTTTTAGTGAAAATCTGTGGGTGACAGTCTCCCAGCATGTAGCTATCAAAAGGCCCTTTCATTCCCATTTTTCAAGTATTTTAACAGAGTATAAGCATCTAAGTAGCAATTATTTCCTCTAAATATTACTGTGTTATCTATTGATGTCATGAGAAATCTGCTATTAAACCAATTGCCATACCTTTAAAAATACCTTTATACCCTCTTATGATAACCTAGATATTCTATTTAACATTGATGTTTTGCAACTTCACTTCAATGTATCTAAATGCAGATTCTTTTATCTTGTGTGTTATGCAGGACTTTTTAAAATTTTGCTGTAGGGCATATGTTCTCACCAGAGACAGACAAATAGAGGGACAGTTGGAAAGTACTCTTGGGGAAATGATCACAGTACAGTTTCTTCTCCTCCATTCTCCTCTTGGGATTCTGGGCACACACACACATGTGTCCAGCATGATTTTCAAGTTGCCAGTTTCAGAACTCCGACCACACAGTCAGCTATGTGGGATTCAGTCACTTTAATCACCACACCACCTGTTGGCCTTATTTGATCTAAGGTTTCATGTCAGTTTTAAACAACAATCTACTATTGCATCGCAAAAATAGTGCTTCTCTTCCATTTCCTTTATCTTCCATGTCTCTTAGCTACTCTTTTGCTATTTTTAAAGTTTATTCCTTTATATCTCCCATCAGAGACAGGCAGAGAAAGAAAAGAGAGGAAAGAAAGTCACCCCAACAGGGTCTTCACACCAGGATCCACCCCACCTCAGTCAGCCCATATCATGCGTACATATGTGTGCCTGAGATATACAGGGAGACCTTAGGACATAAACCTAGGATCTTGCCACATGGGTTCAGTTTTGCAGAGCATAGTGCAACCACTATGCCAATGTAACTAACTGGCTTTCATATTTGTTTTTAGTCTTGTGTGTATGTGTATGTGTGTGTGTGTGTGTGTGTGTATGTGTGTGTGTGTGTGTGTTTTCTGTTTTAGGAGAGCGCATTGGGACCACTTTTTTTCTTTTCTTTATTTTTTTAAACAGAGAGTACATGTACTCGCCAGAGAGAGACAGAGAAATGGGTGGTAATGGGGGGAACACCTCCCCAGTGGGGCATAGTCATGCTTCAATCCTTTCTTCATTTCTCTAACCTATCAGGACTTGAGGAACACACATAAGCCATGATTTTTAAGCCACTGGAGCTGGAATTCAAGCTGTGGTCAGCCATGTAGAATCTGGTTCCCTTAAACACTACAGCTACTGATAGCCCCAGGACTATCTTTCAGTTCACAAAATTGTCCCTTTAATTGCCTTGTCTAAAGTTTATCCCACCTATTATATTTTTAAAGTTTTAATTACATATTTATTTTTAAATACATAATTGATTATTTTCATATCCATCTATGTATCTTTCCTGCCTTTTTTATTCACAATTCCACACTTATATGAATAAAAAAAATTATTTCATTCTTCTCATAACATTTTAATGTATATATTTTAAAATATTTGACATATTGTCGCAGAAATTATTATTACCTATACCAAATTTATTATCAGATTATTCATTTATAATTTATCTTTCTTGGCCTTAGTTTTCTGAATGTGTTTTTGGCATTTTTGGCTTGTAGACTGTTTTACTTATGGCTGGGGTGGGGTCCCCATCTTCTCCTGTGTTTTTATTTTTTTTTGCATCCTTTCTAGAACCTTTCTTCTAGGTTTTTGCCATAGGTTTTTGCCATTCATGCTCTCAATGAAAAGACAGAGAGAGATAATGAGAAGGAAAGTGAGAAATCACCCCCCAATGGAGATGACCATGTCGCAATCCCTTCTCTTCCATTCTCCTCTCCTCTGTCCACACAAGCATCTGGTGTGATTTTCAAACTACCAGATCTGGGATTCAAACCATGGTTGGCCATATGGGAGTCCAGCACCCTAACCACCTTGTCGCCTGCTGACCCCCATCTTTTCTAAAATTTTTATTGTTGTCTTTCATCATGGTATGACAACTTCATGTGAATGTGAGAGAGACAGACAGACAAAAGCAGCCTCCACAGGGCCTGGTCATGCCACAATTCCCTTTATACAGTCCTCCAACTTGCCAGGATGCTGGGCACATGTGCACACACCTGGTTATGTTTCAGGCCAATCAAGTAGGGGATTTGAACCATGGTCAGAATGTGGCTTCCAGCTCCAAAGACTATACTAATGACAGCACCGCAGAGGCTGGGCCTTTTCTTTTCTTTTTCTTTTTTTTTTTTTTTTTTTTTAGCGTTTGCTTTAGGGCACTTGCCAGAGAAATAGAGAAAGAGAAACAGAAAGCAAGAATTCATCCCCAGGAGGGAGGCTATGCCTCAATCCCTTCTCTTCCTCTTCCATTCTCCTCTTGGGATTTTGGACATTCACACACATGCACCTAGCATGAGTTTTTTTTTTGTTTTTTTGTTTTTTTGGGGTTTTTTTGGAGAGATTTTCGCTATAGGGCGCGTGTGCTCGCCAGACAGACAGAGAGAGACATAGAGACAGAAAGCGAGAAATCACCCCCCAGGGGGGATGGTCACGCCGCAATCCCTTCTCCTCCATTCTCTCCTCAGGATCTTGGGCACGCACGCACACGCGCCCGGCGTGAGTTTTAAGCCACCGGGTCCAGGACGCGAACCGCGGTCGACTACGTGGGAGTCCAGCGACATAGCCATTACGCCAACTGCTGGTTCCCCACCTAGCATGAGTTTTAAGCTTCCGGGTCGGGGACTCAAACCGCGGTAGACTACGAGGGAGTCCAGCATCATAACCTTTATGTCATCTGCTGGTCCCAAGGCTGGGCATTTTCTAGCATTTTTTAACACTGCCTTCATCACACTCTGAGGGACTCCAGTGCAAAATCAGATTTTATGACATCATTACTGGGGTCTTGATAGATGGTACTCAGTAGGTGATTGGATTCAGTTCCAGGTCCCAAGACTATATCTATGTCCTCCCACCTTATTCAACCTATAGCTTGCTAAAAGCCATAACCCCTACAAATTATTGGCAATAACTTCTTTCCATCTCTGCCTTATTTCTAGATAAGGAGATACTATTTCAGTTACTGGCTTTAAGCAGAGACCCTGATGGCTGTCGTCCATGTCAAATGGATTCTAATTTATCTTTCATTTAATTTTTATCTTTAATTTATCTTCATCCCTTTATCTTGCAGAACTATCCTCAGCTTCCATACCTTCTCAAGTCTGAGGCTTTAACTCTTCATCATTTTCTCTCTCCCTCCTTTCTCTCTCTCTTTTATAAAGAATTATTTTATTTAATTTTATTTATTTTAATTTTACCAGAGAGGGACAGAGGGAGAGAGAGTGAAAGGGAACATGAGAAAGCAAGCTGCCAGGTCTGTTACTTAAACCACAGTCGGGCTACATGGAAGTCTAACGCCCTTAGCCACCACACCACCTGCCAGCTCCCCTCTCTCTCTTTTTTAATTACCAGAGGGTGTGTGGGCTTAACAGAGACAGAGAGACAGGAGGGGAAGAAGAAAATATCCCCCCCCCCCAGTAGAGTGCGGTCATGCCACAATCCCTTCTCCTCCATTTCTCTATCTTGTAAGGATTTGAGACAAGCACACACATGTACCTAGCATGTTTTTGCAAACTTCTGAGACTGGGATTAGACTCATAGTCAGCTATGTGGAGTTTTGGCTTCCTTAGCCACTAAGCTTTGGGGCCACCCTTAAATCCCAACATTTGTTTTTTAAATCTCGTTCAGTCTCTGTCCAAGTAGTTCTTTATTGTGCATTTAATTTTTAAATTCACTAGAAGGTGTACTCGCTGGAGGGAGACAGGGAGAGAAAAAGCAAGAGGGAAAATAAGAAAGTGCCCCCCTTGGGAGATGCTCACGACACAGTCCCTTCTTCAATTCTTCCTTTTCTCAGGATTTTGAACATGTGTGCACGCATGTCTGGCGTGTATCTCAAGACACTGGGTCTAGGACTTGAACCATTCAGTTGGCCCTGTGGAGTCTAGTTGCCTTAACCACCATGCCATAAGCTGGCCCTATCTTGCTTTTAAGTTTGACTGTATGTTTTTCCTTTTTTGCTTTTATATTATATTGATAGTTGTTAAGAATTTGGACTAGAAAAGATATACCATATGCTATTTTATCAGGAAGCCAATTCCAGAACTTTCCATAAGTTGTTCTTTTATCTACAATAAACATCCAGCCCTCATTTGTCTCCAAATCATCAAAACTGCTCTGAAACCACCTTCCTGTAAATAAACTCTAGGTAAACTATGTATACATCATAGACACTTTTCTACTCTTCCTTTCTCTTCATTGTAATTATTATTTTTTGAGAGGTTTTTGCTATAGGTGCGTGTACTCGCCAGAACAGAGATAGACAGAGAGATAGAAAGTGAGAAATCACCCCCCAGGGGGGATGGCCACGCCGCAATCCCTTCTCCTCCATTCTCCTCTCGGGATCTTGGGCACGCATGCACACGCGCCCGGCGTTAGTTTAAGCCATTGGGTCCGGGACTTGAACCATGGTCGACTACGTGGGAGTCCAGCGACATAGCCATTACGCTAACTGCTGGTCCCTACATTGTAATTATTTATTTCAGTATTTGTCTCCTGAAGGGACTGAATCATGTTTCATAGTTACGTTTGTTTATACCCTCCAGAATCTTGCAGATTGTTTACCACACAGTGAGTGCTCAATAGCTGATCTTTGACAAAAGGTACCAGTCAGTCAATCCAGTGGGAAAAGGAAAACCTCTTTAGCAAATGATGTTGTAAAAACTGGGTATCCCCGTGCAGAAAGATGAATCTGAACTCCTATCTGTCACCATTAACAAAAATGAAATCAAAGTGGATCAAAGATCTAAATCTAAGATCGCAAACTATAAAACTACTGGTGAAAAACACTGGGGAAACTCTGGGACACACTGGAGTAGGCAAAGACTTCTTAAGCAAGACCGCCAAAGCACAGGCAATAATCCCCAAAATAGACAGGTGGAATTATATCAGATTAAGAAGTTTCTGCATGGCAAAGGTAATTAGTGTGAATTGACAACCCTCGGAATGAGAGACAATTTTTTTGGGGGGGGAGGGAGAGGTTTTCGCTACAGGGCCCATGCGCTTGCCAGACAGACAGAGAGAGACCTATTTTTTTTGCTCACCAGATAGACAGAGAGAGACATAGAGACAGAAAGCAAGAAATCACCCCCCAGGGGGGATGGTCACGCCGCAATCCCTTCTCCTCCATTCTCCTCCTGGGATCTTGGGCACGCACGCACACGCGCCCGGTGTGAGTTCTAAGCCACCGGGCCCAGGACACGAACCGCAGTCAACTACGTGGGAGTCCAGCGACATAGCCATTACGCTAACTGCTGGTTCCCATAGGCAAAGACTTTTTAAATTAGACCCTGAAGCAGAGTTGATAATCCCCAAAATAGACAAGTGGGATTACATCAGAGTAAGAAATTTCTGCATTGGAAAAGACACAGTAATTAGTGCCCTCAGAATGGGAAAATATTTTGTTAACCATAGTTAACATCAGATAAGGGACTGATAACCAGAATACACAAGGAACTCAAGCCACTGTTTGGAAAAAAGATGATCAGCCCTATTAAAAGATGGAAGAATGAGTTGAAAAAACCACTCTCTTAAGGTGACATACAAATAGCCAAAAGGCATTAAGAAAAAATGCTAAACATTCCTCATTGTAAGGGAAATGTAGATCAAAACAAGGAGATACCATGTATCCCTAATCAGAATGACTAAGATTAAAAAAACAAAACATGACAAGTGCTGTCAGGGGTGTCATGAAAGGGAACTCTCTTACACTGCTGGTGGGAATGTAAATTGGTCCCGCCAGTGTGGAGAACAATTTGCAGATTGCTCAAAAATATACAAATAGAACCACCATATGATCCAGCAATCCCACTCCTCCTTTGTATCTACCCAAAGGACACAAGAATTCTTTTTTTTATTTTACAAAAATTCTTCATCGGAAAAGTGCTTGCACATCCATGTTTTTTGAGGCACTACTCAACTGCTAAGACATGGAACCAACCCAAATGTCCACAAACAGATGAACGGATTGAAAAAGTGTGGCACATATACTCCATGAAATATTATTCAGTCATAAAAAACAATAAGGCCCTGGAATTTGATAGAAAGTAGACGAATATGGAAGATTTGTTTCAGAGTGAAGCAAGTCAGGCTATAAAAGAGAGACAGTGTATGTCTCCACTTAACATATACCAACTGTCTGCACTCTATGGTAGAGACTGAAAGATCGGACATAAAAGCATTAAAAATTGTTATGGACACTAGAGACAAAGCGGAAGGAGAGTGTGGGAGGGGAAGAGTGCAGGAAAGAAAATTTGGGGAAAAAAATAGAGATAAGAAAAAAGTTTGCTTTATTGTTTTTAAAGTTTATTTCTTCATTTGCTAAGAAAAAGAGAGAGAGAGAGAAAGAGTGAGAAGCCTCCTAGACATGGTCTTTACACCATGATCTTCCCCTCAGCTCTGCAGCTAGCTCAGATCACGGGCCTATGCATATATGTGCCTGGAGTGTTCACATAGACCCCAGACACAAACTGAGAACCTTTGCATATGGCTTCCAACATTGTGCAGTAGTGCCACCTGCTCTGCTGCATCTAAGTCAAATGTTTGTTTTACTAAACCAAATGAAATGGAGTAAAGATTACAAAGGAATTCAAGAAGACTGTTTTTGTTGTGGTGGCAGTGGTGGTAGTTTCAGTTTTTGCTATAGGGCATGTGTACTTGCTGAAGAAAGACAGAGACAGAGAGAAAGAAGGAAAGTAAGAAATCACCCCCCAGGGGACACTGCCACACCACAATTTCTTCTCCATTCTCTTAGGATTTTTGGGCATGCACACACACACACACACACACACACACACACACACACACATGACCCATTGTGCTTTTTCTTTTCCTTTCTTTTTTTTTTTAGAGAGAAATTTTTGTTGTAGGGTTCATGCACTCCCCAGAAAGGCAGGGAGACAGAAAGCAGGAAATCACCTCCCCAGAGGATGGTCACATCACAATCCTTTCTCCCCCATTCTCCTCTTGGGATCTTGGGCATGTACTCACACACATCCGGTGTGAGTTTTAAGCTGCAGGGTCCAGGACTCAAACCACGGTCAACTACGTGTGAGTCCAACAATGTAATCGTTACTCTATCTGCTGGTCCCCCTATAGTGGTTTTTCAAACCACCAGGTCCGGGACTCAAACTGTGGAATCAGCTATGTGGGATCTAGCCTCCTTAACCTCCACACCACTTGCTGGTCCAAGACAACTACTTTAAACACTTATATCCAACCTCTTACAGTCATTGTATGGTTTTACTGATATCTGGAAATGAATTTAAATTAGAATGGAAATAAAGAGGACAGATTCATGAACTGTTTTATAGAGTCAATAAGACTTGATGACATATTAGATGGGTAGAGGATGGGAATGCAAGAAGAAGACACTAGAATTAATTACTAAGTTTCTAGCTCAGGTGAGTGGGCGACTGATGATAGTGCTAACACAATGAACACTGAGGGAAAAGTAAATGTGTAGGAAATATAATGAGTACAGTTTAAGATACATTGAGTTTGACAAACTTCTCATACTTCATATCTATGCCTAAAATTAGCATACGAGTGTCATATTTATAATACATTTGAGAAAATTCTCTGATCACAAAATTTCATCTGGAATGTAAATGGTGTAATATTTTGATAAAGTTATTGGAAATTATCCACAACAATTTAGGAAATGCAATAAATAAAAACATCTTGTGTAAAATTGTCATTCTCCCAGAGTTTGCATAATTTCTCTTGATGAGGCATATAACTGTTGAAGCATTTGCTTAATTGATAATTTGTGCATAATTTTCTAAACTTTGGAACATAATTATCATCGCTTGTGTCTGAGTTAACATTGAAATGAAGCACTTTGGTGAAATGTTTTAGACACTAACAAAGTTTTAGAGACAACAAATAAGGAAGAAGAAATACAAAATTTTGATTAACATAAGAACAGCAGGCTTCTGTCAAGCTCCATACAAGTTAGCGTGTCTAAGGGTGAAATAAATTTGGACATAATCAGGGCATTTATCTAAAGCAAAATTGAGTAATATTTTAATGAGTTAAACCAAGATCAGAAGACTTTAGTTTTAATTCTAATTTTCAGTTGTTTTTTTTTTTTTTTGGAGAGTTTTTGCCATGAGGCACGTGCACTCACCAGAAAGACAGAGAGAGACAGAGAGACAGAAAGCGAGAAATCATCCCCCAGAGAGGATGGCCACACCGCAATCCCTTCTCCTCCATTCTCCTCTCAGGATCTTGGGCATGCACAAAACACGCCCGGCGTGAGTTTAAGCCACTGGGTCCGGGACTCGAACCACAGTTGGCTACATGGGAATTCAGCGACATACTGAATACGCTAACTGCTGGTTCAGTTTCTTTATTTTTATTTACTCATTCATTTATTTTTTGATTTGACCAGAGAGAGACAGAGGGTGAGAGTGAGAGAGAAGTGAGAAAGCAAGCTACCAGATTCAGGACTCAAACTCTGGTCAGCCATGTGGGAGAAAGCAACAGATTCAGGACTCAAACTCTGGTCAGCCATGTGGGAGTGTCCAGCACTTTAACCACCACACCACCTGCTGGTCCCCCAATTAGCTTTTTTAATGTGGACAAGTTACTTAAGATCTCCATGCCCTAGTCTCCCTATCTTGCAGAAGGAATTGCCACTGAGGATTCTTCCAGTCTTTTAGTCTAAATACGCAAGTGTCTGGTCTCCCTGTAATCTTAATTTTCAGTTTCTCATTCATTAATACTCACTCTTCTTACTTCATAGGTCTCCTGGGAAGATTAGATGAAATAATGCACATAAAGGAGTTTTGAAAAGTTAAAAATGCTTTGCAAATATAAAGCATAATGATGATAAAGGATTTTTTAAGTGATGGCTATAAAATTGTTTTTGAACTTAAACAAGACTCAATTGGTTACCAGCAGAACCTTCACTAGCCATTAAATAGAGGCATAAAATGAACATAATAAAAGAATATTTGCAGGGGCCAGCAGGCGGTGTGGTGGTTAAGACACTGAACTCCCACATGGCAGACTGCGATTTGAATCCCAGACCTGGCAGCTTGCTTTCTCACATTCTCACTCTCTCTCCCTCATGAGCACACATGCTCTATAACAAATTAAAAAGTAATAATAATAACAATAATAATAATTAATAAAATTAAAAATAAAGAAACTGAGTTCCAGAGCTGACCCTGCAGACCAGCAGTTAAACCCTGTGCTAAGAACTAAATCCCATATGGTCAACTGTGCTTTGAATTCTGGCCCTGGAAGTTTGAAAAACTTGCCAGGTATGTGTGTGAGTGTGTGTGTGTGTGTGTGTGTGTGTGTGTGTGTGTATGTATGTGTGCGCATGCTCAGAATCTTGATGGGATGGAGGAAAAAGAATTGCATCGTGACCACACCCCATTGGGTGGGGGGGGGGTGCTTTCTTGCTCTCTCTCTTTCTTTATGCCTCCCCCCCCAATAAAAACATTTTTTTAAAAACACAACCAAAAAAACTGAGTTCTAAAGAAGAGGTACCAAAGTATCACAAAAAAACAACACCTTGTGTTGTGGTTACTATTGCCTAACACATCATCTCAAACTTAAGAGACTTAGAACAACAATCATTTTATTATCTTACATGGTTTCCATGGGTCGGAAATTTGAGAAGGGTTCATCTGGGAGATTCCTGTTCAAGGTCTCATTAGATTGCAGTTACGTGGTGGCTAGTACTGGAGTGGCAAGGAACAGAGGTACTAAAACAGCTAGGCTGATCAAAGTTAGCCTCTCCATGTAAGCTTGACATCATTCCTTGCAGTCCCTCCTTGTGGACTGCTTTGGCTTCCTCACAGCACGGCAGCTTTAGGGTATTCAGACTGTTTACATCGCTGCTAACAGCTGAGAGAGAGAGAGAAAGAAAGAAAGAGCTGGAGAGAGGATTTCAGCAAAACGAGAAGCTACATTGTCTTTCATGACTTAGCCTTGGAAGTCTCACAGTGTTACTGCTACTGTACTGTCACTGGTCAAAATGTCATAAAAGCCCACTGAGTTTCTAGAGGATGGGATATAGACCCCATTTCTTGATGGGAAGAGTGTCAGGATCATTCTAAGAAGAGTGGTATGATAGATATCATGCAGCCTTCTTCAGAAAATATAATCTGTCATGTCTTGTTACAAGTTCTATTGGTTCTGTATATTTAGCATTTAGCATAAATTTGCTTATGAAATTAAGTTGAACACTAAAATATTTTTCAGTCTTACTTTTTTTTTTAACTTTTTTTTTTGGAGAGGTTTTTGCTATAGGGCGCATGCACCCGCCAGAAAGAGAGACAGAGAGACAGAAAGCGAGAAATCACCCCCACCCCCACCTCCCACCCTGAGGAGATGGCCACGCCGCAATCCCTTCTCCTCCATTCTGTTCTCAGGATCTTGGGCACACAGGCACACAGGCTCAACATGACTTTAAGCCACTGGCTCCAGTACTCAAACTGCGGTCAACTATATGAGAGTCCAGCAACATAGCCATTATGCCAACTGCTGGTCCCCAGTCTTACTTTCTTATAGAAAGAAAAAATGGGGACCAGCAGATGGTATAATGGTTGCATCACTGGACTCTCACATAGCCTACTGTGGTTCGAGTCCCTGACCCAGTGGCTTAAACCTCACGCTGGGTGTGTGTGCCTGCATGCCCAAAATCCCAAGAGAAGAATAGAAGAGAAGGGATTGTGTCATGGCCATCCCCACTGGAGGGGTGATTTCTCACTTTCTGTCTCTCTGTCTCTCTCTGGCAAGCACACATGCCCTATAGCAAAAATCTCTCTCTAATAAAAAAAAAAAAGAAGAAAGAAACAAGAAAGAAAGAAAGAAAGAAAGAAAGAAAGAAAGAAAGAAAGAAAGAAAGAAAGAAAGAAAAAGTTATTTAAATGTAATAATATAATTACAGCACCAGAAAAAGAAACCTAATCCCATGATTTTTTCTACCAACTTCTCTATCTTACAGGGCAGAAAGACAATTGTTTAGGCTTAAAAGTAAAATACAGGGCTGGCTTCATGGCCTAGTGGTTAAGGGAACCAGTTCCCACATGGTTGACGATGTGGTTTGAATCTCGGCCTCAGCAACGTGAAAAACACACTGAGTGCATGTATGTGTGTACCCAGAATCCCAACAGGATGGATAAATGTAAGAGAGGGGATTGCAGCATGACCACACTTCATTGTGGTTGCTTCTTTCCTCTCTCTGTCTTTCTGTCTTTCTGGTAAGCACACACGCCCTCTGGTAATTTTTTTTCTTTAAAGGAAAAATAAAATAGTGATACGAATATGTTATCTAGAGTTGCTCTATCCAATATAGCAACCAGTGCTTTAGTAGCTACTAACTATCTGTGACTATTGACCACTTGAAATATAAGAATGAGGGACCAGCAGTTAGTTTAATGGCTATGTCGCTGGACTCCCACGTAGTCGACCACGGTTCGTGTCCTGGACCTGGTGACTTAAACTCACGCCGGGCATGTGTGCGTGCATGCCCAAGATCCCAAGAGGAGAATGGAGGAGAAGGGATTGTGGCGTGGCCATCTCCCCTGGGGGGTGATTTCTCGCTTTCTATCTCTCTGTCTCTCTCTGTGTGTCTGGCGAGCGCACGTGCACTATAGCAAAAACCTCTCAAAAAAAAAAAAAAAAAGAAATATAAGAATGAGGAACTGAAATTTTAATTTAAAGTTAATTTAACTTAATTTAACTTAGCTTAATTTAAATTTAAAAATTGATAGTCATTATTGGAAAATTTTAAGAATTTTTGAAACAACAGGTATATGATTTTACTTTCTTGATTGTAAATTTTATGAAATCTAAATATAGACCAAGTATTGTCAATGAAAATTTAGCATTTGACTTGAAATGTACTCTAAGTATAAAATACAGAAGAGTTCAAGGACTTAGTACAAAATATATAAAATATCTTACTGGTTTTTTATATTGATTACATGCTAAAATTATAATGTTTTGATGTATTGAGTTATATAAAATATATTGCTAAAAGGAAGTTCATTTTTTTTTACTTTTTTAATGTCTATATTAGAAAAAGTTTAACTATATATGTGGCTTGCATTATATTGGATTGTCAGAAAAGTCATGACGAGTTTTTTCTATGTTTTTCTATGCAAAATGCATCATGACTCTTCTGACAAGCCAATATTTGTTTTGGACAGTCTGATCTAGAGACAGGGACCCTTAAAAGTGAAATTCTACAGCATGAATAAACCCTGAGAACATTATGCTGAGCAAAATAAGCCAGACACAAAAGGAAATTCCATTTATGTAAGATACCAAGAATAGGCAAATTCATATAGACAGAAAGTAGTGTAGTGATTACTAGGGGCCGTGGTGAGGAAAAGAGAAGTTATTGTTAAATGGGGACAGAGTTCACTTTGGGATTATGAAAACGTTTTGGGGCTCAGCCACAAAAGCATGCTGCTAAGACACTATTCCTCAGGCTGGGACCACAAGGGAGACCTTAGTTTGATTACTATTCTAATTGAAAGAACAAGGTTGGTGGTATATGCACCTATAGTCCAGTTAGTCTGAGGCAGGAGGATGGTTACATAGAAGAACCCATGTTAAGAAAAAATAATAAAATAATGGAGCCAGAAGATGATGTAGTCGTTACATCACTGGACTTCTACATGGCCAACCATGGTTTGAGTTCTGGACCCAGTGGCTTGAAAATCACACCAGACTCACATGCATGCATGCCCAAGATCCTGGGAGGATTGTGGCATGGCCATCGCCCTGGGGAGTGATTTCTTATTTTCCCTCTTACTATGTCTGTCTCTCTTTCTCTTTCTCTAGTGAGCACAAGCACCCTATGGCAGAAACCTCTAAAAAAAATAAAATAAAATAAAGATATAGCAATGGATACTTATGATGGTGGCATAGTGTGAATGTACTTGATACCACTGAACTGTACACTTGAAAATGGTTAAAATACCGAGGGACCAAGGAAACTGATCTCTGCTCCAAACCCCACCTTCCAGACCCCAAAACTCAGACAGAAGCCATTTACAACTGAGGTGTGTACTACCATGTTCAGGGACCAAGGCAACTGAATTTCTGCTTTAAACCTCATCTTCCAGACCTCAAAACTCAGACAGGTAGGGCAACCTCTCTCCTCTCTCTGTCTCTGTCTCTCTTTCTCTCTCTAAATTTTTTTCTTTTCCTTTTTTTTTTTTAACTTTTTAGAACACTTCTCACCTCTGACCTCTCCTTTCTCTTGCTAATTTCAGAAGCCATTTACATCTGAAGTTTGTCCTGCTGTGTTCAGGGACCAAGGCAACTAAATCTCTGCTCTATACCCATCTTCCAGTTCTCAAAACTCTGACAGGTAGGGCAACCTCTGTTCTCTGTCTCTGTCTCTGTATCTCTCTTTAATTTTTTTTTTTTACTTTTAAAAACACTTCTCACCTCTGACCTCTCCTTTCAGAAGCCATTTACATCTGAAGTGTGCCCTGTCACGTTTTCTTTTTTTGCTTTATAAAAAAAAAATACCTTTTTTGGTTGTTTTTGTCTCGTTTTTATTTTTTTCTCCCCTTTTTTTGCTTTTCCTTTTCTTTTTTTTTAAACTTTACTTTCTCACTCTGCTACTCAGCCTCCACACACTGAGTGTCTAAACAGGTCTAGGTGCACAGTAGCCAAGCATCTGAATACTTATAATAGAGTCATAGAAATCTTCAAATCTTACTGAACATGCTGCCCAAAGGGAGAAACTCCTCTTTATAAATATGAACTAAAAATCTCTTTCTGTAGATGCCACATTGCAGGACACAGTAGAGGAAAGAAATTGTCACAGAAGCACCTTACAGTAAAGGGAAGCACATGATCTTACAATTGCAAAAACATTCTACAACCAATTATCCAAAAGTGAATGCACCAACAAATTACTAAAATTTAAAGAAGAGAGACTAAAGAAGTGAGCAGCAGAGAAAAGTACAGAACTGCAGAGAGAGCACAGCTCATCTCCTCCCACACACCTCTGAACTCTCAGTTGAAACCTCCCAGCTCAGCCCAGGTGCACCTATTCCCTAGAAACTGTGAGACCTTTGTAGTATCACTTCCAAACTCAAAAGTGCAGATTGCTTGGTGAGAATCAGGGAAATGGAACTGCAGAGAGTTTGTAGATCACCTCCTCCCACACACCTCTGAACTCTCAGTTGAAACCTCCCAGCTCAGCCCAGGTGCACCTATTCCCTAGAAACTGTGAGACCTTTGTAGTATCACTTCCAAACTCAAAAGTGCAGATTGCTTGGTGAGAATCAGGGAAATGGAACTGCAGAGAGTTTGTAGATCACCTCCTCCCACACACCTCTCAACACTCAGAATTAACGCCAAGAAATTAGGAAGAAATGTATAATCCTTCAGATGACCAGAAACCACTGCATAGGCACAAGAAATACGAGAAACCAAGGAAATATTTCTTCCCCAAGGGAAAAGAACAACTCTTTATTATCTACAGACAATATAATGGAACTCATGGAAATGTTAGGTAAAGAATTCAAAATATTCAAAGTGACAAAACTAAATGAGATGCAAGAAATGAGAGACAATGAATTCCAGAAGATGCGAGAGAAAAGAGACAATGAGTCCCAGGGGCTGAAGATTGTTCTTCCACAATTTAAAAGAAGAAATACAGAGCAGAAGTTGAAATCCAAGCAGCTGGAGGGGGACCATGGCCAACCGTGCATGCACCTTCATTAGAAGAAATACAGAGCAGAAGTTGAAATCCAAGCAGCTGGAGGGGGACCATGGCCAACCGTGAATGCACCTTCATTGCCATCAAGCCCAATGGGGTCCAGTGGGGCCTTGTGGGAGAGATCATCAAGCGTTTTTGAGCAGAAGGGATTCCTCCTTGTTGGTATGAAATTCATGCATGCTTCTGAAAATCTTCTCAAGGAACACTATATTGACCCAAAGGACTGTCCATTCTTTGCTGGCCTGGTAAAATACATGCATTCAGGGCCGGTGGTTGCCATGGTCTGGGAGGGGCTGAATGTTGTGAAGACAGGCCGAGTGATGCTCGGGGAGACCAACCCCGCGGACTCCAAACCTGGGACCATCCGAGGGGACTTTTGCATCCAAGTTGGCAGGAACATTATTCATGGCAGTGATTCTGTGGAGAGTGCCGAGAAGGAGATTGCCTTGTGGTTTCAGCCTGAGGAACTGGTGGATTACAAGAACTGTGCTCAAGACTGGATCTACGAGTGATGGGGGAGCTTTGCCCTTCCCCTCCTTACCACGGGCAGAGGACCAGGCTGTAGCAAATCTAGTTATTCCCGGAACGTCCTTATCATCTGGAGGGAAGCTCTTGGAGCCGTGCGTGCTCCCTGTACAGTGTTATGCGCTACCATCAGATTTAAGATGTTTCTTCCCAGTGGAGGATTCGCTGAGTCGGTTACTTTGCAGTGCTGTATTGCTTGGTGTTATTTTCTCCTTTTCATGTACTCTGGATAACCTGAGTTAATAAAGATGTAAAGACACCATAAATTATTCACACCGGCCTGAGAGATCGCACAGACACACAGCTATTCTTTGCTGGCCACTGCGTTCCTGCCTACTCTTGGCACGGAGCCAGTCAACAGGCATCATCAGAGGATCTGCTGGGGGCCCAGACTGTACTGGTCACGGAGGATTCATGACACATATACGATTACATGTCTTGTTCTTCAGAAGCTCTGAGGGACTCAGTGGATGGGGGGATGTGAGAAGTTTTAACTATTCCAGAAATCAGAAAAGCTACTTGAAGGGTAGGCCGGGATCCCTGGGATGGCCTTCAAGTGGGAGAAATCTTTGATGTAGCTTTGATTTATTAGAATATTGATTTGGTTGCCTTAACAGAGGCATGATAGGAGTTTTTCAAGTTTTTCTATAGAGTGTGTTTGCTCGCTGAAGGGAGATGGAGGTATATCTAGAGAGGAGAAGTGAGCTATCACCCTCTGAGGGGACGGCCATGCTGCAGTCTTTTTCATTCTTCTCTTGGGATATCGGGCAAGCATTGCGTATATGCCTGGCATGTTTTTCAAGCTGCTGGATCCAGGACTTGAACCACGATGTTGGCCATATTGTATCTAGCAGTCTTGACCTCCACATCACCTGCTAACCCTATTTTTCTTTTTTTATTTTTAAAGAATTTTTAATTTTGTTTTGTATTACTATTATTTTTAAAATTTGTTTTAGGGGCATGTGTACTCACCAGAGAGAGAAAGTAAGGAAGCAAGCCACCAGGTCTGGGACTCGAATTGCAGTCGACCATATGGGAGTTCAGCGCCTTAACCATCACACCACCTGCTGGTCCAGGCCTAATAATAATTTACCAACACCAGATCAGTTCTTCAGGAAGTTCTGAAGGGAGTGCTATACTAGAAAAACTAAAGACCGACAGGCAGAAATATGAGAACAAAAAGAAACCAAGAAAATGACCAACTTAATGGTAGGGAGAGGCCCGGAAATATCAAGATAATAATGTTGAATGTTAACTGCCAGGGTTTAAACAGAAAGATTAGACCACAGTAACACTGCAAATTCAACAGAAGAGAGATTAATTACATGAGACTGAACTGGTGAAATAGAATTTTATGACTTCTGACTAAAACATTACTTATTTTATTCTATACTTTGGTTTCCAGATTTAAGGATTTTGCTATCTTTTGAGCTGTTGTAGGTTCAGGAATTTGTTAAAATGGTTTCTATTGTTTAGTTTTTTTTTTTCAACTGAAACATAAAGGGGCCAGCAGGTGGCATGGTGGTTAGGGCCGTGGAATTCCCACACAGCTAACTGTGGTTTGAGTCCTGGACCTGGCGACTTTCTCTCTCTCTCTCTCTCTGGCAAAACTCATGTAAAAAACATAATAAATAAATAAATAAATAAATAAAATAATTCTTTAAGAAAAAAAATTGAAACATAAACTTTTCTCCTTTCTTGACCCCTCTGGAATTGGAAAATATTTGTAAGTATTCTTATTTTGTAGCAGAATGGTTATTTGCATAAGTTCAATAACACCTGTTGCCTTGCATCCAAAATAGGAAATGCTTGTTATTGCCACGGCTTTGACTGGAATGTCATATTTGAAGATATGACCAGAATGCCATAGAACTAAGGTAGATCTCAAGAAAGCCAACAGAAGCTCTTAAAAAGATTGCCTATCTGGCGGAGAGAATTAGAGAAGCTATATGAAAGAATTTGTACCATAAAATAACTTGAACTTTTCCAGCCCAGCATTGTAATCAGTAGAGATTGCAAAAGAGTAGCCACAACCAGAGGATTACCTTGAGAAAGACTTTGAAGGAAGAAAAAGAGACTGATCTTTTGCTAGCTGGTGATAAACCACAAAATACTTGATAGGCAGAGCTGAGTTAGGAAGGTTTATGTGTGAATTGTGTGCTGGGTGTTTGCTTTTCAACAGTTTGAGTAGTTGACATGTAAATATTTTCTCAAAAATATTTTAAAACATACTGTCTTTTTTATTACAGAGAATAATTATAACAAATTTTATAAATTATAACAAGTTATATAAAATAAGTTATCTCTAAAATTCAGTATTTTGAAATTTTGAAAGTTGTTTATTTATAAACTGTCAAGAACTATGGTGTATGAGCAAAAAATTTTGATAAGTAATGTAAATGTGCAAAAAAGTAAAAAATAAATAAAATAAAATTATAAAAAAGAATTTTTTTGAGATGTGAAAAAAGAAAATAGTTAAAATGCCAACTGTTATTAGGTATGTTTTACTGCAATAATAAATAAATAAGGAAATTAATAAATAATTTAAAAATAAATAAATAACCTAGTGGTTACCAGGTGGCATGGTGGTTAAGGTGTTGGATCCTGCATGGCCAACTCCATGGTTTGAGCCCCAGACATGGAGGCTTGTAAAACAGCGCAGGCACATGTCGGTGCATGCCCAAAATCACAAGGGGAGAATGAAGGAGAAGGGATTGCAGGCGTGGGCATCTCCCTGGGGGGGGGGTCTTTTCTCACTTTCTCTCTCTCTCTCTCAATCTGTTTCTCTCTGACACATTACACATGACCTGTGACAAAGAAATAAAATAAAATAAAATAAAATAAAATAAAATAAAATAACCAAAGAGTAATCTGCAACACACATGTCACATGCTCCAACATTAAGATGATGGTTTATGGCCCATATTTTATCTTAGACCAGCTTAAATACCCCCTTCTAATTTTGGTAAAAATATGTCTATGTGTAAATGTCCAGTGAAAGATCTGAAAGGAGGGTTGACCCTGTGGCCTGGAAGTTAGGGCAGCCCGATTCCACATGGTCCATACATTGTCTTGAAAAACACACCAGGTACCTGTGCATGCATGCTCCTAATTCCAACAAGATAAACGAATGGAGGAGAAGTAATTGCATCATGACCAATGGCAGGGGTAGGCGATGCTTTCTCTGTCTCTGTCTCTCTTTGTCTTTGTGGCAAGCGCACTGCACCTTCTGGTATTTTTTTTCTTTTTTTAGTTTGCTATAGGGCATGTGCACTTACCAGAAAGAGAAAGAGAGGGAAAGTGTGAAATCACCCCCACAATCCCTTCTCCTCCATCTCCTCTTGTGATATTGGGCATTCATGCTCATGTGCCTGACATGTTTCTCAAGCCACTGTGTCCAGGATTCAAACCACACATTAGGCCATATGGAATTTACCTACCTTAACCTCCACATCACTTGCTGAGCCAAAAAAATGTTTAAATGTATCTGAAAGGAAATTTATTGCTATTAGTAATAATTGACCTCTGAGTAAAGTGGTAGAATTGATAGAGTGTGTTTAAGGGGGGGATTTTATATTCCACTCTATAAATTTCTTTGGATAAAAGACTGTAGTTCCCACATTTTATTTCTTTTTTTTTTCCTTTTTGTTTTTTTTTGGTTTTTTTTGTTTGTTTTTGGAGAGGTCTTTGCTATAGGGTGCATTCGCTCGCCAGACAGACAGACAGAGACAGAGAGACAGAAAACGAAAAATCACCCCCCAGGGGGGATGGCCAGGCCGCAATCCCTTCTCCTCCATTCTCCTCTTGGGATCTTGGGCATGCATGCACACGCGCACGGCATGAGTTTAAGCCACCGGGTCTGGGACTTGAACTGTGGTCGACTACATGGAAGCCCAGCAACATAAACATTACGCTAACTGCTGGTCCCCAACATTTTATTTCTTTTCTTGTTATTTTTCAAGAAAAGAAAGAAAATAGTGAAAAAAACTACAAAGTTAGAAAATAAAATGACCAGAGATGGAAACAGAACTTGAGCTGTGAAATATTGGTTTCCTTGAGTAAAAATGAAGATTTTTCTGCTGAGACTTCTCCCTCCAGATTCATTTCTAGTGGACTCTACTCACTAAATGTCTAGACAGATCCAAGTGAACAGGATCCAAACATCTGAATATGATTAGAGTCAGAATATTCCTCTATTCCCACTGAATCTGAAGTGCAAAGAGTGAAAATGAAACAGAAGAAACATTGCAGATCGCCTCCTCCTGCATGCCTCTGAACACTCAGATTGAACTTCAAGAATAAAGAAAAAACGCACCATCTATCAGATGACTAGAAATCACTGCAGGGTCACAAGGAATATGGGAAAGCAAGAAAATACCTCTCCTCCAAGGGAAAAGAATAACTTCTCTTCATTCTCAGACAATACAATGAAACTCATAGAAATGTCAGGTAAAGAATTTAGAATATTCATAATGACAAAGCTAACAGAGATGAAAGAGAAGAGAGACAATGAACTGCAGAAGAGGCAGGAGAAAGGAGCTGACGAGTTCCAG
>NW_006159726.1:473212-484602 GCF_000334495.1 Tupaia belangeri chinensis | reverse complement strand
GATTATGGTGTGGCCATCCCCTCTGGGGGGTGATTTCTCGCTTTCTGTCTCTATGTCTCTCTCTGTCTGTCTGGCGAGCACACGTGCCCTATAGTGAAGAAAAAAAAAAAAAACCTCTCCAAAAAAAAAAACATAGTTTTTAAAAAGAAGAAAGAAAAGTAGAATAATGTACATGTGGATTTTTAAAGAATTATTTAATTTATTAACTATTATTACTTTTTCACATGAGTTTTGCCAGAGAAAGACAGAGAGAGAAAGAGAGGAAGAGAGTGAGAAAGCAAGCTGCCAGGTCCAAGACTCGAACTGTGGTAGCCCATGTAGGAATTCCAGCACCTTAACCACCATGCCACCCACTGGCTCTGTATATGTGGACTTTGGTTGTGACAAAGAGTCATTTTAGGCATTTTTTTTAGTGCAATGATGGAATGTGAGGGCTTTTTTTAAAGCATTCTTATCTTTTAGAGAAACATTCTGAAATATTTACAAATGAAATAAGGCTGAGACGGGCTTCAAAATAATACAGAAAAGTAATAAGGTATAGATGAAACAAGATTAACAGTGAGTTGAAAATGGTTAAAGTTAGGTGATGGATAATAGGAATTTATTTTGTTTTCTTTTGTATGTTTGAAATTTTCCATAATAAAAAGATTCTTTTTGGGGACCAGCAGTTAGCGTAATGGCTATGTCGCTGGACTCCCATGTAGTCAACCACGGTTCGTGTCCTGGACCTAGTGGCTTAAAACTCACGCCGGGTGCATGTGCGTGCATGCCCAAGATCCCGATAGGAGAATGGAGAAGGGATTGCAGCGTGGCCATCCCCCTTAGGGGGTGATTTCTCGCTTTCTGTCTCTCTGTCTCTGTCTGTCTATCTGGCGAGCGCATGCGCCATATAGCAAAAAACTCTCAAAAAAAAAAAAGGTTCTTTTGAGGAAAAAAAATAAACATAAATAAACAAGATTATAAAATATCAAAAGTAAATAAAAGGGAACTTTTGTTTAAATATAGGTGTTGGAAAGTCTTCTTAAGGAAAATAAAAGCCCAGAAGCTGCAAAGGAAAAGATTACAGATTAAACGACATAACAATTTTAAATTTACGTATGACAAAAGATACTAAAAATATAATTGAAAAACAAGAACAATAGATTAGGAGAAAATATGTTTAACATATACAACAAAACAAAGATTAAAAATCCCACTATTTTATAGATTGTTAGTAAAAAACTAGGAAAAAATAGACAAGAGATGTTAACTAACAGTTCAGAAAGATGAATAAATGACCAATGTATATACAAAAATACTCTAATTTAGTAATAATCAGCAAAATGAAAATTAAAAGAATATATGGCCTCATTTTTCCCACTAAGTTGGTGGAAATAAAAATGACTGATAATCATACAGTGTTGAAGAAAGTATGGAGGTATATGCCCTCATATACTTTTGGTAGGACTACAAATTGATACAGGATTTTTGGGTAATTAATTCAACAGTGATAATTAAAATGTGCTGCATCCTACTCTTATTTGTTTTAGAGAGAGATTTTTTGCTATAGGTCACGTGTGCTTTCCAGAGACACAGAGAGAAAGAGAAAGTGAAAAATCATCCCCCACCCCCAGAAGATGGCCATGCCATAATCCCTTCTCTTCCATTCTCCTCTCAGGCTATTGGGCACAAACTCACATGTGCCAGCGTGAGTTTCAAACCGCCAGGTCAGGGACTCAAACCACAGTTGGCCTTGTGGGAGTTCAATACCACAACCACTGTGCTACCTCCTGGCCTTATATACTTACTCTTTTATTTATTTTTTAAAATTTTTTCTTACAATTTTACAATTTTATTTATTTTATATTCATTCACTGTATATCATTACAGCATACGAAATTAATTTTCTCATCCAGAATGCACTGAATATTGGCCCAATCGAAGATATTACCATTCTTATTATCTTCAACAGATGATTTTCCATTTTGTGTTTAACTATTCTACTTCTTTAGTTTTTTTCCCCTTGATTCCCTTCCTCTCGCCCTCTGCCATTTCCCACCTTCCTCCCACACTGTCTCTGGGGTCCACAATTTCTCTGCATGCCTTTATATTGTCCAATATTTCAGTTTCTGCCATGGAGTGCAGATATTCATATTCCTACTCTTTGACTCAAGACTTTTACATCTAGACATCTATCATACTGCAAGAGTCATACAAATGCATAAAAATATATGTACTAAGATGTTTATCAAATCATTGTTGGTATTAACTAAATAAATACAAATATCAGTGGAGGGAATGGTTAAATGACATATGCTACATCCATAGTCTGGAATACCACACAGCCTTTAAAAAGAATGAGGTCAACATGAAAGACATATTGTTAAATGAAAAAAGTTGCAGACTAACATGTATAGTATGCCTTTATACATATGGTACTCCTTGATTTCCTCAACATTATGCCTTAGAATTATTACTCATCCTTAAACAAATAAATCCCTGTTACTACAACGCTTTCTGGAGAATCTTGGAATGTGCTTGAAAATGACTCATTCTGGAGCACGCCACATTGAATTGGCCATACAAGAATCTCTGTCAAAAATCAATGTCTGAGGACCTTTCTCTTGCCCAGCCATCGCCGGAGCTGCAGCAGCCAAAATGAAGTTCAATCCTTTCGTGACTTCTGACAGGAGCAAGAACCGTAAAAAGCATTTCAAAGCACCTTCCCACATCTGAAGGAAAATAATGTCTTCCCCCCTTTCCAAAGAGCTGAGGCAGAAGTACAACGTGCAATCTATGCCCATCCAAAAGGATGATGAAGTTCAGGTTGTGCGAGGACACTATAAAGGTCAGCAAATTGGCAAAGTGGTCCAAGTTTACAGGAAGAAATACGTCATCTATATTGAGCAGGTGCAGCGGGAAAAGGCTAATGGCACAATGGTCCATGTGGGGATTCACCCCAGCAAGGTGGTTATCACCAGACTAAAGCTGGACAAAGACTGCAAAAAGATCCTTGAACAGAAAGCCAAGTCTCGCCAAGTAGGAAAGGAAAAGGGCAAATATAAGGAAGAAACAATAGAGAAGATGCAGGAGTAAAATAATCTTATATACCATTCTTATTAAAAACTGCTAAAATGAAAAAAAAATCAATGCCTGAGGACCAGCAGTAACATAACTGGACTCATAAAGAGAGGTCCTGGATTTGCATCCTGGGATCTCCCTTAACACTCCATAGGCACATATACATGCATATCCATGATCCTGGCTAGCTGAGTCTAGGGGTGGATCAAGGTATGGAGACCCTGTTGGGTGTGCCTGTGTTTCTCTCCTTCTGGTTTTCATGGAAAAAAAGAAATGGACCTTTAAAAAGAAAGAAAGCAAGACCAACAGATGGTATAATGGTTATGTTGCTGGACTCCCATGTAGTCTTCTGCAGTTGAAGTCCTAGATCTGGAGACTTAAAACTCACACCAGACACGTGTACATGCATGGCCAAAGTCTTGAGAGGAGAATGGAGGAGAAGTGATTATGATGTGGTCATCCCCCCTGAAAGATGATTTCTTGCTTTCTGTTTCTCTGTCTCTCTGGTGAGTGCATGTACCCTTTAGCAAAAATCTTTTTAAAAAGAAAGAAAAAAGAAAAGAAAGAAAGAAAGGAAGAAAGGTCTGAAAATTGAAGTCTGTTGCTGAGACTTATTTCTGGAAGCATCTTTGTTTTCTCTGAACACACTCTCAGAAAAATGTCTTTCTTTCTTAGCATTCTGATAGGCCCATTGACATGTCTGAAAATTGAAGTCTGTTGCTGAGACTTATTTCTGGAAGCATCTTTGTTTTCTCTGAACACACTCTCAGAAAAATGTCTTTCTTTCTTAGCATTCTGATAGGCCCATTGACATGTTACTTTAACTCTTCTGGAAGATGACTACTTTATCTCTTTGTTGAACCAGAACTCCCTACTAGGAATTACAGGTATGCCCCATGACTTATGTTTTACCTCATACCATCTTAAATATCCCCTGCAATTTTGATAAAAGTGTAAGCTGTGTCTGTGTGTGTGTGTGTGTTTGTGTGTGTGTGTAAATTTTTGGCAAGAAATCAGAAGGAAAGTCATACTATTAGCAGTTACCTCTGAGTAAAAGAATGGAATTGGTAGGCGGGCAAAAGGGGGAATTTCACTCTATAAACTTATGTATTATTAGATTTAAAATAAAAGCACACTCAAAAATAAAAGATAGCATGATATTTTATACCACATTTACAATTCCAGTGGCAATTAAAGCCACCAAATGTCTTACCTGAGTCTGTAAGTGGAATCCAGAATGTGCTACTTAAAACCTCAGGTAAGTCCTGGAGACCAGCAGGTAGCATGGTGGTTAAGGCACTGGACACTCACATAGCTGACCGTAGTTCAAGTTCCGGAACTGGTGGCTTGTTTTCTCACTTTCCCTCTCTCTCTTTCTCTCTCTGCCTCTCTCTGGTCAAATTAAAATAAATAAATGAATAAATAAAATTAAATAAAATAATTCTTCCAAAAATAAAATCTCAGATAAGTCCTATTTTCAAAAGCCTTTGTTCTATAGCTGAACATCTCCACAAGATTGTCCCTGTTGTTTCAGATGAATGTTGCAAGTTTTGGAACATCCTGACTCAAAGTACTTAAACGATGAGTTTGTTAGGCTGGCTACATAGCGCAGTGGCTAAGAACTGTTCATGGGAAGCAAAATCCCATGAACATGGCCCACCTACAGTCTGAGTCAGTGGCCCTGGCAGCTTGAAAAGCATCCCAGATGTGTGTGCCAAAATCCTGATGAGAAGGAGGAAGGGAGGAAAAAGCACTGTGGCATGACTACACCACATGAGGTACACTCTCTGTGTCTCTCATAAGCATGCCTTCTGGAAATTAAAAAAATTAATAAATAAGGGAACCAGCAGTTAGCGTAATGGCTATGTCGCTGGCCTCCCACGTAGTCGAACGCGGTTCGCGTCTCGGAACCGGTGGCTTAAATCTCACGCCGGGCGCGTGTGCGTGCGTGCCCAAGATCCCGAGAGGAGAATGGAGGAGAAGGGATTGCGGCGTGACCATCCCCCCTGGGGGGTGATTTCTCGCTTTCTGTCTCTATGTCTCTCTCTCTGTCTGTCTGGCGAGCGCACGCGCCCTATAGCAAAAACCTCTCCAAAAAAAAAAAAATTAATAAATAAGAATATATTATTCTACATAACAAGAAATCTAGAGTTAAGCAGATTCTAGGTTGGCTGGTAATCCTGACAACACTATCAAGGACCCAGGCTTTTTCTCCTTCCCCATCTTCACTCTGCCATGTTCTGAATGTTGGCTTTGCCTTCAAGCTGCCTTCCCACATGGCTGCAAGATAGCTGCCTAGAACTGTGTATCACATCCAGAAACGGCATGTTCAGAGGGAAAAGGGGGGGCGGTGTATCTAGTACCACTGTCTCTTCCTTAGAAGCCAGGAAATCTTTCCCAGGAACCCCCAGTAGACTTGACCTAGCATATCATTTGCTAGGGTTAGTTTTTCATTCCTAAACCAGTTATTAGCAAGAGGAATGAAATTAGTACAAATTCAGAATTATCAGAATCCAGGTCAGCCCATGGCCTGTTGATTACAGGGGCTGGATCCCACATGACTGATTACATGGTTTGAGTCCTAGAACTAGTGGCTTGAGAAACACACCACCTAAATGTGTATGTGTGTGTGCCCCAAATCCTGACAGGGTGGAAAGATGGAGAAGGCATGGCCATTCCTCTTGGGGAGAGGGGTGCTCTCTCTTGCTCTCTCTCTCTCTCTCTCGCACTCTCTGTGTCTGTGTTTGTGTGTGTGTGTGTGTGTGTGTGTGTGTGTGTGTGTCTTTCTGACAAGAGCATGCACCCTTTGGAAAAATTGTGTGTGTGTATGTATATATATATATAATATGGTTGTGTGTTGAGAGGTGGGTACCTAAACATTAGGGCTTTTATTAAGAGTTAAACTGTACACTTCACCCATTTTTCATGCATAATCTGATCTCTCAAGCATTTCTTATTTCAGAAAATGTTGACATTAGCTGCCTAGTTTTCCCAGGCAGAAACCAGCAAGTCATCATGATATTCTTTCTTTCTCATTTCCTCTTAGTTGGTTAAAAATCTTGTCAGTCATCCCTTCTAAATCACTTCATTTTGTCTCCATCTTGCACCTGTTTTTTGTCTCATTCCACATAATCCCTCACCAAGAGTGTTTAATGGATTCTTTTCTTTTCTTCTTTTTCTTCAGAAGGAACGTGTGCTCAGCAGAGATGGACAGATAGAAGAAAAAGAAGAAAGCATTCCCCATGGGGTGTGGTCACACCATGATCGCTTCGCCTCCATCTCCCTCTCCTTTCAGAATTTTGGGCATGCAAGCACACATGTCTAGCAGTTCTTCAAGCTATTGGGGCTGAGATTTAACTACACAGTCAACTATGTGAGATGCACCTGCTCTAACCACTTTGCCATGGGGCCAGCCCTATTGGTTTCTTTTTTGAACATATAGTTTTTCTAGTTACAAAATTATCACATACCTCATAAATTTCTGGACATCCAAGAATAGAAAGCTTCTACAGTAACTAACACTGATCAGAGATAATAACAATTGTGTACATTTTTTAGTATCTTTTTCTTTGCTTTTCTCTCCTCATGAAGCTACATACATAGATAAATAGGTGTTTTTTCTTTTTATAAATCAAGCTCAAATCGTTTTATAGCATTTTTTATTAACAAGATTGTACAAACTTTTCTTCATGGCAATAAATGTTCTTCTAGGTTATCATTTTAAGATATGTATTACATTTTACTTTATGAACACATTGGAATGTAGTTAAACTAGCCCTTATTGCTGGATTAAGTTTTCTCTGTTTTTTTTTTTCGTATCATAAATAATACTTACAATGAGAATATTGGTAGGTAAATCTCTTACATACATTTGTGAGGATTTCCTTAGAATAAATAAATGAATTGTCAACAGGAAAATTGCTAGTTCAAAGTACATGGGCGTTTTGCCCCATTCATTTTGATTAGGAAATGTTTCAAACAATCCTGAAAGTCTACTGGATATGATAATAAATACCTGTATACTAAACATCTAATTTGTCAGATATTAACATATTGCCATATTTGCTTTAGATCTATTTTCTTAACAAAATAAAATAGTAAGACATTGAAATGCCTCATCCAGACCTCACAAAGCCCATTCTGTCCCAGAAGGATGCATATCTAAGTGATATTTCTCAGTTCCATGTGGATTTATACACACATACATATACACATATGCACACAAATGCATAAACCATGTATTTTACTATTCTGATTGTTTTTAAATTTCATACTATACATAATCTCCTGTGAGTTACTCTTTTTGTACAGCATTATACTTTTGAGACTTATCCAGATTTACACATGTAGCTCTAACTCACTTATGTTCATAGTTGTTTGTATGATATTCATTATGTGACTGTGCCATCAAATTTTAATTTTCTTTTTGGTAAACATTTATATTGTTCCAATTTTTTTCCATTGTAAGAAACACTTCTTTTTTTTTTTTTTTTAATTTGCCAGATGGCATGTGCACTCAACCAGAGACAGACAGAGAGGGAGAAGGAAAGTGAGAAAGCATTCCTCATGGGGCATGTTCATACGGCAATCCCTTCTCCTCCATTTCTCTGTTCTTTTGGGATTTGGGGCATGAATACGAATGTACCCAGTGTGTTTCTCAAGCCACCAGATCTAGGACTCAAACCTCACAGTCAGCCATGTGAGATCCAGCTGCCTTAATTACCAGTGGTTGGCCCAACAACACTTCTATAAACATTCTGGTAAATGTTTTCTATATATGACCAAGAGTTTCTATTTGGGCTGAAATTACTGGGGGATAGAGTATGTGCACCTTCTGCTTTACAGGAAATTACCAAATAGGTCTCCAAATTGGTAACACTACCTTACCCTCCTACCAGCACTGTGAGAGTTTTAGTTGCTGTCCATTCATATCACCACTTGGTTTGGCCAATGTTTGTTTGTTTGTTTTTAAATATCTTGTTTATTTATTTTCTAGTTTGACCAAAGAGAGAGAGAGAGAAAGTGATAAAGCAAGCCTCCAGGTATGAGACTTGAACCATGGTCGGCCATGTAGGAGTCCAGTTCCTTAACCACCATGCCACCTGCTGGCCCCAGTGTTTTCTGTTTTTTTGTTTTTAAGTTTTTGCCATAGGGCGTGTGCATGAGCCAAAGAGAGACAGAGTGGGAAAATGAGAAATCACCCCCTGAAGGGATAACCAAACTGCAATCCCTTTTCCTCCATTCTCCTCCTGAGATTTTGAGCACACACGTACGTATGCCCAGCGTGATTTTCAAGCCATCAGATCCAAGACTCTAACTTCAGTCAGTCATGTGGGAATCCAGTGTCTTAATCACCATGACACCTGCTGGCCTCAGCCATTGTTGTTATTTCTAACCTCCAACCCCGACAATGTATGAGAATATCCATATTTTCTAAATTCTTATCACCACCAGCAATTAAGTTTTTCAACTTTGCTAATTTTATTGGTAAAAATGAAGTCATCTACTGATGACCTTTAAATACATTTTATTTTTTTAAAACTTACAAACACAAATTTTTTTTAAAAATTTAAAACACGGGACCAGCAGATGGTGTAATGGTTACATTGCTGGACTCCCATGTAGTCAACTGTGGTTTGAGTCTCAGAACTGGTGGCTTAAAACTCACACCAGGTGTGTAAGTTCCCAAAATCCCGAGAGGAGAAGGGATTACAACTTGGCCATCCCCTGGAGGGGGTGCAATTTCTCACTTTCTGTCTCTCTGTGTCTTTTTCTTCAGCGAGTAAATGCACCCTATAGCAAAAATCTCTCTCTCTAAAAAGAATTTAAAACACAAACAAGAAAAAAAAAAGAATCCCCTCTAATACCACCACTCAAATATATAGTTTAATATTATCTAACATCCACAAAAATGATATATGAGGTGATCAGTATGTTAATTAGCATGATTTATTTCACAATGTGTACATATATCAAAATATCATGTCATATGTCATATGTATAATATATAATTTGTCATTTTTCAATATAAGTAAGTAAATATCTTAGTTTGAGTGATATATACCCACTAAAGTTAAAACCTTCAGTAAAAAAAAAAGTCGAACATTTTTGGGGCCAGTAGGTTAAGGTGCTAGATTTCCACATGGCTGACCACAGTTCAAGTACTGGGCCCAGTGGCTTGAAATTTGCATTGGACATGAGAGCATGTGTGCCCAGAGTCCCAAGAGGAATGGAGGAGAGGAGACTACGGTATGGCCATTCACCCTCGGGGGTAATTTCTTACTTTCCCTCTCTCTGTCTCTCTCCAGCGAGTGCACACACATTACAGCAAAAACAAAACACTAACATTTTATTTTTATGTATAATATTTATTTCTTCCATGAGGAAGGGAAACACAAAGAGAGAGATAGTACCCTCAACAGGATCCTGATGCTACAATCCACCCCTAGTTTCATCTAGCCCCAGATCATGGGCACACATGTGCCTGGTATACCTCAGGTGGTCTCCAGACTTAAGCCCAGAAAATTCCCATGTGAATCAGTCTAGCAGAGCATCGTGTTTTACCACTGCACTACCATCTAACCTCCCACCCAAAATCTAACCTTTATCAAGCTCTTACTATATACCTAGGACTGTTTTAGATATCTACTTTTTCTATAAATGTAATTCATAAATAGGTATTTAATTATATGAGGGATATATGTATATACATATACAAAGGGATTTCAAAAAGTTTGTGGAAAAAATAGAATTAAAGAATAAGTCACAATTCCCTCTCCTCCATTCTCCTCTCTTGACTCCGAGTATGGACAAACTCACATTCAATGTGATTTTCTTTCTTTTTAAAATTATTTATTATTATTATTCAATTTGACCATTCAGAGACACTCGCATCCAGTGTGATTTTCTTTCTTTTTTAAAAAATTGTTGGGACCAGCAGTTGGCGTAATGCTATATCGCTGGACTTCCATGTAGTCGACCGCGGTTTGAGTCCCGGGCCCGGTGTCTTAAACTCACGCCGGGTGCATGTGCGTGCATGCCCAAGATCCCGAGAAGAGAATGGAGGAGAAAGGATTGTGGCATGGCCATCCCCCCTGGGGGGTGATTTCTTGCTTTCCATCTCTCTGTCCCTCTCTGTCTTTCTGGCGAGCGTACGCACCCTATAGCAAAAACCTCTCCAAAAAAAATAAATTGTTTATTATTGGGTACAGCAGATGGTGTAATGGTTACATTGCTGGACTTCCATGTAGTTGACCATGGTTCGAGTCTCCGACCCAGTGGCTTAAACCTCATGCCAGGTGAATGTGTGTGCATGCCCAAAATCCTGTGAGGAGGATGGAGGAGAAAGGATTGCAACATGGCCATTGCTCCTGGGAGGTGATATCTCGCTTTTTGTCTCTCTGTCTCTGGAGAGCACATGCACCATATAGCAAAAAATCTCTCTCTAAAAATTTATTTATTATTATTATTCAATTTGACTATAGAAAAAGAGAGAGAGAGAGGGAAAGTGAGGAAGCCAGCCATCAGGTCTGGAACTCAAACTGTAGTCAACCATGTGGGAGTCCAACACCTTCACCACCACACCACCTGCCAACCCCACCTTGGTGTGATTTTCAAGCTGCCAGGTGCAAAAGAATTTTTAAACCTATGCATATTTTTTTCATAATATACATTTTCTAAGAACTTTTTGAAGACTCTGCCTATATTTCACCTCATAAAAATGCACCTATTATTTTATAAACTGTTTTACCTAACGAGTAAACCACAATGATTTTCTCATGTTATCTGTATTTAAGACTAGATGAACACACATGTCCTGCAGAAAATTAAAAGAAAAATAATAATAGTTATAAATAAAATTAAATAAATAATTCCTTTTAAAAATTTACAAAAAAGAAAAGTTACTTTTACAATGGAAAAGCATAGCTAATGCAGCACGAACCAAGTGATCATATTTATCATCATTAATGATGGGACAAACAGATAACATACGCCCCCCCCTGATGCAACACACTGAGAATCACTCATTCTGATGATATGCTTGCCAAAAATATTTCACCAGATTCTAATCCTGGCAGAAAAATCAAACAAATACAAATTGAAAAATGTTCTATAAAACTGGCGTGAACTCTTTAAAAATGCCAATATCTGGAAAGACCAAAACAAAAAATGATACTTCAGAACTATTCCAAATTAAAAGAAGCATGACAACTGGGACCAGCAGTTAGCATAATGGCTATGTTGCTGAACTCCCATGTAGCCAGCCGTGGTTCGAGTCCCGGACCCGGTGGCTTAAACTCACGCCAGAAGTGTGTGGGGGGGTGCCCAAG
>NW_006159726.1:469885-473190 GCF_000334495.1 Tupaia belangeri chinensis | reverse complement strand
GAAGGGATTGCGGCGTGGCCATCCCCCATAGGGGGTGATTTCTCGCTTCCTATCTCTCTGTCTCTCTGTCTTTCTGGTGAGCACATGCACCCTATAGCAAAAACCTTTCTAAAAAAGAAAAAATAAGCATGACAACTAAATGCAATGTGTGATCCTTGATTTGATCCTGCACCAAAAAGGAAAAAAAAATTGCTATAAATAATATTATTGTGAGGCTCAGTGATATTTGATTAAGAAATATGTATTAAATGATAATAATATGGGATCCATGTTACATCTCCCAAATATGGTCATTGTATTGTGACTACAAAGAAGAATTTACTTATTTTTTAAAGAATTATTTTAATTTAACTTTATTTATTATTATTATTTTAATATTTCCAGAAAGAGAGAGAGAGAGAGAAAAGTGCCTTCAGGGCTGGGACTTGAACCACAGTCAGCCAGGTGGGAGTCAGCGCCCTTAACTACCACTCCACCTGCCGGCCCCAAGAATTTACTTATTCTTAAGCAATATGTGCTAAATACTAAAATGTTGCTATATCTGCAATCAATTATCAATGGTCAGCATAAAGAAACAGGTAAATAAGTAGATATGTGTGTTTGTACATCTGAAAAGAGAGATAAAGCAAATGTGAAGTGACAACAATAGATGAATTACAGGTGAATGATAAGTAAATGTTGATTGTTCTATTCCTGCAGCTTTTCTGTAGGTTTAAATTTTCAGAACAAAACTTTAGCCAGAAAGAATTATAAATAGTAAAAACAAAAACACATGAAGTTCTTTTCTAGTCATGTTTTCTGTGAAGCCTTCCATGATATTCCTCCATAGTCCCTATCTCTCAAACATACACATAGAACAATGAACCACCCTCTTTCGTGGACTCTTCTGTGACTATCTCTCTGTCCAATCTATAAGTTCTTGGAAATTAGGGACTGTGTTTTGTTGAATCTACACCATACTACTTTAACTATACCTGACACAGATTGGATGCTCAATTGATCCTCTCTTTAAGTCAATCAAGTCGAGCCTTGAAGCTTGAATATGATTCAGGAAGCAGAGAAGAGTGAGAAACTTTTTCAAAAGACATAAATGGGGTGGCCAGTCTGTGGTGTGGTGGTTAAGGCAGCTGGATCCCACATGGCCAACTGAGCAGTTTGAATCCTCAACCCAGAGACTTGAAAAAAAAACAATGGGTGAGGGACCAGCAGACGGCAAAATGGTTACATCACTGGACTCCCATATAGTCAACTGCAGTTCGAGTCCAGGACCCGGTGGCTTAAAACTCATGCTGGGAGCAGGTGTATGTATGCCCAAAATTCTGAGAGGAGAATGGAGGAGAAGGGATTGCAGCATGGCCATCCTCCCTGGCGGGGGTGGGGGGTGTGGAGGAGTGATTTCTTTCTTTCTGTCTCTCTGTCTCTCTCTGTCTCTCCACCCTATAGCAAAAATCTCTAAAGGAAGAGAAAAACATACCGGGAGAGTGTGCATACATGCCCCAAATCCCACATACCCAAAATCGCACATACCCAAAAGCGGAAGAGAAGAATAGAGAAGGGATTGCTGTGTGGCTTTCCGTCCTGCAGGCAGTGGGAGATTTCTCACTTTCTCTCTCTCTTTCTCTAGTGAATAGATAAATCCCGTATCAAAAACTAAAAAAAAAAAAAAAAAAAGAGAGAGAGAGAGAGACATGAATGGCAAAGCAAAGGTAAAGAAGGAGGAATGTATGTTTCATGTGTACCAAGCCCATTTGATTTACTTGATAAAAACTGAGGATTTGTGTAAGTGAAAATGTCCAGTGTACAATAGATTCTTCATGAAAATTTGGGAATAAATGAACTAATGAGGTTTGAAAGGCAAGCTTAGTTAGATCAGGATGGAAAAGGTTTGACTACTGAATTGAGAAATCTGAATATTAACAGTTCTTAACATCCAGAGTCTTTTTCCAGTGGTAAAAAGAGAGTATAGACTTAGGTAAGTACCTTATATATCTTCTTCACTAAATACCAAAAATTAGAGACAAATGAGAATCCAAAAATGACTTCTTCCCAAACTCAAGGGAAGGAAATATCACTTCTCATTCACCCACAAAAATTCCAGATAGTGGAATTTTAAGATATCCAACATCCTTCAAACTAAAGGCTATCATAGAATATAGACCAAAGAATAAATAAGTGGGGCCAGCAGGTGGCATGGTAGTTAGGGTGCTGGACAACTGTGGTTTGAGTCCCATACCTGGCAACTTGCTTTCTCATTTTTCCTCTCTCTCTGTCTCTGTGGTGAGCACACATGCCCTATATCAAATTTTAAAATAATAATAATAATAAATAGAATTAAGTAAATAATAATTTTGGGGAAAATTTTTGCTATAGGGCACACTCATTGGAGAGACAGAGACTGGTAATGCCACAATCACGTATCCATTTTTCTCTCTGGATTTTGGGGATATGGGCACAAGTGCTTCACATAAGTTTCAAACTGCTGGGTACAGAATTTGAACCATAGTCAGTCATGTGGGAGTACAGTGCCTTAACTACCATACCCCTTGCAGGCCCCAGTAAATAATTCTTAAAAAAAAAAAAAGGAAAAGAAAATAAACATGGCCACAGGCCACAACTATTCGGCCTGCAGATAATGTGGTAGTTAAGGGGGCTGGAACCCACATGGCCAACCACATGATTGGAGTCCCGGACCTGGCAGCTTGAAAAAAATGTGTGTGCACGTGTGCTGAAAATTTGAAGAGGAAAGGCACGATCATCCCTCCTGGGGGTGATTTCTCACTTTCCCTTTCCATCTCTCTCACTGAATGCACAGGCCCTGTAACAAAAAGGAAAAAACAGTGCTATTCAAAATTTGTTACTAATCTACAATGAAACAATTTCAGAAATTAAGTATGAGGAGGCTAGTCCCTTGGTCTGGTGGTTAAGAGAATCTGATGCACAATGCACTGTTTGGATCAAGGCCCCAGTGGCTTTAAAAAACATGCTGTTCATGTATGCGGGAATGGAGGCGATGGGACTGCTGCGTGACAATGCCTCATTAGGAGGTGCTTTGTCCTTCTCCCTCTCTCTCTGTCTCTCTCTCTGGCAAGTATATATGGCCTGGCAAAAAATTTTTTAATTAAATTTTTAAAAATTTAGTGGCCATCCTCCCTGGCGGGGGTGGGGGGTGTGGAGGAGTGATTTCTTTCTTTCTGTCTCTCTGTCTCTCTCTGTCTCTCCACCCTATAGCAAAAATCTCTAAAGGAAGAGAAAAACATACCGGGAGAGTGTGCATACATGCCCCAAATCCCACATACCCAAAATCG
>NW_006159726.1:450836-469756 GCF_000334495.1 Tupaia belangeri chinensis | reverse complement strand
TATGAAAAACGAAAAAAAAAAAAAAAAAAAAAGAGAGAGAGAGAGAGACATGAATGGCAAAGCAAAGGTAAAGAAGGAGGAATGTATGTTTCATGTGTACCAAGCCCATTTGATTTACTTGATAAAAACTGAGGATTTGTGTAAGTGAAAATGTCCAGTGTACAATAGATTCTTCATGAAAATTTGGGAATAAATGAACTAATGAGGTTTGAAAGGCAAGCTTAGTTAGATCAGGATGGAAAAGGTTTGACTACTGAATTGAGAAATCTGAATATTAACAGTTCTTAACATCCAGAGTCTTTTTCCAGTGGTAAAAAGAGAGTATAGACTTAGGTAAGTACCTTATATATCTTCTTCACTAAATACCAAAAATTAGAGACAAATGAGAATCCAAAAATGACTTCTTCCCAAACTCAAGGGAAGGAAATATCACTTCTCATTCACCCACAAAAATTCCAGATAGTGGAATTTTAAGATATCCAACATCCTTCAAACTAAAGGCTATCATAGAATATAGACCAAAGAATAAATAAGTGGGGCCAGCAGGTGGCATGGTAGTTAGGGTGCTGGACAACTGTGGTTTGAGTCCCATACCTGGCAACTTGCTTTCTCATTTTTCCTCTCTCTCTGTCTCTGTGGTGAGCACACATGCCCTATATCAAATTTTAAAATAATAATAATAATAAATATAAATTTTTTAATAAAAGAATAAATAACTGAATCTGTTTCATATGGACCATGTTTGCCTTAGAGAATAGCGTCTTAAATTTTTGTTAATTTTACTACCTTTTTAAAGTTTAAGATGTGTGTACTTGACATAAAACAGGGGCATTGCAGGGCACCCTCTGCATCTGAGCTGCTCTGCTCATTTCGGTGACCCACATGAGGGCTGAGCAGTCCCAAGTTGCACCCTGCCTCTTCCAATCTCACCTCCCTGGCCCATAGCTAGAAAGAACAGGGACATTGCAGGAAGACATCTACATCTGAAGTGTTCTGCTCATTACAGGGACCAATGTGAGGGCTGGGCAGCCCCGAGTTGCAGTCCCTCTCTTTCAACCTCACCTCCATGGTTAGAAAGCTTCCACCCAGTGAGTGTATAGAGAGGTCTAAGTGCACAGTAGCCAAACCTCTGAATTTTGCTTGGCTCAGAGAAATCCTGCCCAAACCAGTGACAAAAGGGAGATACTCCTCTTCGTAAATCTGACCTCAGAACTTCTCCTGTGGGTACCATGTTGCAAAATACAGTAGAAGAGAGAAATTGACACAAAAGTACCTCACACAAATTAGCCAAAAATGAATACATCACCAAATGACCAAAAATCAGAGCAGAGTCTCTAGTATGAGAAAAACCCTATTGATACATCTATAAGAAGGGAACACAGTAATTTGTCTCCAATTATGGAAAAATCAGAAGAAATAGTGACATCTCAGAAAAGGAATTCAGAATATTTATGGCAACTAAATTCCATGAGATAGAAGAGAAAAGAGACATCAAACTCCAGGAGATGAGAAAGTCCTTTCATGACCTGAAGGAGGAGATAGACAATACAAAGAAAAATCAAATAAGACTTCTAGAATTGAAGTCTGTAATACAGAAGATCAAAACCTCCCTTGGAAATATTAAAAGCAGATTAGATCATGCAGAAGATCAAATCTCGGATGTACAAGACAAAACTTCTGGTTAAGAAAAATTCATCAAGGGGCTGGCAGGTGGCGTGGTGGCTAAGGGTGCTGGACTTCCACAAGGTCAACCTCGGTTCGAGTCCCAGACGTGGTGGCTTGCTTTCTCACTTTCTCTCTCTCTCGCTCTTGCTCTCACTCTGTTGCTCTCTGATCAAATTAATATGCCAAATTAATATGAAATAAATGAACAAATAAAGTTAAAATAATTCTTTAAAAAGAAGAAAAAGAAAAATTCACCAAAAAGAATGAAAAAAATAATAACCTTAAAAAATAAAAATAATTGGGACCAGCAGGTGGTGTGGTGGTTAAAGTGCTGGACACTCCTACATGGCTGACCACGGTTTGAGTCCCGGATCTGGCAGCTTGCTTTCTCACTCTTTCTCTCTCTCTGTCTCTCTCTGGTCAAATTAAAATAAATGAATGAATACATAAAATTAAATAAATAATTATATTTTTAAAATTAGAATAATGTATGGAAAATACGAGATACCATTAAACACCCAAATATTCAATACCAAAAATTGGTATCCCAGAAGGTGAAGAATCTAATAAGGGCATTGATAATCTAGTCCATGAAAGCCTGGAAGAAAACTTTCCAAATCTAGAGAGGCATTCAAATATCCAGACCCAAGAAATACAAAGAACCCCATGAGAAGCATTCAAGCATCCAGACTCAAGAAATACAAAAGACCCCAAAAAGACTCAACCCAAGAAGATCCTGTCCATAGCATATCATAGCCAGATTGGCCAAATCACAATAAAGAAAATATTCTAAAAATAGCAAGAGAGAAATGCCAAGTTATTTACAAAGGTTATGCCATTAGGCTAACATCGGACCTCTCAGTGGAAACAATGCAAGTGAGGAAAGAATACAAAGATACAAAGTACTAAAAGAAAAACAATTTCAACCAATATTATTATACTTGGCAAGATTATCCTTCAAATGGGGAGAAAAGATAAAATCATTCTCAGATAAACAAAACCTGAAAGAATTTACCAACACTAGACCAGTTCTTCAAGAACTATTGAAGGTAGGGAACCAGCAGTTAGCGTAATGGCTATGTCGCTGGACTCCCACGTAGTCGACCACAGTTCAAGTCCTGGACCCGGTGGCTTAAAACTCACGCCGGGCGTGTGTGCGTGCATGCCCAAAATCCCGAGAGGAGAATGGAGGAGAAGGGATTGTGGCGTGACCATCCCCTCTGGGGGATGATTTCTCGCTTTCTGTCTCTATGTCTCTCTCTGTCTGGCGAGCGCACGCGCCCTATAGCAAAAACCTCTCCAAAAAAAAAAAAAGAACTATTGAAGGTAGTGCTATACCAGGAAAACTAAAGAGAAACTAACAGATGTAAGAGAACGAAAAACAGCCAAAAGAGTCCAACATAAATGAATGAAAACTCCATGTTAGATAGACACTTTTTTCAGTATTTTTGGTGCAAGCAACTAGTCATGTATTCACTTTCCTTAGGGAGTCTAAATTTGAATTCTTTTAAGAATTAGTTTATTTAACTTTATTCATTTATTTGTTTTAATTTGACCAGAGAGGGACAGAGTGAAAGAGAGAGAGACAGAGAGAGATGGAAAATCAGAAAGGAAGCCTCTAGGTCCAGTCCAGGACTCAAAGCATGGTCAGTCATGCCGGAGTCCAATGCCCTTAACCACCATACCACCTGCCAGCCCCTAAATTTGATTTCTGAAGATTCTATCTCCAACTATGCTGTTTTTATACACTATGAAAGTTATTGTGATCCAAATGAAAAATAAATGTATTTGTGCCAATGTTAAATTCTTTGCATGTTGTAGAAAAGAAATACATTTAGAAAAATCGAGTTTCAGGTTAAATCTGTTGCTTTTTTTTTTTTTTTTTTTTTTTTGCAGGGTTTTCTCTCATGGCATGCGCTCGCCAGACAGACAGAGAGACATAGAGACAGAAAGCGAGAAATCACCCCCCAGGGGGTATGGTCACGCCGTGATCCCTTCTCCTCCATTCTCCTCTTGGGATCTTGGGCACGCACGCACACGTGCCCGGCGTGAGTTGTAAGCCACTGGGTCAAAGACGTGAACCGCGGTCGACTACGTGGGAGTCCAGCGACATAGCCATTACGCTAACTGCTGGTTCCCAAATCTGTTGTTTTTCTTTTAAAAATATATTTACTTTTCATGTACTTCTGCTAAAAAGAAAAAAGGTGCTGCATATTGCCACAATTAAAAATAATATAGATTAAACTTTCTGACGTGTTGAAAATTATATGGGAAACATTGTTAAATATGGAATGGTGTTTGGTTCTGTTATGTATTAGTATATTACTAGTCATACTTGTAATGCTAAATAATTCTAATGCAGTTTGTCACAGAAATTATCAAAATCGTCAATTTAGGGTTATGGTAAAATCAGATCTTGAGCCATAGCCTCTTTAAGTTTCATTGTCCACAGTTAATTGCTTTATTCTGATGCTCTTTCTAAAACATTTTGTAATAGGCTTCAATTCAAAAATTGCCTCTTTTAAGAGAATTAATAAAAAAGACTTTCATATGTACTCTTGAATGCAGGCTTCTGATAACTTTGAGATCATATTTCTGAACTTCTAGGATTTAAACAGAAAGATCAGACCACAGCAACACTGCAAACTCAACAAAAGAGAGATTAATTGCATGAGACTGAACTGGTGAAATACAATTTTATGACTTTCAGCTAAAATATTACTGATTTTCTTCTATACTTTGTTTTCTGGATTTAAGGATTTTTGTTTTCTTTTCCACTATTGATAACTTTAACGATTTGTTAAAAAATTTTTTTGAAAGCAGAATTGAAACATAAACTTTTCTCCCTTCCTGACTCCTCTAAAATAAGAAAATATTAATGAATATTTTAAATTTTTTTTGAGAGGTTTTTGCTATAGGGTGCATGTGCTCTCCAGAAAGAAAGAGAGACAGAAAGCGAGAAATCACCCCCAGGGGGGATGGTCATGCCACAATTCCTTCTCCTCCGTTCTCTTCTTGGGATCTTGGGCATGCACACACGCACGCCCAGCGTGAGTTTAAGCCACTGGGTCCGGGACTCGAACCACAGTTGACTACATGGGAGTATTTTTATGTTGTGGGAGTATGGTTCTTTGCATAAATTCAATAATACCTATTGTCTTTCTTCAGAAATTGGAAACACTGGTTTTGTCAGGGTTCTGACTGGAATGTCATATCTGAAGATAGGACCAGAAAGCCAAGAAACTAAGGTTGATCTCAAGAAAGTCAACAGAAGCTCTTAGAAAGTCTGCCTGGTACCATAAACAGTTCTGCCTGGCAGGTAAGTAAAGAATATCACTTCCTGACAGGCCCCCAAATTCCAAGAAAAGATACTTAAAAGCACAGTCAGGGGGCCAGCAGGTGGCATAGTGGTTAAGGGCTCTGGACTCCCATATGGCCTGCTATAGTTCAAGTCCCAGACCTGGCGGCTTGCTTTATCACCTTCTCACATTCTCTCTCTCTCTCACTCTGTTCCTCTCTGGTCAAATTTTAAAAATAAACAAAAAAGTAAATAAATAATAAAATAAAGTTAAATAAAATAATTCTTTAGGAAAAAAAGCAGCCAGATGATTAATTCCTTACTTGGCTCAGTAGCCTTCGGAGGCTTTTTGAAGAGTCTAATCTGAAGTTCCTTATAAAAGTTTCCAGTAAAGCCAACTAAATCAATTAGTATTCTTACAGGGATTTGTGCAAATAACAGGCCAAATAGAGACTAAACTTATCTTTTTGCAAATAAGTTAGTTTATGCTTCTTTTTGATAAAAAAAAAGGGAATGGAGAGGAAAAAAATGTTTCAAAAGAAAACTATAGTGCAATTGTTACTAGATTTTAGCTCTGTCTATATTTGCTTTTTGAGTTTTCAGTATCTACCTACTGTATGGACAGAAACCTCATCATTTTCCTGGCTTTAAGTCTTAAGCAAATCTTTCTTAACTTTTTAAATTTTGATTCATTAAAGCTAAAATGGCTTTTCTTGAAATTTAAAAATAATAATAATAGCAAACTAAAAAAAGTGCAGGAGAACAGTGGGCAATGCGGGGGAGTCAAAGGGGAAAAAGGAGTGGAACACTTAACAGACACAAAAATGGAAAATTGACGATAACAATGTATACAATAATATCTTTGACTGGACCGCTATGTAATGTATTCAAGGTGGCAGAATTCATTTTATATGCTGTAAAGATGTACAGTGATTAAATGTTAAAAAAAGAAGAAAAATAAATTTTAAAAAAAGATGTGCATACTTGTGAAATAACTAGACACTAATACTCTTAAAGAACCTCCACATAACTCCACAGATTACTAAGGTCCTCCTGATACAATATATCAAATGTCAGACTAAACCCTTTAAAATAATGTTAGTCCAATTGAGCTGTCCTCAGTAGACAGTATTTTTCATATTTATTTCATAGCAGTGTTCTGTTTTCTTCCAGATAAATCTGTGGGGACTGACAATTTAAGTAATGCAAAATAATGTGATTATGACAATTGAGAAAAAGAAAAGTGTGTTGCTTGAGGTTATCATTTCCTTGACCATCATAAACACGCATGAATGTATTTCATTTTGTTGTTGTTGTTCATTATCTCGACACACCTTTGCACACAAATCAAAATGATAATGGAATGAGAGTGAAGTCTCTGGGGTGCTCTGTGAAAGAACTGGTTAGTTTTTTGTTATTTTTCTCATCAATTTTCAGTCAGATGCCACAAAAATTTTAACTGAGAAGAAATGCAAATGTTAGCATTTTAATTTTGCCTAACATTAATTTTGAGGCCAATCAGTGATGTGGCTAAGGCAGCTGGATTCCCCCATGGCTAAACTGCACAGTTTGAGTCTTGGATCTGGCAACTTGAAAAACACACTGTGCACACATGCTTGCATGCCTAAAATTTCAAGAGGAAAATGGAAGAGAACGGATTGCTGCGTGACCATGCCCCACCCCATGGGGAGCTTTCTCATTTTCCTTCTCTCTCTCTGTCTCTCTCCAGCAAGTGCACGTGCCTTTTATCAAAACTAAAAAATAAATATTGATATACATAAACATCAATGTAGGGACCTAGTTTCAATGTAGCATTAATTTGTTCCAGAATATTTAGTATTACTGGGAAGGCACCACCATCAGTGTCTTCCCAGTAATATTACAAAGCATGTGGGCATCCTTTTTGAAGAAATCAGACAAGATAATTTGAGCTGCTGTTTCAGGTAATAAAGTGGAATCAAATGATAAGTCATATGGGCTGTATGTACAAATGGGCTGTGACACAGCTAAATTAGTCACAACTGTCTTCCACAAGCCCTTCAGAGTAGATAAAGACTTATATATCAGTTAGCAATGCTCCTTTAAACCAGCCCTAATGTATTTGTAAGCAGGATTCTGTGGTTACTATGATCAACAAAGAAGTATCAGGCCAGCTCACCAAGGGCAGTCGAACCTCTATCTGGCTGCAGTTTTATAGAGATTAGCATATCACATGAGCCAAATGGCTGTTTCCCAACTTAAAATATGATATTGCCATTTTACAGAGAAAGTGTTAAGTCCTGTACTTCAATGCTAATGAAAATGAAGCATTCATACACATTGGTGTGTTCTGTGTGGTCCAGTAATTGAAACATAAAATAGATATCTTGTAGCAGAACATTGTAAAAAGTCAAGAAAGATAGGAATTAGGGCTTGGAAAATAAATGGCTATGAAGACAGATAAAAAACAAAAGGGATCAGGGGTTTCTCTGAAGATTCAGCTCAGTGGCCAGCCATGACCTCCCTTGCAACAAGCGGCCATTGCCATGGAAACCAGCCCTCGGGGCTGTAGCGGATTGTGACGCCTGGGTGGGGGAGTAGACACAAAGAGGGTGGCGACCAGTGATTGGGCGTTTTCCTGGCCGGCAACTGGCGGAGTGGCTACTTGCCAGAACTCGCTTGCAAGGGTGGTGCCCCTAAAGCTTGCAAGGGTGGTGCCCCTAAACAGCCGCGGCGAGACTCCTGACCCACCGCCTCAATGACGACGCCTCCGGCTCCTCTTCCACCTCAGGCTGCCTGGTCGAACTCCATCCATGGCCTCTCCCAAATAACCAGCAGCCTATACATCAGTAATGGTGCGGTTGCCAACAACAAACTTATGCTGTGTAGCAACTACATCACCACAGTTATCAATGTCTCAGTGGAAGTGAAGAACACCTTCTACGAAGACATTCAGTATGTACACGTGCCGGTCACCGATCTACCCACCTCGAGTCTCTATGAGTTTTTTGACCCTATTGCTGATTACATCCACAGCGTAGAAACGAAGCAAGGCCGCACACTGCTGCACTGCGTGGCGGGAATCAGCCGCTCAGCCGCCCTCTGCCTTGCTTACCTCATGAAATACCACTCCATGTCCCTGCTGGATGCCCACACCTGGACCAAGTTGTGCCGCCCCATCATCCGGCCCAACAGCGGTTTTTGGGAACAACTCATCCATTACGAATTCAAGCTATTTAGTAAGAACACCGTACACATGATCAACTCACCGATCGGTATGATTCCTGATATCTACGAGAAAGAGGTCTGTTTGATGATGCTGATGTGAACCGTCCCAGGCAAGCCCCTGACATTTCTCATTGTCCATCCTACTCCGAAACTGAATGTGAACATTGGCTTTCTGTTGGTAGAAAATTGACAACCACAGTAGATGGCGAGAAAATAGGGAGAGGGGCTGGAGTTTGAATGCAGTAAGCCTGACCTTTTAAAAATAAAGTTCACCAAATGTAAGGTAGTGGAAATGATTTTTAACCTTGTGAAGAGCAGTTCAGGATGCTAGGGCCTGGCCAATAACCCAGGTGGGGCAAATAGCTGGTGCCCAGCTTTGATGGACCTGCCAGCACCCAATGTGTGCAGCAGCCCTGGAATCCTGAGCCGTGAAATTGACTCACCTAGGAGCGAGTACCCCCTGGAATCCCAACTGGTTCTTTCCAACCTGAAGTCAGAACCTTAGATATGGTGGCACCCCGTGTGCATCTCATAGTAATAGTCAACCTACTGGGTAAATGGGCTTCAAGTGGAGCTCTGGGAGCCCTGGGGCATCTCGGGCTACCTCTACTTCAACCACAGTGGCCTGACCCAACATTGGTTTTCTAGATTCGATTTACACATTGCTTTGTTTTGATTTGGGTTTTTTTTTTTTAATTGCCAGAGGGCACATGGAGGTGGGGTAGGGAAGCACCCCCCAGTGGTGTGTGATCATGCTATAATCCTTTCTCCTTCATTTCTACATCCTGTAGGATTATAGGCATACATGCACTCTGTCTGGTGTGGTTTTTAAGCCACCAGGTCTCCAAGTGTTTGGTCAGCCATGTGAGATTCAGTTTCCAAGCCATGAGGCTTGCCCTATACATTACTTTTTGAAGAAACTATTCCACTCTATGATAAAATTTATAGAAAATATTTTTTGTGTGCTATACTAGAAGGCAAGGTCTCAAGGTGTCCTTAATGATCTCCTACCAGCTATTTTCTTTTTAATTTTTACTTTTTTTTAAGAATTATTTAATTTTTTAAATTCATTTATTTCTTTTTAATTTGACCAGAGAGAGACACAGAGAGAGAGAGGGTGAGAAAGTAAGCCACCAGGTCCAGGACTCGAACCATGATCGGCTATGTGGGAGTGTCCAGCGCCTTAACTACCACGCCACCTGCTGGTCCAATTTTTACTTATTTTTTTCCATGAGCTAGAAAGACAGAGAAAGGACCCTCAACAGAATCTTTTTTTTTTTTTTTTCGCGAATCGCGTTCGACTCCGTGGGGGCCCAGCGACATAGCCATTATGCTAACTGCTGGTTTCCTTTTTTTTTTTTTTTAACAGAATCTTGATGCTGCAGTTTACTGCTAGCCTTCAACCAGCCCCAGATGTATCCAAATTTGAATCAAGAACCCTTGCAGAATGTTGCATTTTACCACTGTACCACCATCGATCCTCATCCCTCCCCCTGCCAGCTTTTGTAGGAAGGGTCCATGGGCATGTGCTGAGAGAGCAGGCCTCAGGGGTTCCTCTCTTGAGCCTTGGCTTAGAAGGCTGGAGCTACTGGCTATGACCCAGACTTGTCACCTGATTGACACTTTTTCCCATCATGACCTGGGGCCTCTCAGAGCCTCTATTTCCTGGTCTGTCAAGACAGGATGGCCCTTCTCCCACAGAGGTGTTGTGAGAACTAGATTTCGCTAGCACTGTACCTGACACATGAGTAGTTTCATACTAAGAGAAAAGAACAATGACATCCTCAGGCCCTGCTGATTGGGATTAGCACACTCATTCTCAAAATGACTTTTCTCTGACCTGTGCACAACCCTTTGTTGTTTACAAAGTATACTTCCTAAAAATCACCCAGTGTGGTGACCAGCAGTTAGCGTTATGGCTATATTGCTGGACTCCCATGTAGTCGACCGCGGTTTGAGTCCTGGACCCGGTGGCTTAAACTCACACTGGGCACATGTATGTGCTTGCCCAAGATCCCAAGAGGAGGATGGAGGAGAAGGGATTGCAGTGTGGCCATTCCCCCCGTCCCCCCTGGGGATGATTTCTCACTTTTTCTCTCTCTGTCTCTCTCTGTCTTTCTGGTGAGCACGCCCGCCCTATAGCAAAAACCTCTCCAAAATAATAAAAAGTAGCATTCTTTTTTTAATTGTCAGGGTACATTTGCTAGCCAGAGAGACAGACAGAAAGGGAGAAAGAATTCCCCAATGGACTGTGGTCATGTGCAATTCCTTCTCCTCCATTTCTCTATCCTATAGATATTTGGGGTATATTTTTCAAACTGCAGGAGCCAGATTCAAACTCCAGTGAGTCATGTAGGATCTGGCTCCTTTAACCACTAGACTCAGCACTGGCCCTATAGAAGTGACATTCAGACTGGGCCCTATTTTACTGTGTTTCTTTTTAGATGAAGGTAAGTATATTGAAAGAGGGATTTTTTTTTTATTCCTTGATAGCCTTGATTCCTGAATAATATGATTATAAGTCACTATAGTTTTTATTATACAGATAACTGGGTCTCACCACTACAGATTTAAATTCAGTAGGAAGCTGTATTTTTTTTAAAGAATTATTTTAGTTTACTTTATTTGTTTATTTAAATTTGACCAGAGAGGGGAAGAGAGAGAAAGAGAGGAAAAGTGAGAAAGTAAGCCACCAGATCCAGGACTTGAGCTGTGGTCAGCCATGTAGGACTCCAGCGCTCTTAACCACCATGCCACCTGCCAGCCCTGGAAACTGTATTTTTAACAAGCTTCTTAGTTGAGTCCAGATGAAGGCTGAGAAATATCAACCCAGCAGTTGTTAATACTAAGTATTCCATATTTTCTCACTTTTGCCCTTCTCTTTCAAATGATTTATTCATGGCCTTAGACTTAAAACATTTTTTCCCCCAGAGGGTGCATGTGCTCTCTAGAGCAAGAGGGAAAAAGTGAGAAAGCATCCCCATAGCGGAGAACCACCCCACAGTCTCTTCTCTATTTCTTTCCCCTGCCCCCGTCGGGATTTTGGGCACTTGTGAACACATGCCCAGTGTATTTTTCAAGTCGTCAGGCCCAGAACTGGAACTGTGTAGTCAGCCATGTATGCTCCAGGCACCTTAGCCACCATGCCACAGGCTGGCCCCACTTTTAAACATTTTTTCTCTCAGTATAAATCTTTTTTTTTTTTCCCTTTTCAATTCTAAGAACTAAAATATAAATTAAGGAGATTCCATTTATTTTTAATTCATGATAGAGTGTGTGCACCTGCTGGAGAGAAAGCAAATAAGAGAGAGAAGTGCTCTATACAGGGTTTGGTCATTGGTTTCTAGTTCTCCAGCCCACCAGGATCCTTGGCACCTAGTCTATATTCAGGCCGATTAGACTGGGGACTTGAACTATGGTCAGCATGTGGCTTCCAGCTCAGCAGTTCTAGTATGCTCCCATATGTACCACAGAGGCTAGGCTGACATTCAACTTTTCTTGCATCTGTTTTTCCCAGTTTATCATGACCTGTTTGCTTACGGTGCTCGTCAGTGATTCAAAGTTTACTTTTATGTAGTTAAATCTATGAATCTTTAATCAAATGGCTTTTGCTTTTGAACAATGCTTTAAAGGTTTTTTTCCATTGCATGATTATTATTAAAGTGCTAGCTATTGTTTTCTTCTATTTATGTTTTTTCACTAATAAATTCTTTTTTTTCCAATTTCCTTATTTGAAAATGTTCAAACATCCAGAAAGTTGAAAGAATAGTACAATGAACACTTATTTGAGCTCCATGCAGATGAATTAGTTATTAGCCTTTTGTTATATTTGCTTTCTCTCTCTCTCAATTTAATCTTTTTTTTCTGATCCTCTTTTTTTAATTGCCAGAGGGTGTGCGTGCTCACTAAAGAGAGAGAGAGAGACATAGAGAGAGCACTCCCTAATGGGACATGGTCACACTGCAACCTTTCTCTTCCATTTCTCCATCCTGTCAGGATTTTGGGCACACACACACACATATGTCTGGCATGTTTTTCAAGCTGCCATGGCTGAGATTTGAACCATGGTTGGCAACGTAAGATCCTCCACCCTTAACTACTAGGCTTTGGGGCTGGCTCTTTTTCTGATCCTTTAAAAGTAAGTTGCAGATTTTATGATATTTCTCCCTTGAGTATTTCAAAGAACATCACTAAGAATAAGATCATTTTCTTCCATACTCACAATATCAATATCAAATCTAAACCTGTTAATTAATAATTCCTTAATATTCAATCCACATTTAAATTTTCCCACTTACACCAAAAATGTAAGTTTTATAGCTATTTTTTCTTTCCAAACAGGACCCAGTCAAGGCCACTCACTGTATTTCACTCTTTCTCTCTCTCTTTCTTTCTTTCTTTCTTTCTTTCTTTCTTTCTTTCTTTCTTTCTTTCTTTCTTTCTTTCTTTCTTTCTAAATTTTGCCAGAAGGTACGCACACTCACCAAAGAGATTGAGACAGAGAGAGGGAAAGTGAAAAGGCAGCCCTCATGGGGCTTGGTCATGCTGCAACTCCTTCTCCCTCTTGTTGAATTTTGAGCATGCACACACATACACTTAGTATGGTTCTCAAACCGCTGTGTCTGGGACTCAGATTGCCCTGTGGGATCCAACCGCCTTAACCAGAAGGCCACAGGCTGGCCCAATCGTATTTCTTTTTATCTTGAATAGTACCTTCACTGTTTTTCTCCCTGACATTATCTTTTGGATGATTTCAGCACAATTTTATGGTATAACATCCATAACTTTTTTTTTTTTGAGAGGTTTTTTACTATAGGGCGCGTGCGCTCACCAGACAGACAGAGAGAGACAGAGAGACAGAAAGCAAGAAATCACCCCCCAGAGGGGATGGCCACGCCGCAATCCCTTCTCCTCCATTCTCCTCTCGGGATCTTGGGCACGCACACACACACGCCCGGCGTGGGTTTTAAGCCACCGGGTCCGGGACGCGAACCGCAGTCGACTATGTGGGAGTCCAGCGACATAACCATTACGCTAACTGCTGGTTCCCTAACTTTTATAACTTAGTGTCATGGAGACCACCAGATACCTGCCTTTAAAATTAGTAAGTAACCTGTTTCTTTCATCCAGTGGTATTAGCATTCACTAATATCACTAAATGGTCTTTGCCTCAATTACTTCTTACATTGAGGAATATCTAACTCTTACATCTATCTCAAACTAAATTTGGTGTACGATATAAATGGAATTATTTAATAGTTAAAAATAAGTTTGAGATGTTGCAACACTACCATACATATTTGTATCTGTTTTTGTTCCTTCTGGTTTGTTACCCTGTCTATCTTTTCCTGTGCCGGTATCACATTTCTTAAAATTGGTATAGCTTCGGGGTTGCCAGGTGGTATGGTGGTTAAGGGTTCTGGACTCCCACATGGCCGACTGCAGTTCAAGTCCTGGATCTGATGGCTTGCTTTCTCGCTTTCTCTCTCTCTCTCTTTCTCACTCTCTGTCTTCTCTGGTCAAATTAAAACAAGTAAATAAATAAAGTTAATTAAAATAATTCTTTAAAAAATTGGTATAGCTTCATAATGGGCTGCAATATGTGGTAAAGTGATAACAGTCCTCTCAGTTACATTTCTTTTTTTCAGAAGTTATATTTCTGTTTTTGCTTTTCTCTTCCAAATAAATAATTTTAATAATTGTGGCAGTCTTACAAAAAATTCCCATTAGCATTTTGTTTGGAATCACTGTTTTCTTGTGTATTAGTAAATGTCAAACCAGGGGAAAAGAAACCACACTACATATTTTATAAGAAAATATTTAACATAAAGAGCTGTTTAATCAGATATTAGTGGGGGCAGAAAAGGCAAAAATAGAATACATTGTATATGTTTATATATATATATATACATATATATATATATACACACATATATATATGTATATATGCATTTTTAAATAAAAGATCATCTACCCAGCATATCTGAAACTTGATAAGCATTAACTATATTTCTAGAGTTTGTAATACTGAAGGCTCATAATGTTAAAAAATTGTAATTTAGGGGGCTGGCAAGTGGCCTGGTGGTTAGAGGTGCTGGATTCCCACATGACCAACTGTGGTTTGAGTCCTGGACCTGGTGGCTTGCATTCTCGCTTTCCTTTTCTCTATCTCTGTCTCTCTTTGGTCAAAATAATAATGGCAAATGGAATGAAATAAGTAAATTAACTTTTTTTAAAAAATTGTAATTGGGAACCAGCAGTTAGCGTAATGGCTATGTCGCTGGACTCCCACGTAGTCGACCACGGTTCGCATCCCGGACCTGGTGGCTTAAAACTCACGCCAGGCGCGTGTGCGTGCATGCCCAAGATCCCGAGAGGAGAATGGAGGAGAAGGGATTGCAGCATGGCCATCCCCCCTGGGGGGTGATTTCTCGCTTTCTGTCTCTCTGTCTCTCTCTGTCTGTCTGGTGAGTGCACGTGCCCTATAGCGAAAAACCTCTAAAAAAAAAATTGTGATTTAGTGCACACACATACGCTCATATACAGACACATACACGCACCTATTCACTGCTTTTCAATTTAATTTTTTTTTTTTTTTTTTTTTGTACGCTCACCAAAGAGAGAGATCCTGAGAGAGAAAGAGAGGAGAAAGCATCCCCTGTGAGGAATGGTCATGCCATAATCCCTTTTCCTCTATTTTTTTCTTCCTTTCAGGAAAATGTTTCTCTTGCTGCTGGGTCTTTGTGTATGTGTACCCCAAACCACAAATCACCTGGTCAGTCATGTAGAATCTGTCTTTTTTTTTTTTTTTTTTTTTTGAGAGGTTTTTGCTATGGGGTATGCACTCACCAGAAAGACAGAGAGAGACAGAGAGACAGAAAGTGAGAAATCACCCCGACAAAGGGGATGGCCGTGCTGCAATCACTTCTCCTCCATTCTCCTCTCTGGATCTTGGGCACACATGCACACACACCTGGCACAAGTTGAAGGACTCGAACTGTGGTCGACTACATGGAAGTCCAGCAACATAGCCATTACGCCAACTGCTGGTCCTGGATCTGACTGTCTTAACTACCACATCACAGTCAGCCCATAATTCAATTTTTTTTAAAGGGATTTTTGCTATAGGGCATGTGTGCTCACCAGAGAGAGAGATAGAGAGACAAAAGGTAAGAAATCACTCCCCAGGGGGATGACCACACCACAATCCCTTCTCCTCCATTCTTCTCCTGGAATCTTGGGCACACACGCACATTCACCTGGCGTGAGGTTTAACCACTGGGTCCATGCCTTGAACCATGGTTGACCACATGGGAGTCCAGTGATGTAACTATTATACCAATTGCTAGTCCTCACAATTCAATTTTTTAAAAAGTATTACCTGTTAAAACATTTAGTGTCATATCAGTTATGTTACCAATAACACATGTGTGACATCATATGATTATCCATTCTGATCTACATTGTCATGATAAAGAGGTAAAGGTATCCAAATAAGGTAATTACATGGTGATACCTGAGAGCCTATTTTCAACTACTTGAGAGTCTTCTTCCCATACACTTTCACGATTCCTCTGTTAATGAGATACAGGAAGGTGCAGAGGTAACCTCCTTTTTTTTTTCTTTGGTTTTATTCAGAGGTAACCTCTTGATCATCTTTCGGAAACTGCCTGATGAGGAGGAAGGAGGCAGTGAAAACATGAATTTTATGGCAATATTTTGGTGCTTGGGCCACACTCTGCCAGGTCCTGCCCCTCCAAAGAGATAGCTCAAGGCCTTGGTCATGTAAGTTACATAGCTGTGTTCAAAAAGTATATTTAGGGGGCCGGCAGGTGGCATAGTGGTTAAAGGCACTGGACTCCCACATGGTTGACCACAGTTCAAGTCCTGGACCTGGTGGTTTGCTTTCTCTTTTTCCCTTGCTTTCTTTCTCGTTTTCTCTCTCTGATAAAATTTTAAAAATAATAATAATAATAAATGAAGTTAAACAATTCTTTTGTTAAAAAGTGCATTTAACAAGGGTTTCTAAAATAGAGTTCTTCGAGTCTAGCTAGCTCCATGGCCTAGTGGATAAAGGAGCTAAATCCCATATGGCCAGCTGCATGGTTCAAATCCTGGTCCAGGCAACTTAAAAAATGCCAAGTGCGTGTGACTGCCCCAAATCCCAACATTCCCCATGGGAGGGGTGGGGAGTTATTCTCTCCCTCCACCTATCTCTCTGTATCTGGTGAGCACATGTGCTCTATAGCAAAAAAAAATTTTTTTAAATTAGAATCTGAGCTTTCACTTGGTCTCCCTCCTCAACAGCCTCTGTGATGAGGGAGTGAAAATAAAAAGGCATCCAACCAAGTTACAGAAACCTCTGAGATTGGGACAGCAGTTGGCTTAATGGCTATATTGCTGGACTCCCATGTAGTTGACCATTGGTTCGAGTCCCAGACCCAGTGGCTTAAACTCACACCAGGCACATGTGCGTACGTGCCCAAGATTCCAAGAAGAGAATGGAGGAGATGGGATTGTGGCGTGGTCATTCCCCCTGGGGGGTGATTTCTTGCTTTCTGTCTCTCTGTCTTTCTGGCAAGTATGCACCCTATAGCAAAAACCTCTCCCCCTGCCCCCCCCCAAAAAAAAAACACACACAAAAAACCTCTGAGATCAATTTGGTTGAACTCCAGAGGCTTCAAATTTAGGTAAGACTCAGATGTGTGCTGGGGACAGTGAAGGTTTGCATTTATTCCTAGCCTTATTGGATAGTGGTCAATGAATGTGGCCTGCATAATTTTTGCTTTATAGAATTGAGATTTTCTTTTTTAAAAAAATGTTCTAGAGAGATTTTTTTGCTATGGGGCACGTACAGTCACCAGAGAGACAGAAAGCAAAAAATCACCAACCCCTCCTCTGCCACACTGCAATACCTTCTCCTCTATTCTCCTCTAAGGATTTTGAACACTCACCCACACATGCCTAGCATGAGTTTCAAGCCATTGACTACATGGGAGTCCAGGGATATAACCATCATACTATCGGCTAGTCCCTGCAGAACTGGGATTTTCTTAACTGTCTACTGAGCAGTAAAACACATATATTGTCTATTGGTGGGATTCTAAGCTTATATATAGGTCTTATCATATTTCATTTTAAAAATCTTAATGTATGAATTTGTAATACACTCATAATTCAATGTTCAAAGGGCCCATAAGGGTACACAGGGTGAAAAGTCTCACCTGTCCTCTAGACAGCAATTCTCCTCCCCCAGTGCAGCCGATATTCTCAGTTTCACTTGTATCTTTTCAAAATATTATTTTATGCATGTACAAATAATTACATATGTGTATATATTTTTTCTTTCTTTTTTTTTTTTTTCTTGGAGAGGTTTTCGCTATAGGGCGCGTGTGCTCGCCAGACAGACAGAGAGAGACATAGAGACAGAAAGCGAGAAATCACCCCCCAGGGGGGATGGTCAAACCGCAATCCCTTCTCCTCCACTCTCCTCTCGGGATCTTGGGCACGCACGCACACGCGCCCGGCGTGAGTTTAAGCCACCAGGTCCGGGACTCGAACCGCGGTCGACTACATGGGAGTCCAGCGACATAGCCATTACGCTAACTGCTGGCCCCTATTTTTTCATTTTTCAACAGGTACTTCACACACTGTTTCCTACTTCTTTTGATTGCTTAATAACATATGTTATGAATCATGCTAAATCAGTAAAAAAGAGCATCTTCATGCTTTTCTGCAACTGCATAATATTTATTATATGGAAGTATCGTAATTTATTCAACCTGTCCTTTATTATTATTATTATTTTAAGACAAGGTCTTGCTGTGTTGCGATCCCCTGGCCTTGGCCTCCTAGTTGGGATTAAGGTACACACTATGTCCAGTTTTTAGGTTGAATAGGAAAGTGAACCCAAGTCTCCCACATGGTCCCAGTCTGTGGAGCACAGTATTTTAGCAATATGTGACATTATAGCGGGGCCAACCTGTTCCTTATTGATGGACATTTAGGTTGTTGCAAAAATAATTTTAAAATTTTGCCAGAGGGCACATGCACTTGCCAAAGAGAGACAGAGAGAGAGAGGAGGGGAGAAAGGGAGAAGGAGAAAGCAACCTGCAATGGGGCATAGTCATGCTGCAATCCCTTCTCCATTTCTCCACCCTATTTGAGGCATGCACACAAACATGCCTGGTGTGTTTTTCAAGTTACCAGACCTGGATTTGAAACACAGTTGGCCATATAGGATTTGCTGCCTTTTTTTATTTAGAGAGAGAGATTTTTTTCTATAGAGTGTGTACACTCGCCAGAGAGAAAGAGAGAGAGAGAAAGCAAGAAATCACCCCCAGGGAGGATGGCCACACCACAATCCCATCTCCTCTCAGGATCTTGGGCATGCACACACACGTGCATGGAGTGAGTTTTAAGCTGCCAGGTCCAGGACTGCGGTCGACTAAGTGGAAATCCAGCGACGTAACGATTGTACCATCTGCTGACCCCAAGATCTGCCTCCTTTAGTCACAGGGCAGGCCCACAAGGATATTGCTGGCACAAATAATACTGCAATAAATAAACTCATATTTAAGTTTGTGTACATAAATTATTTTGTATATGTGCAAATATATTCATAAAATATTATAAAGAATGGCAATAGCTCTAATTTCATAATTTAAAATTTTGATAGACATTGCCAAATTAACTCTTATGGCTGTAATAAAACTTACTGATAATGTATGATAGTGTTCATTTTCCTACA
>NW_006159726.1:440828-450824 GCF_000334495.1 Tupaia belangeri chinensis | reverse complement strand
TCCCTACAGACTCACTAACCCAATATAATATGCTTTGTATCTTTGCCATTCTGACCAGGGAAAAATGGTATTTCAGTTTACTTTTAATTTGCATGTCTACTACAAGTAGATTTTAAAATCTTTTCATTCTTTTAAGAATAATTTCTGTTTTCCTATCTTTCTTTCTATGAACTGGCTGCTCATATAAATATTTTATTAGATTGCCATTTTAAAAATTGACTTGTAAGAACTCTATTGGAGAAATGAGGCACTTTCTTTTTTTCTTTATTCATGATTGAGCTCATATGCAGCACATGAAAGTGGGAGAGAGACAGAGAGAAAGAGAGAGACCAACACTTTCCACAGATCTGGTCCCACCACAATCCCCTTCTTTCAGTCCTCCAAAGTATAAGATCTTGAGTACTAGAACGTACCCAGCATATTTCAGGTTTACAGGACCAGAGATTCAAAGGTATCCATGTGGGATCTGGCTTCTCTTAAGTAGCATGTTACCACTGTGCCACAGAACCAGCCATTAGATATGTTCTGTGATAAGAATTTCAAATATTTGAGGCTAGCAGATGGCATGGTGGTTAAGGCACTGGACTCCCACATGAGCGACTGTGGTTTAAGTCCTAGACCTGGCGGCTTGAAAATTATGCAGGGTGGGGCCAGCAGGTGGCGTAGTAGTTAAGTCACTGGACTCCCACACATGGTCAACTGTGGTTCCAGTCCCTGATCCACTGGCTTGAAAATCACACTGGGCCTGTGTGCATGTGTCCAAGATCCCAAGAGGAGAATGGAGGAGAAGAGATTGCGGTGTGACCATCACCTGGGGTGGGGATTGATTTCTCACTTTCCCTCTCACTGTCTCTGTCTTTCTCATTCTCTTGGTGAGCACACACACCCTATGGCAAAAACAAAACAAACAAACAAAAAAGAATTTTGGCTTTGTTTAGAGTGGTTTTGCCAGACAACGATTATTTTTATCTGGTCAAATTTAGCAGATTTTTAAAAATGGCTCTATAAATTTTTGTCATTTTCAAAAAGGCTTTCTGTACTCTGAAATTATACTAAAAAAGTATTTCATGGCTCTTCAAATACTCTTATAGTTTTGATTTTATCATATAAATGTTTATTCATTGGGATATATCCTGGCACACAATATAAGGTATAGATTTAACATTTGTTTTTCAGACTGCTGCCACCATTCTCATCAATTTATATAATTTATAAGTTAAAATATGCTATATTTGTATACAGTTTCCACATAACCTACAATAGAGCATATATATCCTTAATGGTATTTATATTCTCTGTAGTTACATTTATTTTTTTGGTCAGCTTGATATTTCCAAGACTAAGAGATATATTAGTCTTATATTACTTTTTCTTTCTCTTTCAACTCTCCCTTTAGTTCAGAGATGATTAATTTTTGGTTTTTGTTTGTTTGTTGATGACATATAGAAGCATAATTTTTTATTGGTGTATAATAATTGTATGTAATTGTGGGATGCAGTGTGATTTGTCTGTACAAGACTATGATGTAGGGCCAGCCCATGGCATGGTGGTTAAGGCAACTGGGTCCCACATGGCTTATTTTGAGGTTCAAGTACTGGATAGTACATGAAAAATACACTGAGCACTTGTGAGTGCATGTCCAAAATCCCAAAAGGAAGGAGAGATGAAGGAGAAGGTGTTGTGGTAGAACCATCCCTATGGGAGGAGCTTTCTCATTTTCCCTTTCTCTATCTCTCTCCTGTGAGCAAATGTGCCTTTCGGCAAAATAAAAAATACAATGTGTAATAATTAAATCCAGGTAATTAGTACATCCATCATCTCAGCCATTTGTCATTATTTTGTGTTAGAAACATTCAGAATCTTCTTTTTCAGTTATTCTGAGATATACAGTAAACTATGGCTACCTATATTCACTCAACTGTATTTTTTTTAGTGAGATTTTTGTTATAGGGTACATGTGCTCTCCAGAGAGACAGAGAGAGACAGAAAGAAAGGAATCACCTCCCAGGGGAATGACCATGCTGCAATCCTTTCTCCTCCATTCTCTCCAGATTTTGGACATGGACACACAGCCCAGCGTGAGTTGTAAGCCACTGGGTCTAGGACTCAAACCACGGTCGACTAAGTTGGAGTCCAGCAATGTAACCATTATGCTATCTGCTGGCCCCCTAACTGTATTTTTTTTAAATAATTACTTAAAATAATAATTATTATTAAATTTTATTTATCATTATTACCATTATTTTTAAAGTTTGCTACAGGGTACATGCACTCACGAGAGAGAGAGAGGAGGGAGAGAAAGAGAGAAAGAAAGAGAAAGAGGCAGAGAAAGTGAGAAAGCAAGCCACCAGGTCTGGGACTTGAACCACAACTGGACATGTTGGAGTCCAGTGCCTTAACTGCCATGCTACCTGCTGGCCCCCACCTAACTATATTTTATAATATAATACCAAAAATTCTCTTATCTGTCTGTAATTTTATTTTCATAAATCAACATGTGATGGTTAATTTTATGTGTCAGCTTGGATAAACTATGGTGCAAGCTAGTATAAATATTGCCATAAGGTATTTTGTAGATGTGATTAATATTTACAATCAGTTAACTTTAAGTAAAGCAAATTATCATACTGTGGGTGGGCCTTATCAAATCAACTGAAGGTCTTAAGAGCAGAGAGAGGTTTCCCAAAGAAAGCAACTCTGTCTCAAGATTGTAACAGAGAGGGACCAGCAGCTAACTTAATGGCTATGTTGCTGGACTCCCATGTAGTCGACCATGGTTTGAGTCCCGGACCCAGTGGCTTAAACTCACTCCAGGCGCGTGTGCGTGCCATGGCCCCGGTGCAGCCCACTCACACCTAGACAGGGCCTGGTCCCACCACACCCGCCTTTAGCATGCTGATTTCTTTTGGAGAGGTTTTTGCTGTAGGGCGTATGCACTTGCCGGAAAGAGAGAGACAGAGAGACAGAAATCAGCGCCCAGAGGGGATGGTCACGCCACAATCCCTTCTCCTCTGTTCTCCTCTCAGGATCTTGGGCACGCATGCACATGAGCCTGGCTTGAGTCTAAGCCAGTGGTCCGGGACTTGAACCGCAGTCGACTACATAGGAGCCCAGCGACATAGCCATTACACCAACTGCTCGTCCCAAACGGGTCAATGTTTTACCCACGATGAACAGAGACCTGGGGCACATGGCCACGGCCTCGTGGCCTGCCCGTGCGCCGTGGTCCTGGGCTAAGCTCTTCCCCGCGGGGGTGTCATCTGTGGTGACACCTGTACTGACGTGCCTGGTTACCTACTGCAGTCAGTCTTGTGGGAGTCCAGGGCCCTTAACCACCCACCATGTCACCTGCCAGCACCATCTCTTTACATATTTTAATGATGCGATAGTCTGGTGTTGAGCTCTAAGACAATGAGAATTTTATTTATACCCTCTTACTAATATAAAATTGAGTGTCTGATTAAGACTTTTTATCTTGATGTTCTAATATTGTCAACTCTCCATTTTTTTTGCTGTATGTTTGATATGTCACTGTCTACATTTTAGTTTGTAACATATTATGTCATTTTTAATAGTATATGTCCTATAACTAGATTATACTTAAATTTCTTTTACTCAGGCTTTTTTTTTTTTTTTAATTGCAAAAGGGCATGTGAGCTCACCAGAAAGGGAGAAAGCACTTCCCAGTGGCGTATGGTCACTCTGCAATCCCTTTTCCACCATTTCTCCACCCTGTCAGGATTTGGGGCATGCATGCACATACGCCTGGTGTGTTTTTCAAGCTGCTAGAGTTGGGATTTGAATTGCTGTCAACCAGGTGGGATCTGGTGCCTTTAACCACTAGGCCACAGGCCAGCCCTCAACCAAGTCTTTTAATAGGGAATTTACATTTTCCTTAATTTTGAAATATTTGGTTTTATGCCACAAGAGTATCCTGTGACTTATTTAATAACATTCATCCACCATTTTCTTTAGTTCCAGTTTCTTTTCTTGTTTTTATCTTCTACATCGTAGTAGGAAGTATTTTATTATATTACTTGAATGTGGCTGTCTGGAGGAAAGGAAAATTTTTATTTTCTACTTCATACACCTTTCCCTTTCCTAGTTGATACAATAAACATACTACTTGGTAAGTTCCTTTAGGTTTTCAAAACCTTTCTTTAACTTAGTCTTTATCTAATTGATGGGTCCAGAATGAAATGGCATATTTCGAATCTTGCTTTTGAGATACAGAATTCAGCACACTTTTTTTTTTGGAGAGATTTTCGCTATAGGGCACATGCACTCGCCAGACCGACAGAGACAGAGAGACAAAAAGCGAGAAATCACCCCCCAGAGGGGATGGTCACGCCGCAATCCCTTCTCCTCCATTCTCCTCTCGGGATCTTGGGCACGCACGCACACGCGCCTGGCGTGAGTTTTAAGCCACCTGGCCTAAGCCACCTGGCCCAGGACGCAAACCGCGGTCGACTACATGGGAGTCCAGTGACATAGCCATTACGCTAACTGCTGGTTCCCAGAATTCAGCACACTTTATCTTTACCTCATTCCCCATTCTAACCCATGTAAGTGCTAATTTGGGTTTACCTCTATTATTATTATTTTAAAATTCATAATAGAATAAGAGAGGAAGGAGAGATTCACAAGGAGAGAAGCATCCTCTACAGGGATCCTCTTCACACTGTGATCCACTTCCTCCAGTCCTCCAGCTGACTTAGATCCTGAGCATGTGCATATACCTGGTAAGTGGAGACTCAGCCCACAGTTGGCATGTGGCTTATAGCTCTGCGGTCCACTACACTGCTGGCTAGACCATAATTGGATATTTAGATTCAGATACTTTTATTACTATTTTAAAATTTATATCCTAGGGTCGACCCTATAATTTAGGACTTAAGGGAGCTAGATCCCACATGGGCAATCATTGGTCGAATTCTGGCCCTGGTGGCTTAAAAAACATGCCAGGTGTGTGCATGCCTGCCCCAAATCCTGACAGGATGGAACAAGGAGAAGAGAATGCAGTGTTACCACATCCCATGGGGGTAACATTCTTCCTCTCCCTCTCTTTCTTTCTGTTTCTCTGTCTCTGTCTGGTGAGCATATGAGCCATCTGGCAATTAAAAAAATTAAAAAACTTTGAAAACCAGCAGATGGTGAATTGGTTACTGGACTCCCATGTAGTTGACCACAGTTTGAGTTTAAATCCCAGGATTTAAAACTCACATAAGGAGCATGTGCATGTGTGCCCAAGTTCCCAAGAGGAGCATGAAGGAGAAGGGATTGTGGTGTGGCCATCCCCCCTGGGGGGGTGATTTCTTACTTTCTGTCTCTCTGCATCTCTCTATCTTTCCAGTGTGCACATGAGTCCTATAGCAAAAATATCCCTAAAGTGAATAAATAAATAAATAAATAATTTTTAAAAAAAGATAATTTGAACTTGGCGATTTGGGGCACTGGATCCAGACAGAATCTACATTAACAACCACTATTTGTAGGTGATTAATGCATCAAGAATTAGGAATATTTAGCACCTGGTCATCCTTCTTTGGGTTTGTTTGTCTTCTTTAATTCTTAAGACAAACACAGAGAGTTTACTTTTGGCCCTTCTTAGGGATGAGGAAACTGAGACTCACTGAAGAGGCTGAGCCAGGATTCTGTCCACTAAATTTAGAACCTCCCACAGTGATGGTGGATGTGACGTGAGCAGCTTGAAAAATAAAAATTAAGAGGCTAGCCCGTGGCCTGGTGGTTAAGATGGCTGGATCCCACATGACCAACTACGCGGTTCAAGTTCTAGACTCAGAGGCTTTATAAAAACACTGGGCACATGTGCATGAATGCCCAAAAGACCAAGAAGAAAATGGAGGAGAAGGGATTGTGGAGTGACCATATTCTTTAAGAGTGATTTCTCATTCTTTTTCTATCTGTCTTTCTGTCTCTCTCTCTCCAGCGAGCACTCTTGCCTAATAACAATTTTTTTAAAGAGTTGTTTAATTTTATTGTGATTATTATCATTACTTTGCTATAGGACACATGTGCTCACCAGAGAGAGAGAGAGAGAGAGAGTGAAAAAGCAAGGTCCAGGACTTGAAATACAGTTCGACTCCCATGTGGGAGTCCAGTGCCTTAACCACAGTCACCTGCTGGTCCTCAATAACGAATATTTTTTTTTTTTTTTTGAGAGGTTTTCGCTATAGGGCACATGCACTCGCCAGACAGAGAGAGCCTGAGAGACAGAAAGCGAGAAATCACCCCCCTGGGGGGATGGTCATGCCGCAATCCCTTCTCCTCCATTCTCCTCTTGGGATCTTGGTCACATACGCACACACGCCGGCGTGAGTTTTAAGCCACCGGGTCCAGGACGCGAACCGCGGTCGACTACGTGGGAGTCCAGCGACATAGCCATTACGCTAACTGCTGGTCCCAATAACAAATTTTTAAAAAATTCAAAACCTGGGGCTAGGAGGTGGTGGTTAAGTGTGCTGGACTCCCACATGGTCATCCATGGTTCAAGTCCCAGAACTGGCGGCTTGCTTTCTCTCTCTCTCTCTCTCTCTTTCTCTGTCCCTCTCTGGTCAAATTTAAAAATAAACAAATAAAGTTAAATAAAATTTAAAAACATTTTTAAAACCTAATTTGAGGAAAAAAATGAGATTCAGATTTTGTTTCATAATTAGAGATGATGCAATTCTTTATTTTTTTTTAAATTTTTCATTTCATGTTCTTTTATACATTCAATCACATTATTATTTGGCTTACAAAATGGGCATTTCAACAGGTGAACATTTCTCCCTAGTACAGTTGATAAAACTACAAAATATCTTCAACAGATAATACAACATTTCTTTGTACCATTAATGCTTTGCCTCCCTATTTTTCTTCTAAATGTCCTTCCTCAGACCCTCCTCTTTCACACACACTATATCTGGTATTTACATCTATATACTGTGTTTCTATAACCTTTAGTCAATTAGTTTCCGTCATAGAGTGCTGACACTCGGTATATATTAAGTGGGGACATACAGTGCCTCTCCTTAATAACCTGGCTTGCTTCACTCAGCAGTAAATCTCCCATATTCATCCACTTCCTGTCAAAAGCCAGGGTTTTTCTTTTGTTTGTTTGTTTTTGTTTTTATGGCTGAATAGTATTCCATTGAGTATATGTGCCACAGGTTTTCTATCCATTCATCTGTTCGTGGGCATTTGGGTTGTTTCCATGACTCAGTAATTGTGAATAGTGCCGCAATAAACATTGATGTGCAAGCACTTTTCCGATTAAGTATTCTGTCCTTTGGGTAGATACCAAGGAGTGGGATTGCTGAATCATATGGTAGTTCTATTTGTAAATTTTTGAGGAATCTCCAAATTTTTCCCCACAGTGAAAGGACAAGTTTACATTCCCACCAGCAGTGTAGGAGAGTTCTCCTTTCACAACACTCCCATCAGTACTTATTAATTTTGTTTTTTAAACTTATTCATTCTGACTGAGGTTAGGTGGTGTCTCATTGTGGTTTTGATCTGCATTTCCCTTACAATGAGGGATGCTGAGCATTTTTTTAAATTCATTTATTTTTTATATACATTCAGTCACATGGTTTAGCTTACAATGTGAGCATTTCAATATATGAACATGTCTCCCGTGTCCCGTTGATCAAAATATCTTCAACCGATAATACCGCACCTGCCCATCCCGTCTATGGTCTACCTCCATATCCCTTCTCCAAATGTTTTTCATTAGGCCCCACTCCTCCATACACACCTCATCTGACATTCACACCCATCTCTTGTGTTTGTACAACCGTTAGTGAATCAACTGAGCATATTTTTCATATGCCTTTTGGTTATTCATATGTCATCCTTAGAGAGAGGTTTTTTTTTTTTTAATTTTCAACTCATTCTCCCATCTTTTAATAGTGTTGAACACCTTTTTCAGGACAACTGCTTGAGTTCCTTCTGTATTCTAGCTATCAGTCCCTTATCTGATGCATAGTTTGCAAAAATATTTTCTCATTATGAGATCTGTTGATTCAAACTAATTACTGTGCCTTTAGCCATGCAAAAACTTCTTAGTTTGGTGTAATCCCTCTTGTCTATTTTGAAGATTATTGACTGTGCTTTGGGAGTCTTATTTATTTTTTCTTAGGAAAAACATATATGGTACATGTGTTCGCCAGAAAGATAGAGAGAGACAGAGAGACAGAAAGCAAGAAATTCCCCTGGGGGGGGATGGACATGCTGCAATTCCTTCTCCTCAATTCTCCTGTCAGAATCTTGGGCAGGTATGCACACACACCTGGCCTGAGTTTAAGCCACTGGGTTTGGGACATGAACTGCAGTCAATTACATGGGAGTCCAGCGACAAAATAGTTTTTAACCAGGGTATCAAATACTGGGAATGAGTTCAAGTTAAAATTCACTAGGAGAATGGAAACATCTTAAGGTCAGTCACTTCACATGCCCATCCTGATACTTTGAATAATCTGGAAAATTGCAGAGCCACAAACAACAAAAACTAAGAGAGCCAATAACCAGGGTCCTACAGACGCCTTCTCTTCAGGGGCATTTCTTGAGGTCTTGGCGACGTTGCCGCGCTGGGTAATGTTCTTGTTGTGCTTCTCGTTGGCCATACGGATCCACTGCTTGGCGACCATCTTCATGGCGCCACGACCTGTGCTGGGACTGAGCGGCCGAGCGACGCGAGCGCTTGGGAGGAAGAGCAGGCTGCTGGGTCGGTCTCACGCCGCCGCCCTTGCTGCTCTGGCCGCCGCTGGGAGCGTGGACTGAGAGAGGCTCTCATTGTGGTTTTAATCTGCATCTCCCTATGATGAGGGATGTTGAGGAACTCTAGGTATCTTTGCAAGTGTGAACACACGAACACAGACACAGATGCTCTATTCTTGCTCTGTCTTGCCATATGATGCCCTGATCTGTCTCAGGACTCTGCAGAGTCCCCATCAACAAGCGTACCCTTACCAGATGTGGCCCTTTGACCTTGGACTTCCAAAATCATGAGCTAGATAAATTTCTAGTCCTTGTAAGTCGTACAGTTTATAGTATTCAGTTATTAAGCAAACAGAGAACGGACTTAAACAGATTGTAAACCAATTTTTCCCAAGAAAGTGTTATGTGGCTAATTTCAATGATAATGTGTTGCTCAAGAAACGATTCATATGGAAGATTGTAGGTTTAGTTTCCTGGTTGACCAGTACACACAAGGGTCACATACGTGGGACCCTTGCTGGCTGGGAAGGCTTAGGAGAAGGGTGAGATTATAGTATGAGGATGCTTCTCTCTCTTTCTCTCTCATTCTCATTGAAGAAATAGATACAGTTTTTAAAAAGGAAGTGATATCGTTTGTGATCCTTCAAATGGTAGAGAGTGTTTTCCTGACATCTTTAAGCTTGAAAGACAACTCAGATGTATATTATATTTGAGGGTCATACATTTTTCTCTCTAAAACTCTACATATGAGAAGTCAGAGAGGCCGATTTTTGTTTCTTTCTCCATAATCTGATTTTTTTTTGCCTGAATAATCACACAAACTTTAATATTGTAGTTTTTTTAATTTTTGCCATGATGTGTCCCGCTGTGTGCTCCCTTTAGTTGGCTTTGCCAGAACATGATGGGCTCTTTCAATTAACATACATTATTCTTTGATACAGGAACATTTTTCTATTGTATTTTATTTTTATTACCTCTCTTGAAATTGCCTTTATTCCTCTTTTAGGAATAGAACTATCCATATGTTGGTTCCCTGGGTCCTTGATTCTTATTTGCCCACAGCTATCATCTTCTCTCTCATTGTTTCCATCTCTTTGTCTTCTATGCTCCATTCAGTTTCTTAGCTTTAGTTTTGTTCTTGATTTTTTGCCATATAAATTTTAGTCTTGGGGCCAGCAGGTGGCGTGGTGGTCAAGGGTGCTAGAGTCCCACATGACTGACTGTGGTCTGAATCCCAGACCAGGCTGGCGGCTTGTTTTCTCACTTTCTCTCTCT
>NW_006159726.1:434873-440628 GCF_000334495.1 Tupaia belangeri chinensis | reverse complement strand
GAGAGAGAGAAAGTGAGAAAGCAAACCACCAGGCCGGTTCTGAGAACCCCCATGGTCAGCCATGTGGGAGTCCAACGTCCTTAACCACCATACCACCTGCCCTATAGAGTACTTGTTAATTTTCTTTACTTTGATCATTTGTCTTTTCATCTCATCTGGTTGGATTTTCATCTCAGACCACCTATTCCTTCCTTCTTTTTCTGTTTTACAGAAGCCTTAAGGCTGCCAACAGGTTTGTGAAAATTTCTCCTTAGCCCTGGTCAAAAAGAGTTATCATTTTCTGTGATTTTTCTGGATACTTTTTTTTCCCTACCTCCCTATTGGTAATTTTCCTTACCTACAAATAAGACAAGGTTTCTCTGGGCTCAGTATTTGTCTACAGGCAATTGAGCTGGATACACTTGGATCTACCATCTGTCTGTGGAAATAGTGGCAGAATCATCAACTCAAGTCTATAGCTAGAGGGCAACTTTATGTACGCATAATTTGAATTCACCTTTTGTATCTCTTACTTACTAATGTGATATGTAACTAAATAAGGTTCCTAGAACAGACTTCTCTCAGAGACCTTTAAGTAGTTGGCCTTTGCCTCAAGTTTTCTGCTACATAATTTTTAGAAAATTATATTTAAATGAGAATGTGGGGGGTCCCTTGTTCAAAATTAGGTTTCAAGACAATGACAGCAAACTATTAAACCAATCATAGGCTTTTGTTTGTTTGTTTGTTTATTTATTGAGAGATTTTTACTATAGGGCGCATGCACTCACCAGAGAGACAGAGAGATACAGAGAGACAGAAAGCACTAAGTTATCCCCCAGGGGGGATGGCCACCCTGCAATCCCTTCTCCTCCATTCTCCTCTTGGAATTTTGGGTATGCATGAACATGTGCCCGGTGTGAGTTTAAACCACTGAGTCCAAAACTTGAACCATGGCCAAGTACGTGGGAGTCCAGAGACATAACCATTATGTCATCTGCTGGTCCCAAGCTTGATTTATTCTTATTACGGTGCCTTCTGTGACTATACAGATTGGAACTCATGAAGCTAGCCTTGGTAATGGGGACTGTGCCTCCCTAAATATAAGTCTTCTCCCTTTTCCTTTGGGAGGAAATCACTAACCAGCACTTTCAAATGATGGTTAGGTGGAAACACCTCACTTAGCACTTGTTTTTAATCTGTCTACCTACATAAACAATAGGAAATAGAGAGGTGTAGAGGATGTGGAATGGATAGGAAATAGGTGTAGAGGATGTGGAATGGAGGTAGAGGTGGGAATCAGTATTGTGGTGAACAGATTTCAAGGGTAGAGAAACTGATAATCCTTGTTGGCTTGGGCACCAAGCCTTTGAGTTGGGAGACACATCGTGAGTCATCAGAGAATGGGGTTATGGATCTTAAATAAATAGCTTCCTACCTTTTCCAGTCAGCGTCTGTTTGAGGAAATGAGGCCAAGCCAAAGCATGACTAGGATTTTCTTCATCCAGCCTTGAGGGCCATCAGCTTTATAATTAATACCAGTATCATCTAGATCTAAGTCTTAGGTTGCTTGTCAGTTTTAGTTCTTGATGTTGTGATATGCTATATTTTGTCCTTTTTTTTTTTTTTTTTTTTTGCTACAGGGCATGTGTGAGAGAAAGAGACAGTGAGAGAGATGAAAATGAGAAATCACCCCCAATGGGGATGGCCATTCCCCCATCCCTTTTCCTCTATCCTTCTTGTAGGATTTCGGGTATCTATACATACGTGCTCAGCATGTTTTTCAAGCTGCTGGGTCTGAGATCCAAATCTCACAGGGGGTCATGTGGGATTCAGTCATCTTAACCACCATTCCACTGGCTGGCCTGGGGATTTTTGAGAGAAATTAGGCCAGGATGTATTTGGGAACAAATAGCAATATATCACTTCGAACTGGAACTCCAGGGAACCAATTCATTAGGGTTGGCAAACATTTCCTGTATAGGGCCAGATAGTAAATATATTAGGTTTTGGAAGCCAAGAGGCAAAATCAGATTCTATGTAGGTACTTATATAACAAAGAAAACAAATTCCCACAAATATCTTAGTGATCAAATTCAAATATAATAATAGTAATTGAGCATAGCTTTTTGTAATACAAGTATACTAGTGAGAAGAATGAATTCTTTGTTTTTGGAATATATTTTGCTAAATCAAAGTTCAACATTAGTGTCCCCGATCATCAGGTTAGATTGCAAATGTTTGTTTACTAATGCTGATCTGTAACGAGATTTTATGTATTTCATTTTTGACAATATCTTCTCACACAAAAAGACACTGCCAAACGTTGAATCACTCCATGTGTGTATGATTTTAATTGAGCATATTCATCACATTGAAGGCATTTATAAAATTCTAGTAGATTCTTCTCTTGATATTTGCCTTTTAGTATGTTATTACCTTACAGATTAATCACTTCCAAATGATGTTAAGGTGGAAACACCTCAATTGCACAGTTAAATGAACTGTGAAAAGTGGAAATTTCCTTTTACGTTGAGGTCTGAAAAACGCTGCTTGGAATCATAGTTTGAACTTGGAAAAATGACTTCTGCAAATTTATATGAAAATGGACAATTATCTTCTTGTTTTAACTTTTGACAGCCTCAAAGTGTATAAAGTAGCTTGACATTACTTGGAATTCAAGCAATGTTAATTTTCGCCAAAATGACTTAACTGTAGTATAATTTTCACATATAAGTGCTGTTTGCCTTGCAATTAGGAAAATTCATTAAGACATATTATCAAGTCTGCAGTAAAAGCTAATTTCCAAAGCCATTCATTATTTGATAATAGTGGTTGAGGGAAGTTTTTCTCATTCAAAAAACTTCAGTTTTGGCTTTGAGCTCAAAAGAATCACAATATGGGGACAGCAGATGGCATAGTGGTTAAGGTGCTGGTTTCCCACATAGCCAACTACAGTTCAAGTCCCGGACCTGGTGGCTTGGAAATCACACCGTGTGTGTGTGTGTGTGTGGGGGGACCCAGAAATTTAAAACTTACACCAGGTGCATGTGCGTGTGTGACCAAAACCTGAGAGGAGAATGGAAGGAAAGGGATTGTGGCATTGCTGGGGGGGGGGTTGATTTCTCAATTTCCTTCTCACTATCTCTCTGTCTCTCTCCAGTGAGCACATACACCCTATCATACAAACCTAAAAAGAAAAAATAAAAAGAATCACAATTGAACTTTGCCACTGCTAAGACATTGAACTTCTTTGTGGTAGGCAAGTCAGATTATTCAGCTTCTACTTTTAACAAAAATTCACTGAACTGATGATGGGTACATTCATGAGTGTGAATGAAGTTACCATTGACACTGCTGGTTCAATAACACATAATATATCCAAATACTACCTGCAGAGTAACTACTGATTATTAATACTATGAATATCCATAGGGTTTAAACACCTTATATTCTTACAACCTTTGTAAATGTGTTCAACTAAGCATTTTTCTGCTCCACATATATTTTTATTATCATTGGTTGTAACACATCTTAGAAGATTCCACTTCATGTACTGAATCAGTACTTTTTCAGATTTTCAAAATTGTTTTTACCTGTAGTTGTCCTATGAAGACTAGTCACAGAGGCTAATTCTTCAGTCACTTAATTTTTAAAAAAAGTTTATTTATTTATTTCTTGTGAGAGAGAGGTACTCTCAAAAGGGTCTTATCGCGCCATGAACTCCTTCTCCCCACTGCCTCACCTCCAGTCTTCTAGCCAGAGAAAATCACATGAATGTAAGAGCAGGCACACTTGCTGTGTTCAAGTTGACCGAGGATCCAAACACTCTGAGCTTTCCTGTGTGGCACCAATATAATTCAGTAGCACACTACTACCTGTAGCGCTGTGGCTAGGCCCTTCATTTACTTCAAACCAAGTATAACCATAATATCAATTAACTCATGAAGAGTCAAGGAAAACCACTCAAAGTTAATTGACTGGTTTTTTAATTGATTATTGATGTTGCTGAATGTGTCTTCCATTCTTCATGCAACTGTTCTAGCTGAAAGCCTATTACTCTTAAGTATTTTTTTCCTCTGGACATATTTCTTTGACTGTTGCAATCAAACAATTTAATCAAACAGCTTTCCTTGTTTGGCTAAGAAATGAGTCACTCAGAAAATTAACTTGGTTGTAGTCTTACTTTCATTTTTTAAATTTTTGTGAAGAAATTCTGCTGTGATGAAATACTGTTTTAAATTCTCTAATTGTTCTCACTGCTGCTTTACTGTCAGTTGGGGAATATTGTGATGAGTGCTTAGTCAGCTAATATTGACAGATAATCGTATTCTTTTAGCAAAGCTACACTGTTATTGGATAATAAATGCTTTGCCATCAAACTGGATAACAAAATAATCCACACTCCACTGTGCCTTAAAAGCATGACATTTGAAGTTCATTTTTCTTTTTCTTGCTCTAACAGCAGTAGGCATGCACTAGTAATAAAAAAAGTATCACAATGTTATTTGTGTGACACCCAAAATGCTGCCAAGTTATAACAGTATCACTGTAATCTGTATAGCACTGAATTTCAGTGCAAAGTGGTGAGAATGCCACATACTTTGTTGCAACTTTTCAATTCTGTGTTGTTACATGAAAGCAGTCATACACAGTAGAAATACAAAATATCATTAGAGGATAGGATTAGGGACTATATGCCAACAAACAAGATAACTTGGAGGAGATGGACAAATTCCTGGATGCATATAATCTACCAAGATTGAAGCAGGAGGACATAGAAAACGTGAATAGACCCATAACAAGCCAGGAGATCGAATCAGTAATAAATAACCTCCCAACAAAGAAAAGCCCAGGTCCAGACAGCTTCACTTCTGAATTCTACAAAACTTTTAAGGAAGAGGTAACCCCTATCCTACTAAAATTATTTCTAAAGATTCAAAAGGAAGGAAACCTTCCAAATTCATTTTATGAGGCCTCCATCATCCTCATTGCCAAAACAGTTAAGGACATGACAAAAAAAGGAAAACTACAGACCAATATCGTTGATGAATATAGATGGAACAATTCTCAACAAGATACTCGCAAATTGTATCCAACAACAGATAACAAAGAGTATTCATCACGACCAGGTAGGCTTTATCCCAGGGATGCAAGGGTGGTTCAACATACGCAAGACCATAAATGTAATACACCACACATTAACAGAAAGAAAGATAAAAAACATATGATCATTTCAATTGATAAAATACAACATTTTTTTATGATTAAGACCCTCAGTAAGATTGGTATAGAAGGGTCATCTCTCAACACAATAGAAGCCATCTATGAAAAACCTATAGCTAACATTATACTGAATGGGGAAAAGCTAAAAGCTTTTCCACTAAAAACTGGTACCAGGCAAGGCTGCCCACTTTCTCCATTGCTCTTTAACATAGTGCTGGAAGTCTTAGCTAATGCAATCCGAAAAGAACACAATATAAAAGGCATTCGAATAGGCAAAGAAGAGTAGAAAATATCTTTATTCTCAGATGACATGATGGTATACTTAGACCCAAAGGTCTCCATGAAAAAAATTCTTTTTTTTTTCTTTTTTTGGAGAGGTTTTTGCTATAGGGCACGTGCGCTCACCAGACAGACAGAGAGAAATAGAGAGATAGAAAGTGAGAAATCAACCCCCCCCAGAGGGGATGGCCAAACCGCAATCCCTTCTCCTCCATTCTCCTCCTGGGATCTTGGGCACTCACGCACACGCGCCCGGCGTGAGTTTCAAGCCACC
>NW_006159726.1:429878-433992 GCF_000334495.1 Tupaia belangeri chinensis | reverse complement strand
CTAAGAAGTTTCTGCACAGCAAAGGACACAGTAATAAGTGTGAATCGACAACCCTCAGAATGGGAGAATATTTTTGTAAAATATGGCTCAGACAAGGGACTGATAACCAGAATACACAGGAAACTCAAGCACCTTATGTGGAAAAAAAAATGATTAACTCAATTAAAAGATGGGAAAATGAGCTGAACAAAAATCTAAGGAAAACATATGAACAGTCCAAAAGCATATGAGGAAATGCTCAACATTCCTTGTCATAAGGGAGATGCAGATAAAAACCACGATGAGATACCAGCTAACCTCTGTCAGAATGGAAAAGATTAAGAATATAAAAAGTGATAAGTGTTGGCGGGGGTGTGGCGAAAAGGGAACTCTCCTACACTGTTGGTAGGAATATAAACTGGTTCAGCCACTGTGGAGAACAATATGGAGGTTCCTCAAAGATCTACAAATAGATCTACCATTTGATCCAGCAGACAGAAGAATGCTCAATCGGAAAAGTGCTTGCACATCAATGTTTATTACAGCATTATTTATGATCACCAAGACATGGAACCAAACCAAATGTCCACAAACAGATGAATGGATTGAAAAAGTGTGGCACATATATTCTATGGAACACTATTCAGCCATAAAAAATAGAACCCTGGCATTTGATAGAAAGTGGTTGGATATGGAGGATCTATTGCTGAGTCAAGTAAGCCAAGATATGAAGGATATTGTATGTATCCACTTAATATATACCGATTATCTGCACTCTGTAATAGAGATCGAAATATTGGAAGGCATAAATGCAGTCAAAATAGTTAATGAGAATAAGACAGTGTGAAATGGGGCGGGAGAAGAGAAGACTAGAGAAAGATAGCAAGAGAACAAATCGAGAGGCATGACATTAGTGGGACACAGATATGGTTTATTACCTGTTGATGATGACGTGTATCGTATTCTCAACTGGATTGGTCTGAGAAGTATTTCATGTTGGGTAAAGTCTTTTTACAAGCAAAATGATAAATAGTGATTGATTAAAAAAATAATTGGAATAATAATAATAATCAATGAAAATCTATTGGATGATGAAGATGGGGATTTTAATGTCTCTGTATTAACTGAGATGCGTGGTATTCCTTCTGGAAAAAGAAATGTAATACACTGTAAAGTTATATGTGATTCAATGTAATATAAACAAGATTATGATAATAAATAAAGCAGTCATAGACAATGTATAAATGAATGAGCATGGCTGTTCAATAAAACTTTTTTTATGGATACCTCCTCTGTCACCAACTGAGCAGGGAAGGGGAGTAACTTCTCATAACTACTGGGAGAGGGTGGAAGTGCAGGTTCCATAATGCAGTTGTGTGTGTGTGTGTGTGTGTGTGTGTGTGTGTGTGTGGTTTGAGGCTCCTTATTACAACCTGTTGCAGGTGGAAATCCAAGTTTCTTCTAGAAGCAGAAGTCCCCAAACTATTCTGACAGTTGAGGTTTTCATGATAACTAAAAGTATGTTTATACTTGTCTCCCTATCTCTGCTCAAATCTAACTATTTATTTATGTCATTAATGTGTTCTGACAACTATTGGATAGTCTATATGATGCTGGTGAATATGGAAAATATGTTTTCGAACTTATATTTGATCCTGACATAAAGGATAAATATATTGGGTCATTGGAAAAGTTAAGATGTATTTTTCTGCTTTTCTATGCAAAACTGCATCATGACTTTCTGATGACTGAATAGTTCTATTTATAAGTTTAAGTAAGCTATGGAGGTCAGCAAGAAGTGGTTAAAGGCTCTGGACTCCCACATGGCTGACTGTGGTTTTGAGTCCTGGGCCTGGGGGCTTGCTTTCTCACTTTCTCTCTTACTCTGTACCTCTCTGGTCAAATTAAAATAAATAAATAAAGTTAAATAATTCTTTTTTTTTGGGGGGGGGAGGTTTTGGCTATAGGACATGTGCACCCAACAGAAAGAGAGAGACAGAAAGTGAGAAATCACTCCCCAGGGGGGATGGCCACGCCGCAATCCCTTCTCCTCCATTCTCCTGTTGGGATCTTGGGCACACACGCGCCGGCATGAGTTTAAGCCGCTGCGTCCAGGACTGGAACCGCGGTCAACTATGAATGAAAGAGCACCCCAACAGGGTTTTGATGCTGTAATCCATCCCTAGGCAGCCCTGGACCATGGGCACATGTGTCTGGCATACTGAGGGAGGTCTCTGGACATGAATGTGGAACTCTTTTGTGTGAGTTAGGCACACAGAGTGTGGCATTTTACTGCTGTGCCACTGTTTGCCCATTAGTGAGGTTTTGAATCCCTACTATGTGTCTGGCACTTTACCTACCTTATAGCATCTAATTTTCAAAATAATGCTGTAAAGTAGCTGTATTTTCTCTTTTTTCACAGTTGAGGGAACTGAAGCTCACACTAGACTAATCTGTTAAAAGGCTGCCCAGCTATCAAGTGGTATAGTTAGAATTTGAGACTAGAATAGTGTGATTGTACAGTTCATGTTCCTTTGGCTACACTACTCTGCCTTCCTTCACTTTTCATAGAAATAACTACTATAATTTATTCTACTTCCTCATTTCTCTCTCCAGCGAAGGATCTATCTTAGTGGGTTCATATTTATTTCACATACATTTGACAGATAATAAACTATGCAAGAGTCATCAGATTACATAGTGATGTAAGGAGTTACATTACTGTATGAAAACTGTCCCATGCATGATGATAGAGGATAGATTCTTAAACTGTGGTTAGAACAGACAGGATGCTGGCTTAGTGGATAGGTGGCATTCCCAAGGTCATACAGCCTGTGAAGATTCAAATGCAGACTTGAGTCAAACTTCCACCCCGTGCATCCAGTGGATACAATCCTGCTGCTTTTACTCAGTAATGTTTGGGAGGAAGATGTTGAGGAGTGGGGGTGGGTAGTTTTATAATTCTTGGAAAAGGCCAGAGTCAGGCACTGCCAACTTTGGAAAGACTGCCAGAAACTGGCAGAATTTGTATCGCTGCTTGTGTGAGTCTGACGGATGTGTATGTGTATGTGTGTGTGTATAAGCGAACTTATGGGGTCAAAATCTCTCATGTTTTGAGGATCACCATTTGTGACAAAATTAAAAATGCAGGTTATTTTAGAAAATATTGGGCCCTCTGTATTCACGCATTCAAGCAAAATGGAATACCATAAAGAGGTGTTTCAGAGAAAGTAATTAAACATGAAATATAATCTATATAAAACTATGGTTTATTCGTCTAGTTACTAGTCTCAGGGGAACAATTTCAAACCGTGTATACAAGATCACTTGGGATTTTCATAGCTTCTCATTGAATAATGCTAGGATTCACTGAGTCAGCACTGAATTGTATTTCTCACATTTTGAAATCCAAGTTTAAATATATCTTTTCTTTTCTTTGGTTACAGATGGAAACTTATTGTTGAAAATATACAAAACTCCTCTTACATAGGGAAACATGTCTTTACATGTCATTAACATTTTCCTATCCCTGAAGACTGAACGTATGCACTGTTGCAGACGTTAAGTGAGATGTAGCTTATTAAATTGACCTTTTGAGAAGAGTAGTCCACAGAAGGCCTGCTTTTTCCCCCTCCCAATTATACTATAGATTAGAAGCCAGAGTAATGACTTTTATTTGTACCTGACAGACTGTCAGAACAAAAACATGTTATTGTCTAAGGGTTCCTGCATGTTGTGAACTGAAGGCTTTTCTGGACTGCACGCCGTGATGAGGGTCTAAATTGTCTTCTCTCAAGCCTGTCCACAAGCGGTCCCTTCTCTTCCATGAAGGCCCCACTAAGATCACAGCAATAGAAACCAACATTCTGGAGATTCCGCTGAACAACTTTTCACTGCTTTTTCTTACACTATAATAAACTACCATTGAGACACAGGGTGAACACAGGTATAACGAAAATTTGGCTCCAAAGTACTGCCAATAGACAGACCTTGCGCGGTTTAGAGCCACGGCCAAGGAGCCAGACCCCGCGGGGCAACTCTTTATTCCCTCCGGTCTGGGGTGTAAGGGCGGGGTTCAGGTGGCCTTTCCCCCTTCACTTTCCTCGCGGGTGAGGGGATCCGGGTCGCGAGCGCA